>NW_012118021.1:358065-366685 GCF_000951035.1 Colobus angolensis palliatus
TTCCTATTCGGCCATCTTGCTCCACCCCCTTCTTTCTCTGAATTCTAAAGAGTGTTCCCAAATGTCCTTACTCAGATTCTATAGAAACAGTGATTACAAACCACTCAAACAAAAAATGGTTTAACTCTATGAGATGAATACACACATCAGAAAGCCGTTGCTCAGAAAGGTTTTCTCCAGTTTTCATCGGAAGGCATTTCCTTGCACACCACAGGCCTCCATGCGCCACTTAATGTCCCTTCACAGATTCTTCAAAGACAGAGTTTCCAAACTGGGCAATGTAGGGAAATCTTTAACTCTGTGAAATGAATGCACATATCAGAGAGCAGTTTTTTGGAACGCTTCTTCCTGGGTGTTATTTGAGGTTATTTCACTTTTCGCTATAGTCTTCAATGGGCTTCGAAATATCACTTTTTCGGTTTTACAGGAACAGTGTTCAAAACACTGTCTTATGAGAAAAAAGGTATAACTCCCTGAGTGCAATACACATATCACAAAGCTGTTTTTCAGAAAGCTTCTCTCCAGTTTTTATCTGAAGATATGTCCTTTTTCACCATAGTCCTGAATGTGCTCCCCAATGTCCCTTCGTGGATCCATCCATGACAAAGTTTCCATGCTGTGTAATGTAAAGAAAGCTTTATCTATCTGAGATGAATACACATATCAGAGTAGTTTCATAGAAAGTTTCTTTCCAGTTTTTCCCGAAGCTATTTCCCTGTTCACCATAGTCATCAACTTGCTCCTGAATAAAACTTGATACCTTTTTCTCCAAAATGGCTTCCCCGATGCTGTATGAGAAGAGAGGTATAACACTGTGAGTGGAATGCACATGTCTCAAAGCAGTTCCTCAGAAAGTTTCTCTCCAGTTTTGGTCTGAATATATTTCCTTTCTCACCATAAGCCTCAAAATGCTCCCGAATATCCCTTCACACGCTAAACATAAACAGGGATAGAGAACTCCTAAATGTAAACAGAGGCTTAATGGAGTGAGAGGAATTAAGACGACATAGAGCAGTTTCACAGAAAGCTTCCTTCTGGATTTTACCTGAGCATATTTCTTTCTTCATGTTCTAAGGCGTGTTCCCAAATGTCCTTCCTCAGATTCCACAAAAGGAGTAATGTCAAACTGCTCCTTCCAAATAAGGGTTTAACTCTATGACATGAATACACACATCACAAAACAGTTGCTCAGAAAGCTTCTCTCCAGTTTTCATCAGAAGATGTTTCCTTGCTCACCACAAGCCTCCAGGGACCAAGTAATATCTCTTCACAGATACCTCAAAGACAGAGTTTCCAAACTGAGCAATGTAGAGTAAGCTTTAATTCTGTGAAATAAATGCACATATCAGAGAGCAGTTTCTTGGAACGCTTCTCTCTCGGTTTTATTTGAGGATATTTCACTTTTCGCCATAGTCTTCAATGCACTCCGAAATATCATGTTTTCGGTTTTATAGGAACAGTGTTCAAACACTGCCTTATGAGAAAAGAGGTATAACTCCCTGAGTGGAATGCACACATCACAAAGCAGTTTCTCAGAAAGACTCTCTACAATTTTATCTAACGATATTTCCTTTCTCACCATAGTCCTGATGTGATCTCAAATATCCCTTCATGGATCTGAATGTGCTCCCGAATGTCCTTTCGTGAATCCATCCAATACAGAGTTTCCAAGCTGAATAATGTAAAGAAAGCTTTATCTATGTGAGATGAATACACATGTCACAGAGCAGTTTAATAGAAAGCTTCTTTGCAGTTTTTTTCTGAAGCTATTTCCCTTTTCTCCATGGGCATCAACATGCTTGCAAATATCCATTGGTACCTTTTTCTCTAAAAGGGTTTCCCCAGTGCTGTATGAGAAGATAGATTTAACACTGTGAGATGAATGCACACGTCACTGCGGAATTCCTCGGAAAGCTTCTCTCCAGTGTCGGTCTGAACTTATTTCCTGTTTCACTGTAAGCCTCAAAGTGTTCCCAAATATCACCTCACACGCTAAACATAAGCGGGGTTAGAAAACTGCTCAGTGAAAAGAGAGGCTTAACTGAGCGAGAGAAATTAAAATGACACAGAGCAGTTTCACAGAAAGCTTCCTTCTCGATTTTACCTGAGGAGATTTCTTTCTTCATGTTCTAAGGAGTATTCCCAAATGTCCTCCCTCAGATTCCACAAAAACAGTGATATCAAACTGTTCAATCCAAAGAATGGTTTAACAATATGAGACAAATACACACATCACAAAGCATTTGCTCAGAAAGCTTCTCTCCAGTTTTCATCGGAAGACGTTTCCTTTCTCACCACAAGCCTCCAGGCACCACTTAATATCCCTTCACAGATTCCTCCAAGAAAGAGTTTCCAAACTGGGCTCAGTGGAGTTAGTTAAAACTCCGTGAAATGAATGCATATATTTCAGAGCAGTTTCTTGGAACGCTTCTTTCTGGGTTTTACTTCACATTTTGCCATAGACTTCAATACTCTCCAAAATATGACTTTTTCAGTTTTACAGGAACAGTGTTCAAACACTGTATTATGAGAAAAGAGGTATCACTCCCTGAGTGGAATGCAAACATCAAAAAGCAGTTTCTCAGGAAGCTTCTCTCCAGTTTTTATCTAAAGATACATCCTATTTCACCATAGGCCTGAATATGCTCCCAAATATCCCTTGGAAATAAGTCCATGTTGGAATTTCAAAACTGTGTAATAGAAAGAAAGTTTTATCTATGTGAGATGAATAAACATATCTATCACAAAGTAGTTTCACAGAATGCTTCTTTCCAGTTTTTATCTGAGGATATTTCCTTTTTCACCATAGCTGTCCTTATTCTCCCAATTGTCCCCTGGTACTTTTTCTCCAAAAGGGATTCCCCAATCCTTTATGAGAAAAAAGCATAACTCTGTGAGTCGAATGCACACATCACAAATCAGCTCCTTGGAAGTCATTTCTCCAGTTTCTGTATGAAGATATTTCCGTTTTGACCATAAGCCTCAAAGCGCTCCTGAGTTTCCCTTAGCTGACTAAACTAAAACAGTGTTAGAATATTGCTCAATGAAAATAGAAGCTTACCTGTGTGAGTGGAATTCACATGACACAGAGCAGTTTCACAGAAAGCTTCCTTCTGGTTTTTATCGGAGGGTATTTGTTTTTCAGCATATTCTTAAGAGAGTTTCCAAAAGTCCTTTACAAGGTTCCACAGAGAGTGATTTCAAACTGCTGATCCCAAAGAATAATTTAACTCTATGTGATGAATACACACATCACAAAGCAGTTGCTCCAAAAGCTTCCTTCCAGTTTTCAATGGAAGACATTTCCTTGCTCACCACAGGCCTCCATTCACCACCAAATATCCCTTCACAGAATCCTCAAAGACAGATTTTCCAAACTTCGAAATGTAGACTAAGCTTTATCTCTTTGAAATGAATGCAAGTGTCAGAGAGCAGTTTCCTGGAAAGCTTCTTTCTGGATTTTATTTCAGGATATTTCACTTTTTGCCATAGTCTTCAATGCATTCTGAAATATTACTTTTTCAGGTTTACAGGAACAGTGTTCAAACACTGCCTTATGAGGAAAGAGCTAAAACTCCCTGAGTGGAATGCACACATCACAAAGCTGTTTTCTCATAAAGCTTCTATCCAGTTTTTATCTGAAGATATCTCCTTCTTCACCATAGGCCTGAAAGTGCTCCCGAATGTCCTTTCGCGGGTTCGTCCATGACAGAATTTCCAATCTGCGTAATATAAGGGAAATTTTATCTATGTGCGATGAATAAACATATCGATCACAAAGCAGCTCCTCAGAAAACTTCTCTCCAGTTTCTACCTGAAGATATTTCCTTTTTCACCATAAGCCTCAAAGCACTCCCAAATATCCCTCTGCAGGTGAAACAAATACAGTGTTAGAATACTGCACAAAGAAAAGGGAAGCTTAACTGTGTAAGTGGAATTCACGTGACACAGAGCAGTTTCACTGAAAGCTTCCTTCTGGTTTCTATCTGAGGTTATTTTTTTTAGGATATTCTAAAGAGGGTTCCCAAATGACCTTTCTCAGATTCCACAGAAACAGTGATTTCAAACTGCTCAATCAAAAGAATGATTTAATTCTGTGAGATGAGAATACACATCACAAAAGAGTTTCTCAGAAAGCTTCCCTCCAATTTTCAATGGAAGATATTTCCTTGCTTGCCACAGGCCTTGGGTTGCCACTTCATATTCGTTTGCAGGATTCTCAAAGACAGACTTTCCAAACTGTGAAATGTAGAGTAAACTTTATCTCTGTGAAATGAATGGACATGTCAGAGAGCAGTTTCTTGGAATGCATCTTTACGGGTTTTATTTGATGGCATTTCACTTTTTGCCATAGTCTTCAATCTTCTCCAAATATCACTTTTTTAGTTGTACAGGAACAGTGTTCAATCAGTACCTTATAAGAAAAAAGATATAACTACCTGAGTGGAATGCACATATCACCAAGCAGTTTCTCAGAAAGCTTCTCTCCATTTTTTATCTGATGATATTTCCTTTTCCACCACAGGCTCGAAAGTGATCCTGAATATCCCTTCATGAATCCTTCCATGACGGAGTTTCCAAGCTGTGTAATGTAAAGAAAGCTTTAGCTATTTGAGATGAATAAACATAGCAAAAAGCAGATATTTAGAAAGCTTCTTTCCAGTTTATAACTGAAGATATTTCCTTTTTCACCATAGTCCTGAATGTGTTTTCGAATGTCCCTTCATGGATTTGTCCAGGAAAGACTTTCCAAGCTGCATAATGTAAAGAAAGCTTGATCTATGTGAGATGAATAAACATATTACAGAGCAGTTTCAATGAAAGCTTCTTTCCAGTTTTTGTCTGAGGCTATTTCCCTTTTCACCATAGGAATCAACATGCTCCTGAATATAACTTGGTAACATTATCTTCAAAAGGGTTTCCCCGATGTTGTATGAGAAGAGAGCTATAACACTGTGAGTGGAATGCACACGTCACAAAGCAGTTCCTCGGGAAGCTTCTCTCCAGTTTCCGTCTGAACATATTTCCTTTTTCACCATATACCTCAAAGCACTTCCGAATATCCCTTCACACGCTAAATATAAACAGGGTTAGAAAACTGCTCAATGAAAGAAGAGGCTTAATTGAGTGACAGGAATTAAGAAGATGCAGAGCAGTTTCACAGAAAGCTTCCTTCTGGATTTTACCTGAGAATATTTCTTTCTCCAAATTATAAGGAACGTTTCCAAATGTCCTTCCTCAGATTCCACAAAAACAGTGATTTCAAACTGTTCAATCCAAAGAATGGTTTAACTCTATGAGATGAATGCACACATCACAAGTAGTTGCTCAGAAAACTTCTCTCCAATTTTCATCAGAAGACGTTTTCTTGTTCACCAAAAGCCTCTGGGCGCCACTTAATATCCCTTCACAGATTCCTCAAAGACAGAGTTTCCAAACTGGGCAACGTAGAGAAAGCTTTAACTCTGTGAAATGAATGCACATATGAGAGAGCAGTTTCTTGGAAGTCTTCTTTCTGGGTTTTATTTCAAGGTATTTCACTTTTTGAAATAGTCTTAAATGCGCTCTGAAATAACACTTTTTCAGGTTTACAGGAACAGTGTTCAAACACTGCCCTATGAGAAAAGAGGTATAGCTCCCTGAGTGGAATCCACACATTACAAAGCAGCTTCTCAGAAAGCTTCTCTCCAGTTTTTACCTGAAGACATTTCCTATTTCACCAACGGCCTGAAAGTGCTCCCAAATGGCCCTTCGTGAATCCATCCATGATGGCGTTACAAAACTGCATAATAGGAGGAAAGTTTTATCTATTTGAGGTAAAAAAACATATCTATCACAAAGTCGTTTCACAGAAAGCTTCTTTCCAGTTTTTGTCTGAGGATATTTCCTTTTCCACCATAGCCATCCATATACTCCTGAATGACCCCTGGTAGCTTTTTCTCCAAAAGGCATTCCCCAATCCTCTATGAGAAGAAATGTATAACTCTCTGAGTGGAATGCACACGTCACAAGCAGCTCCTTGGAAAACTGCTCTCCATTTTCTATCTGAGGATATTTCCTTTTTCACTATAAGCCTCAAAGCGCTCCCGAGTATCCCTTAGCTGACTAAACTAAAACAATGTTAGAATACTGCTCAATTAAAACAGAAGCTTTACTGTGTGAATGGAGTTCACATGACACAGAGTAGTTTCACAGTAAACTTCCTTCTGGCTTTTATCGGAGGGTATTACTTTTACAGCATATTCTTAAGAGCATTCCCAAATGTCTTTTCTCAGGTTCCACAGTAAGGGTGACTTCAGACAGCTCAGTCCAAAAAATGATTTAAGTCTATGAGAAGAATACACACATCACAAAGCAGTTGCTCAGAAAGCTTCTCTCCAGTTTTCAATGGAAGACATTTCCTTTCTTGCCACAGGCCTCCGGTCGCCACTTAATATCCCTTTGCAGAATCCTCAAAGACAGACTTTCCAAACTGGGAAATGTAGAGTAAGCTTTAACTCTCTGAAGTGAATGCACACGCCAGAGAGCAGTTTCTTGGAACGTTGCTTTCTGGGTTCTATTTCAGTATATTTCACTTTTCACCATAGTCTTCCATGGGCTCCGAAATATTACTTTTTCAGTTTTACAGTAACAGAGTTCAAACACTGCCTTATGAGAAAAGAGGTATCACTCCCTGAGTGAAATGCACACATCACAAAGCAGTTTCTCAGAAAGCTTTTCTCCAGTTTTTATCTGAAGATATCTCCTTTTTCACCATATTCCTGAGTGTTCTCCCGAGTGTCCCCTCACAAATACTTCTATGACAGTATTTGAAACTGCATAATAGAAAGAAAGTTTTATCTATGTGAGATGAGTAAACATATCTATCATGAAGCAATTTCACAGAAAGCTTCTTTCCAGTTTTTGTCTGAGGATATTTCCTTTTTCACCATAGCCAACTATATACTCACGAATGTTCCTTGGTAGCTTTTTCTCCAAAGGGATTCCCCAATCCTCTATAAGAAGAAAGCTATAACAATGTGAGTGGAATGCACATGTCACAAAGGAGCCCCTCGGATAGCTTCTCTCCAGTTTCTATCTGAAGATATTCCCTTTTTTTCACCATAAGCCTCAAAGAGCTCTCAAATATCCCTTTGCAGACTAAACGAAAACAGTGTTAGAATACTGCTCAATGAAAACAGAAGCTTAACTCTGTGAGTGGAATTCACATGACACAGAGTAATTTCACAGAAAGGTTCCTTCTGGTTTTTATCGGAGGGTATTTCTTTTTCAGTATATTCTTAAGAGCGTTCCAAAATGTTCTTTCTCAGGTTCCACAGAAAGAGTGATTTCAAACTCCTCAACCAAAAGTACGATTTAATGCTATGATATGAATATACACATCACAAAGTAGTTGCTCAGAATGCTTCTTTCCAGTTTTCAACGGAAGACATTTTCTTGCTTGCTGTAGGCCTCCGGTCGCCACTTAATATCCCTTCGCAGAATTCTCAAAGACAGAATTTGCAAACTGGGAAATGTAGAGTAAGTTTTACTATGTGAAATGAATGAACAAGTCAGAGAGTACTTTCTTGGAATGCTTCTTTCCGGCTTTTATTGGACGACATTTCACTTTCCACCATAGTCTTCAATGTGTTCCGAACATCACTTTTTTAGTTTTACAGAAACAGTGTTCAAACAGTGCCTTATGACAAGAAAGGTATAACTCCCTAAGTGGAATGCATACATCACCAAGCAGTTTCTCATAAACCTTCTCTACAGTTTTTATCTGAAGATATTTCCTTTATCAATGTAGACCCAAAAGTGATCCCGAATATCCCTTCATGGATCCATCCATGATGGAGTTTCCATGCTACATAATGTAAAGAAAGCTTTTGGTATGTGAGATGATTAAACACAGAATAAAGAAGATTCACAGAAATCTTATTTTCAGTTTTTCTCTGAAGATATTTCCTTTTTCACCATAGCCCTGAAGTTGCTCCCGAATGTCCCTTCATGGATCCGTCCACGACAGAATTTCCAACTGCGTAATGTAAAGAAAGCTTTACGTGAATACACACATCATAGAGAAATTTCATAGAAAGCTTCTTTCCATTTTGTCTGAGGCTATTTCCTGTTTCACTATAGGCATCAACATGCTCCCGAATATCACTTGGTAGCTTTTCTCCAAAAGAATTTCCCCGACGCTGTATGAGAAGAAAGGTATAACACTGTGAGTGGAAAGCACATGTCACAATGCATTTCTTCGGAAAGCTTCTCTCCAGTTTTGGTCTGAATATATTTCCTTTTTCACTGTAAGCCTCAAAGCACTCCCAAATATCCCTTCACATGCTAAATATAAATAGGGTTAGAAAACAGGTCAATGAGGGAGCAAGATGGCCGAATAGGAACAGCTCCTGTCTCCAACTCCCAGCGCGAAGGACACAGAAGACCGGTGATTTCTGCATTATCAACTGAGGTACTGGGGTCATCTCACTAGTGAGTGCTGGACAATCGGTGCTGGTCAGCTGTGGCAGCCCGACCAGCGAGAGCTGAAGCAGGGCGAGGCATTGCCTCACCTGGGAAGCACAAGGGGGAAGGGAATCCCTTTTCCTAACCAGGGGAACTGAGACACACAACACCT
>NW_012118021.1:371135-374879 GCF_000951035.1 Colobus angolensis palliatus
CAACATGGCACAAGTATACATATGTAACAAACCTGCACGTTATGCACATGTACCCTAGAACTTAAAGTATAATAAAAAAAAAAAAAAGAAAACTGGTCAATGAATAGAGAGGCTTAACTGAGTTAGAGGAATTAAGGTGACACAGAGCAGTTTCACAGAAAGCTTCCTTCTGGATTTTACCTGAGGATATTTCTTTCTCCATATTCTAGGGAGCGTTCCCAAATGTCCTTCCTCAAATTCCAAAAAATCCGTGATTTCAAACTGCTCAATCCAAAGAGTGGTTTAACTCTATGAGACGAATACACACATCACAAAGCAGTTGCTCACAAAGCTTGTCTCCAGTTTTCATCGGAAGATGTTTCCTTGCTCACCACAAGCCTCTGGGCTCCAGTTAGTATCTCTTCACAGATTCTTCAAAGACAGACTTTCCAAACTGGACAATGTAGAGTAAGTTTTAACTCTCTGAAATGAATGCACATATCAGAGAGCAGTTTCTTGGAACACTTCTCTCTGTGTTTTATTTGATGATATTTCACTTTCTGCTATAGTCCTCAAAGCGCTCCGTTATATCACCTTTTTGATTTTACAGGAACAGTGTTCAAACAATGCCTTATGAGAAAAGATGTATAACTCCCTGAGTGGAATGCACACATCACAAAGCAGTTTCCCAGGAAGATTCTTTCCAGTTTTTATCTGAAGATATTTCCTTGTTCACCACAGGCCTGAATGTGCTCCTGAATGTCCCTTGACGGATTTGTCCATGATGGAATTTCCAAACTGTGTAATATAAGGGAATTTTTATCTATGTGAGATGAATAAACATATCTATCACAAAGCAGTTTCACGGAAATCTTTCCCGTTTTTGTCTGAGAATATTTCCTTTTTCACCATAGCTGTCCATATACTCCCAAATGTCCCCTAGTAGCTTTTTCTCCAAAATTGATTCCCCAATCCTCTATGAGAATAATGGTATAATTCTGAGAATGGAATGCACACGTCACAAAGTAGCTCCTTGGAAAGCTTGTCTCTAGTTTCTATCTGAAGATATTTCCTTTTACACCATAAACATCAAAGCGCTCCTGAATATCCTTTCACAGACTAAACAAGAACAGTGTTAGAATACGTCCCAATGAAAAGAGAAGCTTAACTGTGTAAGCAGAAATCACGAGACAAATGCAGTTTCACAGAAAGCGTCCTTCTGGTTTCTATCTGAGGTTATTTCTTTTTCAGGGTATTCTAAAGAGCGTTCCCAAATGTCCTTTCTCAGATTCTACAGAAACAGTGATTTCAAACTGCTCAATCCAAAGAATGATTTAACTGCATGACATGAATACAAACAACACAAAATAGTTGCTCAGAAATCTTCTCTCAATTTTCAATGGAAGACATTTCCTTGCTCATCACAGGCCACCGGTTGCCACTTAACATCCCTTTTCAGAATCCTCAAAGCAGACTTCCCAAACTGGGAAATGTAAAGTACACTTTAACTCTGTGATATGAATGGACATGTCAGAAAGCAATTTCTTGGAATGCTTCTTTCCGAGTTTTATTGGACGACATTTCACTTTTCGCCATAGTCTTCAATGTGCTCTGAATATCACATTTTTAGTTTTACAGGAACAATGTTCAAACAGTGCCTTAAGAGGAAATAGGTAAAACTCCCTGAGTGGAATGTACACATCACCAAGAAGTTTCTCAGAAAGCTTCTCTCTAGTTTTTAACTGATGATGCTTTCTTTTTCACCATAGGCCTGAATGTCATCCCAAATTTGCCTCCACGGATCCATCCATAACTGAGTTTCCAAGCTGCGTAACGTAAAGAAAGCTTTATGTATGTGAGGTGAATAACATAGCAAAAAGCACATTCACAAAAAGTTTCTTTCCCTTTTATCTGAAGATATTTCCTTTTTCACCATAGTCCTGAAAGTGCTCCCGAATGTCCCTTCGTGGATCTGTCCATGACAGAGTTTCTAAGCTGTGTAATGTAAAGAAAGCTTTATAAATGTGATATGAATACACATATCACAGAGCATTTTCATAGAAAGCTTCGTTCCCGTTTTTGTCTGAGGCTATTGCCCTTTTCACCATGGGTATCAACATGCTCCTGAATATCACTTGGCACCTTTTTCTCCTAAAAAGTTTCCCCAACGCTGTATGAGAAGAGAGATATAACCCTGTGCATGGAATGCACACGTCACAAAGCAGTACCTAGGAAATCTCTCCAGTTCCGATCTGAACATATTTCCTTTTTCATCATAAGCTTCAAAGCACTCCCAAAAATCCCTTCACACTCTAAACATAAACAGGTTTAGAACACTGCTCAATGAAAGGAGAGGCTTAATGAAGCAAGAGGAATTAAGATGACACAGAGCAGTTTCACAGAAAGCTTCCCTCTGGATTTTACCTGAGGATATTTCTTTCACCACATTCTAAGAAGCGTTCCCAAATATCCTTCCTCAGATTCCACAAAAACAGTGATTTCAAACTGCTCAATCCAAAGAAAGGTTTAACTCTATGCAAGAATACACACATCACAAAGCAGTTGCTCAGAAAGCTTCTCTCCATTTTTCATCTTAAGACGGTTCCTTCTTCACCACAAGCCTCTGGGCACCAATTAATATCCCTTCACAGATTCCTCAAAGACAGAGTTTCCAAACTGGGCAACGCAGAGTAAGCTTTAACTCTGTGAAATGAATGCACATATCAGAGAGTAGTTCCTTGGAACTCTTCTCTCTGTGTTTTATTTGAGGATATTTCACTTTTCGTCATAGTGATCAGTGCACTCCAAAATATCCCTTTTTCCGTTTTACAGGCACAGTGTTCAAACACTGCCTTATGAGAAAAGAAGTATAACTCCCTGAGTGGAATTCACACATCAAAAAGCCATCTCTAACAAAGCTTCTCTCCAGTTTTTACATTAAGATATCTACTTTTTCACCATACGCCTGAATGTGCTCCTGAATATCCCTTCACGGATCCATCTATGACGGAGTTTACAAACCGCACAATATAAGGAAAGTTTTATCTATGTGAGATGAATAAACATATCTATCGCAAAGCAGTTACACAGAAAGCTTCTTTCTCGTTTTTGTCTGAGGATATTTCCTTTCTCACCATAGCCGTCCATATACTCCCAAATGTCCCTTGGTAGCTTTCTCTCCAAAGGCGATTCCCCAGTCCTCTATGAGAAGAAAGGTATAATCCTGTGAGTGCAATGCACACGTCACAAAGCAGCTCCTCGGAAAGCTTCTCTCCAGTTTCTATCTGAAGATGTTTCCTTTGTCAAGGTAAGCCTCAAAGCACTACAAAATATCCCTTCACAGACTAAACATAAACAGTGTTAGAATACTGCTCAATGAAAAGGGAAGCTTAACTGTGTGAGTGGAACTCACATGACACAGAGCAGTTTCACAGAAAGCTTCCTTCTGATTTTTATCGGAGGGTATTTCCTTTTCAGCGTATTCTTAAGAGCGTTCCCAAATGTCCTTTCTCAGATTCCACAGAAACGGTGATTTCAAACTGCTCAATTCAAAGAATGATTTAACTCTGTGAGATGAATACACACATCACAAAGCAGTTGCTCAGAAAGCTTCTCTCCAGTTTTCATCGGAAGACATTTCCTTGCTCACCACAGGTCTCCAGTCGCCACTTAATATCCCTTTGCAAATGTTGAACCAGCCTTGCATCCCAGGGATGAAGCCCACTTGATCAGGGTGGATAAGCTTTTTGATGTGCTGCTGAATCC
>NW_012118021.1:378059-399091 GCF_000951035.1 Colobus angolensis palliatus
AAAAAAAAAAAATCCCTTTGCAGAATCCTCATAGACGGACTTTCCTAACTGGGTAATGCAGAGTAAGCTTTAACTCTCTGAAATAAATGCACATGTCCGAGTGCAGTTTCTTGGAACAATTCTTTTTGGGTTTTATTTCAGGATATTTCACTTTTCGCCATAGTGTTCCATATGCTTCAAAATATAACTTTTTCGAGTTTACAGGACCCATGTTCATACACTGCCTTATGAGAAAAGAGGTAAAACTCCCTGAGTTGATTTCACACACCACAAAGCAAATTCTCAGAAAGCTTCTAAGAAGTTTTTATCTGTAGATAATTCCTTCTTCACCATAGGCCTGAGTGTGCTCCCAAATGTCCCTTCACGGATTCGTCCATGACAGAATTTCCAAACTGTGTAATATAAGGAAATTTTTATCTATGTGAGATGAATAAACATATCTATCACAAAGCAGTTTCACATAAACCTTCTTTCCAGTTTTTGTCTAAAGATATTTCCTTTTTCACCATAGCTGTCCATATGCTCCCGAATGTCTCTTGGTAGCTTTTTCTCCAAAAGGGACACCTCAAACCTCTATGAAAAGAAAGGTATAATTCTGTGAGTGGACTGCATATGTAATGAAGCATCCCCTGAGGAAGCTTCTCTCCACTTTCTATCTGAAGGTATTTCCTTTTAAACAGTAAGCCTCATAGCACTTCAAATATCCCTTTGCAGACTAAAGGAAAACAGTGTTACAATGCTACTCAATGAAAAGAGAAACTTAACTGTGTGAGCAGAATTCACACGACACAGAGCAGTTTCACAGAAAGTTTCCTTCTGATTTCTATCTGAGATTATTTCTTTTTCAGGATATTCTAAAGAGCACTCCCAAATGTCCTTTCTCAGATTCCACAGAAACAGTGATTTCAAACTGCTCAATCCAAAGAATGATTTAACTGTATAAGGTGAATACAAACATCACATCTGTGTCCATGACAGAGTTTTCAAACTGTGTAATATAAAGAAAGCTTTGTCTATGTGACATGAAAGCACATATCTCAGAGCAGTTTCACAGAAAGCTTTTTTCCAATTTCTGTCTGAGGCTATTTCCCTTTTCACCATAGGGGTTAATGTGCCCCCGAATATCTCTTGGTATCTTTTTATCAAAAGGGTTTCCCTGATGCTGTATGAGAAGAGAGGTATAACACTGTGAGTGAAATGCCCACGCCACAAAGCAGTACCTCGGAAAGCTTCTCTTCAGTTTCTTTCTGAACATGTTCCCTTTTTCACCATAACCGTCAAAGCACTCCTGAATATCCCTTCACATGCTAAACGTAAACAGTGTTAGGAAATTTCTCATTGAATACAGAAGCTTAACTGAGCGATAGGTATTCACACGACACATAGTAGTTTCACAAAAAGCTTCCTTCTTTTTTTTATCTGAGCGTATTTCCTTCTCCATATTTTAAGAACGTTCTCAAGTGTCCTTTCTCTGATTCCACAGAAACAGTGATTGTAAGCTGCTGAATCCAAATAATGATTTAACTCTATGAGTTGAATACAAACATCACAAAAGAGTGGATCAGTAAGCTTCTCTCCAATTTTCAACGAAAGACATTTCACTGCTCTCCACAGGCCTCAGGTTGCCACTTAATATCGCTTCACAGAATCCTCAAAGACAGACTTTCCAAATGGGAAAATGTAGAGTAAGCTTTATTTCTGTGAAATGAATGGACATGTCGGAGAGAGCAGTTTCCTGGAATGTTTCTTTCTGGGTTTTACTGGACGACATTTCACTTTTAGCCATAGTCTTCAATGTGCTCGGAAATATCACCTTTTCGGTTTTCCAGGAACAGTGCTCAAACACTGCCTTATGAGAAAAGAGGGAGTTCCAGTTTTCATCTGAAAATATTTCCTTTTTCACCATAGTGGTGAAAGTGCTCCCAAATGTACCTTCACGGATCCTTCCATGTCAGAGTTTCCAAGCTGCATGCTCTAAAGGAAGCTTTATCTATGTGAGATGAATACATATATCACGGAGCTGTTTCACAGAATGCTTCTTTCCTGTTTTTATCTGAGGCTATTTCCCTTTTCACCAAGAGGCATCAATGTGCTCCAAGATATCCCTTGGTAAATTTTTCTCCAAAGGGGTCTCCCTGATGCTGTATGAGAAGAGAGATATAACACTGTAAGTGGAATGCACACGTTACAAAAAAGTTCCTCAGAAAACTTCTCTCCAGTTTCTATCTGAACATACTTCCGTTTTCACCCTGAGCTTCAAAGGGCTCCTGAAAATCCCTTCACACGCTAAACATAAGCAGTGTTAGAATACGACTCAAGGCAAATAGAAGCTTAACTGTGCAAGTGGAATTCACACAACACAGAACAGTTTCAGAGAAAGCTTCCTTCTGGTTTTGATCTGAAGATATTTTCCTTTTCACAATAGTTTTGAATGTCCCCTGAATGCCCTTCACGGATCCATCCATAACAGGTTATCCAAGCTGCGTAATGCAAAGAAAGATTTATCTACATGAGAGGAATAAACACAGCCAAAGACAGATTCACAAAAACTTCTTTCCACTTTTTATTTGAATGTATTTCCTTTTTCACCATAGTCCTGAATGTGCTCCTGAATGTCTTTTCATGAATCTGTCCATAACAGAGTTTCCAAGCTGCATAATGTAAAGAAAGCTTTATCTATGTGAGATGAATACACATATCACAGAGCAGTTTCATAGAAAGCTTCTTTCGAGTTTTTGCCTGAGGCTATTTCCCTTTTCATCATAGGCGTCAATATTCTCCACAATATCCCTTTGTACATGTTTCTCCAAAAGGGTTTCCCCAATGCTGTATGAGAAGAGAGGTATAACACTGTGAGTGGAATGCACACGTCACAAAGCAGTTCCTCAGAAAGCTTCTTTCCAGTTTCGGTCAGAACATATTTCCTTTTCCACTGTAAGCCTCAAAGTGCTCCCAAATATCCCTTCACATGCTAAAGATAAACAGGGTTAGAAAGCTGCTCAATGAAAAGAGAGGCTTAATTGAGTGAGAGGAGTTAATATGACGCAGAGCAGTTTCACAGAAAGCTACCTTCTGGATTTTACCTGAGGATATTTCTTTCTGCATATTCTAAGGAGTGTTCCCAAATGTCCTTCCTCAGATTCCACAAAAACAGTGATTTCAAACTGCTCAATCTGAAGAATGGTTTAACTCTATGAGACGAATACCCACATCAGAAAGCAGTTTCTCAGAAAGCTTCTCTCCAGTTTTCATCGGAAGACGTTTCCTTGCTCACCACAAGCATCCGGGCGCCACTTAATATACCTTCACAGATTCCTCAAAGAAAGAGTTTCCAAACTGGGCAAAGTAGAGTAAGCTAAAACTCTGTGAAATAAATGCACATATTAGAGAGCAGTTTCTTGGAACGATTCTCTCTGAGTTTTACTTGAGGATATTTCACTTTTTGCCATAGTCTTCAATGCACTCCGAATTATCACTTTTTCAGTTTTATAGGAACAGTGTTCAAACACTGTCTTATGAGAAAGAGGTACAACTCCCTGAGTGGAATGCACACACCACAAAACAGTTTCTCAGGAAGCTTCTCTCCAGTTTTTATCTGAAAATACTTCCTTTCTCACCATAGGCCTGAATGTGCTCCCGAATGTCCCTTCGCGAATTCATCCATGACGGAGATTCAAAACTACGTAATAGAAAGAAAGTTTAATCTATGTGAGATGAATAACATATCTATCACAAAGCAGTTTCACATAAAGCTTCTTTCCAGTTGTTGTCTGAGGATATTTCTTTTTTCAACTTTGCCTATATATTCCCTAATGTCCCCTGGTAGCTTTTTCTTCAAAGGGATTCCCAATCCTCTATGAGAAGAAAAGTGTAATTCTGTGAGTGGAGTGCACACATCACAAAACAGTTCCTCAGAAAGCTTCTCTCCAGTTTCGGTCTGAATATATTTCCTTTTTCACCATAAGCCTCAAAGGACTCCCGAATATTCCTTCACATGCTAAACACAAACAGTGTTAGAAAACTGCTCAAAGAAAAGAGAGGCTTAAATAACTGAGAAAAATTAAGATGACACAGAACAGTTTCACAGAAATCTTCCTTCTGGATTTTCCCTGAGGACAGATCTTTCTCCATATTCTAAGGAACGTTCCCAAATATCCATCCTCAGATTCTACAAAAACAGTGATTTCAAACTGCTCAATCCAAGGAATGGCTTAACTCTATGACATGAATACATACATCACAAGGAGTTGCTCAGAAAGCTTCTCTCCAGTTTTCATCGGAAGACGTTTCCTTGCTCACCACAAGCGTCCGGGCGCCACTTAATATCCCCTCACAGATTCCTCAAAGACAGAGTTTCCAAACTGGGAAATGTAGTGTGAGCTTTAATTCTGTGAAAGGAATCAACATATCAGAGAGCAGTCTCTTGGAACCCTTCTTTGTGGGTTTTATTTGAGGATATTTCACTTTTCACTGTAGCATTCAATGCACTATGAAATATCACTTTTTCGGTTTTACAGGAACAGTGTTCAAACACTGCCTTATGAGAAAAGAGGTATAAGTCCCTGACTTGAATGTACTCATCACAATTCAGTTTCTTAGAAAGTTTCTCTCCAGTATTTATCTGAAGATATCTCCTCTTCCACCATAGGCCTGAATGTGCTCCCGAAAATCCCTTCGCAGATCCGTCCTTGGCGGAGTTTCCAAACTGCGTAATATAGGAAAAGTTTTAACTATGTGAGATGAATAAATATATCTAACACAAAGCAGTTTCACAGAAATCATCTTTCCAGTTTTTGTCTGAGGATATTTCATTTTTAACCATAGCTATCCATATACTCCCGAATGTCCCCGGTAGCATTTTCTCAAAAAGGGTTTCTCCAATGCTATATAAGAATAAAGGTATAATTCCGTGAGTGGAATGCACACGTCAAAAAGCAGCTCTTCTGAAAGCTTCTCTCCAGTTTCTATCTGAAGATATTTCCTTTTATACCATAAGCCTCAAAGCGATCCCAAATATCCCTTTGCAGACTAAACAAAGACACTGTTAGAATGCTGGTGATTGAAAAGAGAAGCTTAACTGTGCGAGCAAAATTAACACCACACACAGAAGTTTCACAGAGAGCTTCCTTCTGTTTTCCATCTGAGGTTATTTCTTTTTCAAGATATTCTGAAGACCGTTCTGAAATATCCTTTCTCAGATTTCACAGAAACAGTGATTTCAAACTGCTCAATCCAAAGAATGATTTAACTCTGTGACATGAATACAAACATCACAAAAGAGTTGCTCAGAATGCTTCTTTCCATTTTTCAAAGAAAGACGTTTCTTTGCTCCCCACAGGCCTCCGGTCACCTCTTAATATGCCTTCACAGAATCCACAAAGACAGACTTTCCTAACTGGGGAATGTAATCTTTAACTCTACGAAATGAATGGACATGTCAGAGAGCAGTTTCTTGGAATGCTTCTTTCTGGGTTTTATTGGACGACATTTCACTTTTCACCATAGTCTTCAAAGTGCTCCGAATATCAATTTTTTTAGTTTTATAGGAGCAGTGTTCAAACAGTGCCTTACAAGAAGATAGGTATAATTCCCTGAGTGGGATGCCCACATCACAAAGCAGTTTCTCAGAAAGCTTCTCTCCAGTTTTTATCTGAAGATATTTCTTATTTCACCATAGGCCTGAATGTACACCCGAATGTCCCGTCGCGAATCCGTCCATGACGGTGTTTCAAAACTGCATAATAGAAAAAAAGTTTTATCTATGTGAGATGAATAGACATGTCTATCACACAGCAATTTCATAGAAAGCCTCTTTTCAGTTTTTGTCTGAGGATATTTCCTTTTTCTACAGAGCCGTCCATATACTCCCGAATGTCCCCTGGTAGCTTTTTCTCCAAAAGGGATTCCAAAATCCTCTATGAGAAAAAAGGTATAATTCTGTGAGCGCAATGCACACATCACAAAGCTGCTCCTCGAAAAGCTTCTCTGCAGTTTCTATCTGAAGATATTTCCTTTTTCACTGTAAGCCCCAAAGTGCTCCCGAGTATGCCTAAGCTGACTAAACTAAAACAGTGGTAGAATACAGCTCAATGAAAACAGAAGCTTAACTGTGAGTGGAATTCACATGACACAGAGCAGTTTCACAGAAAGCTTCCTTCTGCTTTTTATCAGAGGGCATTTATTTTTCAGCATATTCTTAAGAGCATTCCCAAATGTCCTTTCTCAGGTTCCACAGAAAGAGTGATTTCAAATTACTCAATCTCAAGAATGACTTAACTCTATGAGATGAATACACACATCACAAAACAGTTTCTCAGAAATCTTCTATCCAGTTTTAATACAAAGATATCTACTTTTTCACTGTAGGCCTGAATGTGCTCCTGAATGCCCCTTCACAGATCTTTCCATGACGGAGTTTCCAAAGTGCATAATATAAGGAAAATTTTATGTAAATGAGATGAATTAACATATCTATCACAAAACAGTTTCACAAAAATCTTCTTTCCAGTTTTTGTCTGAGGATAGTTCCTTTTTCAACATAGCTGTCCATATTCTCCCAAATGTCCCCAGGTAGCTTTTTCACCAAAAGTGATTCCCCAACCCTCTATGAGAAGAAAGGTATAATTCTGTGAGTGGAATGCACACGTCACAAAGCAGCTGCTCAGAAAGCTTCTCTCCAGTTTCTATCTGAAGTTATTTCCTTTTACACCATAATCCTCAAAGCCCTCTGGAATATCCCTTCACAGACTAAACAAAAACAGTGTTGGAATACAGCTCAATGAAAACAAAAGCTTAACTGTGCGAGCAGAATTCATGCGACACAGAGAAGTTTAAGAGAAAGCTTCCTTCTGGTTTCTATCTGAGGTTATTTCTTTTTCATGATATTCTTAAGAGCATTCCCAAATGTCCTTTCTCAGATTCCACATAAACAGTGATTTCAACTGGCTCAATCCAAAGAATGATGTAACTCTATGAGATGAGAACACACATCGCAAAAGAGTTGCTAGGAAAGCTTCTCTCCAATTTTCAATGGAAGACATTTCCTTGCTCGCCACAGGCCTCGAGTTGCTACTTAATATCCCTTTGCAGAATCCTCAAACACAGACTTTCCAAACTGGAAATGTAGAGTAAGCTTTAACTCTGTGAAATGAATGGACAGGTCAGGAAGCAGTTTCTTGGAATGCGTCTTTCTGAGTTTTATTTGACAACATTTCACTTTTTGCCATAGTCTTCAATGTGCTCCGAATATCACTTTTTTAGTTGTACAGAAACAGTGTTCAAACAGTGACTTATGAGAAAAAAGGTATAACTCCCTGAGTGGAATGCACACATCACCAAGCAGTTTCTCAGAAAGCTTCTCTCCAGTTTCTACTTGAACATATTTCCTTTTTCACCATAGGCACAAATGTGATCCCGAATATCCCTTCGCGGATCCATCCATGACGGACTTTCCAAGATGCATAAGGTAAATAAAGTTTTATCCATGTGAGATGCATAAAGATATCTATCACAAAACATTTACACAGAAGACTTCCTTTCAGTTTTTGCCTGAGAATATTTCCTTTCTCACTGTAGCCCTGCATATGGTGCATGTCCCTTGGTAGCTTTTTCTGCAAAAGAGATTTCCCAATTTTCAATGAGAAAAATATATAAATTTGTGAGTGGAATGTACATATCACAAAGCAGCTCCTTGGAAAGCTTCTCTCCAGTTTCTATCTGAAGATAATTCCTTTTTCACCATAAGTCTCAAAGCGCTCCCGAATATCCTTCCACATGCTAAAGATAAACAGGGTTAGAAAATTGCTCAGTGAAAAGAGAGGCTTAACTGAGCATGGGGAATTAAGATGACACAGAGCAGTTTCACAGAAAGCTTCCTTCTGGATTTTATCTGAGGATATTTCTTTCTCCATATTCTAAGGAAAATTCCCCAATGTACTTCCTTAGATTCCACAAAAACAGTGATTTTAATCTGCTCAATCCAAAGAATGGTTTACCTCTATGAGACGAATACACACATCACAAACCAGTTGCTCAGAAAGCTTCTCTCTAGTTTTCATCGGAAGTTGTTTCCATGCTCACCACAAGCATTGTGACGCCACTTAATATCCCTTCACAGATTCCTAAAAGACAGACTTTCCAAACTGAGCAACTTAGAGTAAGCTTTAACTCTGTGAAATGAATGCAAGTATCAGAGAGCAGTCTCTTTAAACGCTTCTCTCTGGGTTTGATTTGAGGATATTTCACTTTGTGCCATACTCTTCAATGAGCTCGGAAATATCACTTTTTCGGTCTTCCAGGAACAGTGTTTAAACAGTACCTTATGAGAAGAAAGGTATAACTCCCTGAGCGAAATGCACAGATCACCAAGCAGTTTCTCAGAAAGCTTCTCTCCAGTTTTTATCTGATGATATATCCTTTTTCACCATAGGCCCGAATGTGATCCCGAATATCCCTTCACAGATCCATCCATGACGTTGTTTCTAAGTTGCATAATGTAAAGAAAGTTTTACCTATGTGAGATGCATATACATATCTATCACAAAACCTTTACACAGGCAGTTTCCTTTCAGTATTTGCCTGAGAATATTTCCTTTTTCATCGTAGCCACCCATGTGGTGAATGTGCCTTGGTAGCTTTTTCTCCAAAAGGGATTTCATAATCCTCGATGAGAAAAAGCATATAACTCTGTAAGTGGAATGTACACGTCACAAAGCAGCTCCTTGGAACACTTCTCTCCAGTTTCTATCTGAAGATATTTCCTGTTTCACCATAAGTCTCAAAGCACTCCCGAATATCCCTTCACACCCTAAACATAAACAGGGTTAGAAAACTGCTCAGTGAAAAGAGAGGCTTACTGAGCGAGGGGAATTAAGACGTCACAGAGCAGTTTTACAGAAAGCTTCCTTCTGGATTTTACCTTAGGATATTTCTTTTTCCGTATTCTAAGGATTGTTCCCAAATGTCCTTACTCAGATTCCACAAAACAGTGATTTCAAATTGCTGAATCCAAAGAATGGTTTAACTATATGAGACGAATACACACATCACAAAGTAGTTGCTCAGAAAGTTACTCTCCAGTTTTCAACAGAAGTCATTTCCTTGCTCAACACAAGCCTCTGGATGTCACTTAATATCCCTTCACAGGTTCCTCAAAGACAGACTTTCCAAACTGGGCAACGTAGAGTAAGTTTTAACTCTGTAAAATGAATGCACATATCAGACAGCAGTTTCTTGGAAAGCATCTGTCTGGGTTTTAACTGAGGATATTTCACTTTTCGCAATACTCTTCAATGCGTTCCAAAATATCACTTTTTCGGTTTTACAGGAACAGGGTTCAAGCATTGCCTTATGAGAAAACAGGTATAACTCCTTGAGTGGAATGCACACATCACAAAGCAGTTTCTCAGAAAGCTTCTCCCCAGTTTTTATTTGAAGATATTTCCTATTTCACCGTGGGCCTCAGGGTGCACTCCATGATGGCGTTTTAAAACTGTGTAATAGAAAGAAAGTTTTATGTATGTGAGATTATTAAATATATCTATCCCAAAGCAGTTTCACAGAAAGCTTCTTTCTAGTTTTTGTCTGAGGATATTTCCTTTTTCACCATAGCTGTCCATATACTCCCGAATGTCCCCTGGTAGCTTTTTCTCCAAAAGGGATTCTCCAATCCTCTATGAGAAGAAAAGTTTAACTCTGAGAGTGGAGTGCACACGTCAAAACGCAGCTCCTCAGAAATCTTCTCTCCAGTTTCTATCTGAAGATATTTCCGTTTTCACCATAAGCCCGAAACCTCTACCGAGTATCCCTTAGTTGACTAAACTAAGACAGTGTTAGAATATTGCTCAATGATAACAGAAGCTTTACTCTGTGAGTGGATTTCACATGACACAGAGTAGTTTCACAGAAAGCTTCCTTCTGGTTTTTATTGGAGGTTATTTCTTTTTCAGCACATTCTTAAGACTGTTCCCAAATGTCCTTTCTCACGTTCCACAGAAAGAGTGATTTCAAACTGCCCAGTCCAAAGAGTGATTTAACTCTATGAGATGAATACACGCATCACAAAGCAGTTGCTGGGAATGCTTCTCTCCAGTTTTAATCGGAAGATTTTCCTTGCTCACCAGAGGCCTCTGGTCGCCACTTCATATCCATTTGCAGAATACTCAAAGACAGACTTTTCAAACTGGAAAATGTAGAGTAAGCTTTAACTCCCTGAAATGAATGTACATGTCAGATAGCAGATTCTTGGAATGCTTCTTTTCCAGTTTTATTTGACAACATTTCACTTTTCACCAAAGTCTTCCATGCTCTCCAAAATATTGCTTTTTCGGTTTTACAGGAACAGTGTTCAAACACTGCCTAATGAGAAAAGAGGTATAACTCCCTGAGTTGAATGCATACATCACAAAGCAGTTTCTCAGAAAGCAGCCATCCAGTTTTTATCTGACGATAACTCCTCTTTCACCATAGGCCTGGATGTGCTCCCGAATGTCCCTTCGCAGATCCGTGAATGATGGAGTTTCCAAACTGCGTAGTATAAGAAAAGATTTAACTATGTGAGATGAATAAGTATATCTAACACAAAGCAGTTTCACAAAAATCTTCTTTCCAGTTTTTGTCTGAGGATATTTCCTTTTTCATCATAGCCATCCCTATACTCCCGAATGTCTCTTGGTAGCTTTTTCTCCAAAAGGGATCCTGGAATCCTATAGGAGAAGAAAGGTATATTTCTGTAAGTGGAATGCACACGTCACAAAGCAGCTCCTCAGAAAGCTCTCCAGTTTCTATCTGAAGACGTTTCCTTTCTCACCATAAGCCTCAAAGCGCTACTGAATATTCCTTTCGCAGACTAAACAAAAACAGTGTTATGGTACTGCTCAATGAAAAGAGAAGCTTAACTGTGTGAGCGGAATTCACGTGACACAGAGTAGTTTCACAGAAAGCTTCCTTCTGGTTTCTCTCTGAGGTTATTTCTCTTTCAGGATATTCTAAAGAGCGTTCCCAAATGTCCTTTCTCAGATTCCACAGAAACAGTGATTTCAAACTGCTCAATCCAAAGAATGATTTAACTCTATGAGATGAATACAAACATCACAAAAGAGTTGTGCAGAGAGCTTCTCTCCAATTGTCGATGGAAGACGTTTCCTTGCTCGACACAGACCTCCTGTTGCCACTTAATATCCCTTCGCAGAACCCTCAAAGACCGACTTTCAAATTGAGAAATGTAGAGTAAGCTTTAACTCTGTGAAAAGAATGGACATGTCAGAGAGTAGTTTCTTGGAGTGTTTCTTTCTGTTTTTTATTGGGCAACGTTTCACTTTTTGGCATAGTCTTCGATGTGCTCTGAATATCACTCTTTTAGTTTTACAGGAACAAAACTGTGCCTTATGAGAAGAAAGTTGTAACTCCCTGAGTGGAATGCACACATCACCAAGCAGTTTCTCAGAAAGCTTCTCTCCAGTTTTTATCTGACTATATTTCCTATTACACCATAGGCCCAAATGTGATCCCAAGTATCCCTTCATGGATCCATCCGTGAGGGAGTTTCCAAGCTGCATAATGTAAAGAAAGCTTTATCTATGTGAGATTAATAAACATAGCAAAAAGCATATCCACAGAAAGCTTCTTTCCAGTTTTTATCTGAAGATATTTCCTTTTTCACCATAGTCCTGAATATGCTCTCTAATGTCCCTTCGTGTATCCGTCCATGAAAGTTTCCAAGCTGTGTAATGTAAAGAAAGCTTTATCTATGTGAGATGATTACACATATCTCAGAGCAGTTTCATAGAAAGCTTCTTTCTAGTGTTTGTCGGAGGCTATTTCCCTTTTCACCATAGGCATCAACATGCTCCCGAATATCACTTGGTACCTTTTCCTCCAAAAGGGTTTCCCCAATGCTGTATGAGAAAAGAGGTATAACCCTGTGAGTGGAATGCACACGTCACAACGCAGTTCCTTGGAGTGCTTCTCTCCAGTTTCGGTCGAAAAATATTTCCTTTTCCACCGTAAGCGTCAAAGTG
The DNA here is from genome assembly GCF_000951035.1 of Colobus angolensis palliatus. Classification (NCBI taxonomy): domain Eukaryota; kingdom Metazoa; phylum Chordata; class Mammalia; order Primates; family Cercopithecidae; genus Colobus; species Colobus angolensis. The sequence goes on from NW_012118021.1 coordinate 390,077, forward strand.
CTCCCGAATATCCCTTCACAAGCTAAACATAAACAGTGTTATAAAACTGCTCAATAAAAAGAGAAGCTTAATTGAGTGAGAGGAATTAAGACGACACAGAGCGGTCTCACAGAAAGCTTCCTTCTGGATTTTACCTGAGGATATTTCCTTTTAATATCTCTAAGGAGCGTTCTCAAATGTCCTTCCTCAGATTCCACAAAAACAGTGATTTCAAACTGCTCAATCCAAAGATTGATTTAACTCTATGAGATGACTACACACATCACAGAGCAGTGGTTCACAAAGTTTCTCTTTAGTTTTCATCAGAAGATGTTTCCTTGTTCACCACAAACCTCCGGGCCCCCCTTAATATCCCTTCACAGATTTCTCAAAGACAGAGTTTCCAAACTGTGCAACGTAGAGTAAGCTTTAGCTCTTTGAAATGGATGCACATATCAGAGAGCAGTTTCTTGGAATGCTTCTTTGTGGGTTTTATTTGAGGATATTTCACTTTTTGTGATAGGCTTCAATGCGCTTTGAAATACCAGGTTTTCAGTTTTACAGGAACAGTGTTCAAACACTACCTTATGAGAAAAGAGGTATAACTCCCTGAGTGGAATGCACACATCAGAAAGCAGATTCTCAGAAAGCTTTTCTCCAGTTTTTATCTGAAGATATTTCCTTTTTCACCATTGGCCTGAATGTGCTCCCGAATGTCCCTTTGCGAAACCGTCCTTGATGGCGTTTCAAAACTGCATAATAGAAAGAAAGTTTTATGTATGTGAGATGAATAAACATATCTACCACAAAGCACTTTCACAGAAAGCTTCTTTCCTGTTTTTGTCTGACGATATTTCCTTCTTCACCAAAGCCATCCATATATTCCCAAATGTCCCCTGGTACCTTTTTCTCCAAAAAGGATTCCCCAATCCTCTATGAGAATAAAAGTATAACTCTGTGAGTGGAATGCACCCATCACAAAGCAGCTCCTCGGAGATCTTCTCTTTAGTTTCTATCTGAAGATATTTCTGTTTTCAACGTAAGCCTCAAAGCTCTCCCGAGTATCCCTTAGCTGACTAAACTAAAACAGTGTTAGAATACTGCTCAATGAAAACAGAAGCTTAACTGTACGAATGGAATTCACATGACACAGAGCAGTTTCACAGAATGTTTCCTTCTGTTTTTTATTGGAAGGTATTTCTTTTTCAGCATATTCTTTAGAGCGTTCCCAAATCTCCTTTCTCAGTTTCCACAGAAACAGAGATATCTACCAGCTCAATCCCAAGAGTAATTTAACTCTATGAGATGAGTACACGCATCACAAAACAGTTGCTTAGAAAGCTTCCCTCCAGTTTTCAACGGAAGAGATTTCCTTGCTCTTCACAGTCCTCTGGACGCCACTTAATATCCCTTCACAAATTCCTCAAAGACAGAGTTTCCATGCTGGGCAATGTAGAGTAAGCTTAAACTCTGTGAAGTTAATTCACATATCAGAGAGCAGTTTCCTGGAAATCTCCTTCTGGGTTTTATTTGAGGATACATCACTTTTCGCCACAGTCTTCCATGTGCTCCGAAATATCACTGTTTTGCTTTTACAGGAACATGGTTCAAACACTGTCTTATGAGAAAAGAGATATAACTCCCTGAGTGGAATGCAGACATCACAATACAGTTTCTCTGAAATCTTCTCTCCAGTTTTTATCTGATTTTGTTTCCTTTTTCACAATAATCCTTAAAGTGCTCCCAAATGTCCCTTCATGTATCTCTAAATGATAAGAGTTTCCAAGCTGTGTAATATAAAGAAAGCTTTATCTACGTGCGATAAAGAAACATAGCAAGATCCACATTCATAGAAAGCTTCTTTCCAGTTTTTATAAGACGATATTTCCTTTTTCACCATAGTCCTGAAGGTGCTCCCAAATGTCCCTTTGTGGATCCGTCCATGACAGAGTTTCCGAGCTGTGTAATGTAGAGAAAGCTTTATCCATGTGAGGTGAATACGTGTATCACAGAACAGTTTTACAGAAAGCTTCTTTCCGGCTTTTGTCTGTTGCTATTTCCCTTTTCAACACAGGCATCAATATGCTCCCAAATATCCCTTGGTATTTTTGTCTCCAAAAGGGTTTCCCCAATGCTGTATGAGAAGATAAGTATAACACTGTGAGTGGAAGGCACACATCACAAAGCAGTTCCTTGGAAAGCTTCTCTCCAATTTTCTCTGAACATATTTCCTTTTTCACCATAAGCCTCACAGTGCTCCAGAATTTCCCTTCATATGCTATACATAAACAGTGTTAGAAAACTCCTAAATGAAAACAGAATCTTAACTGAGTGAGAGGAATTCATACGACACTTGGCAGTTTCACAGAAAGCTTCCTTGTGGTTTTTATCTGAGGATATTTCTTTCTCCATATCATCTAGAGCATTCCCAAATGTTCTCCCTCAGATTCCACAGTAATAGTGATTTTTAACTGCTCAATACAAAGAATGGTTTAACTCACTGATATGAATACACATATCACAAACAGTTTCTCAGAAAGCTTCTCTCCAGTTTTCATTGGAAGACATATCCTTGCTCACCACAGGCCTCCAGGTGCCACTTAATATCCCTTCGCAGATTCTTCAAACACAGAGTTTCCAAACTTGACAACGTAGAATAAGCTTTATATCTGTGAAATGAATGCACATATCAGAGAGCAGTTTCCTGGAATGCTTCTTTCTAGGTTTTATTTGAGGAGAGTTCACTGTTTGCCATAGTCCTCAAAGCATTCCCAAATATCACTTTTTCGTTTTTACAGGAACAGAGCTCAAACACTGCCTTATGAGAAAAGAGGTATAACTCCCTGAGTGGAATGCACATATCACAAGGCAGTTTCTCAGAAAGCTTCTCTCCAGGTTTTATCTGAAGATATTTCCTTTTACACCATAGGCCTGAATGTGCTCCCGAATGTCCCTTCGTGGATCCATCCATGACAGAGTTTCAAAGCTGCGTAATAGAAAGAAAATTTTTTCTATGTGAAATGAATAAACATATCTATCACGAAGCAGTTTCACAGAAAGCTTCCCTCTGGTTTTTATCAGAGGGTATTTCTTTTTCAGCATATTCTTAAGAATGTTCCCAAATGTCCTTTCTCTGGTTCCACAGAAAGAGTGACTTCAAACTGCTCAATCCAAAGAATGATTTAACTCTATGAGATGAATACACACATGACAAAGCAGTTGCTCAGAGAGCTTCTCCCCAGTTTTCAACGGAAGACATTCCCTTGCTCACCACAGGATCTGGTCGCCTCTTAATATCCCTTCCCAGAATCATCAAACATTGACTTTCCAAACTGGGAAATGTCAAGTCAGCTGTAACTCTCTGAAATTAATGCACAAGTCAGTGAGCAGGTTCTTGGAACGCTTCTTTCTGGGTTTTATTTGAGGATATTTCACTTTTCACCATAGTCTTCCAGGCGCTCCGAAATATTACTTTATCAGTTTTACAGGAACAGTGTTCAAAAAGTGTCTTATGAGAAGAATGGTATAACTCCCTGAGTGGAATGCACACATCACCAAGCAGTTTCTCAGAAAGATTTTCCCCAATTTTTATCTGACCATATTTCCTTTTTCACCATGTGCCCAAATGTGATCTTGAGTAATGCTTCACGGATCCATCCATGAAGGAATTTCCATGCTGTGTAATGTAAAGAAAGCTTTATCTATGTGAGAGGAATAAACATAGCCAAAAGCAGGTTCACAGAAAGCTTCTTTCCAGTTTTTATCTGAAGATATTTCCTTTTTCACCAATGTCCTCAAGGTGCTCCCTAATGTCCCTTCGTGGATCCGTCCATGACAGAGTTTCCAGGCTGTGTAATGTAAGGAAAGCTTTACCTATGTGAGATGAATACACATATCACAGAACAGTTTCATAGGAAGCATTTTTCCAGTTTTTGTCTGAGGTTATTTCCCTTTTCACCATAGGCATCAACATGCTCCCAAATATCACTTGATACTTTTTTCTCCAAAAGGATTTCCCTGATGCTGTATGAGAAGAGAGGTACAACACTGTGAGTGGAATGCACACTTCACGAACCAGTTCCTCAGAAAACTTCTCTCCAGTTTCAGTCTGAACATATTTCCTTTTTCACCGTAAGCCTCAAAGCACTCCCGAATATCCTTTCACATGCTACACATAAACAGGGTTAGAAAACTGCTCAAAGAAAAGAGAGGCTTAACTGAGCGAGAGCAATTAAGACGACACAGAGCAGTTTCACAGAAAACTTTCTTCTGGATTTTACCTGAGGATATTTCTTTCTCGAAATTCTAAGGAGCATTCGCAAATGTCCTTCCTCAGATTCCACAAAAACAATGATTTCAAACTACTCAATCCAAGGAATGGTATAACTCTATGAGATGAATACACACATCACAAAGCAGTTTCTCAGAAAGCTTCTCTCCAGTTTTCATAGGAAGATGTTTCTTTGCTCACTACAAGCCTCTGGGTGGCACTTAATATCCCTTCACAGATTTCTCAAAGACAGAGTTTCCAAACTGGGCAATGTAGAGGAAGCTTTAAGTCTGTGAAATGAATGCACATAGCAGAGAGCAGTTTCTTGGAATGCTTCTTTCTGGGTTTTATTTCGGGATATTCCACTTTTCACCGTAGTCTTCAATGTGCTCCTAAATATCACTTTTTCGGTTTTATAGGAACAGTGTCCCAACACTGCTTTATGAGAAAAGAAGTATAACTCCCTGAGTGGAATGCACACATCACAAAGCAGTTTCTCAGAAAGCTTCTCTCCAGTTTTTATCTGAAGATATTTCTTATTTCACCATAGACCTGAATGTGCTCCCGAATTTCCCTTCTCGGATCTGTCCATGACAGCGTTTCCAGACTGTATAATATAAAGTAAAGTTTATCTATATGAGATGAATAAACATATCTATCACAAAGCAATTTCACAGAAAGCTTCTTTCCAGTTTTTTTCTGAGGAAATTGTCTTTTACAGCATAGCTGTCCATATACTCCCCAATGTCCCTTGGTAGCTTTTTCTCCAAAAGGGATTTCCCAATCCTCTATTCGAAGGAAGGTATAACTCTGTGAGTGGAATGCACACGTTACAAAGCAACTCCTCAGAAAGCTTCTCTCCAGTTTCTATCTGAAGATATTTCCGTTTTCAACATAATCCTAAAAGCACTCCCGAATATGCCTTCATAGATTAAACAAAAAACAGCTTTAGAATACTGCTCAATGGAAATAAAAGCTGAATCGTGCTAGCCTAATTCATATGACACAGAGCAGTTTCACAGAAAGCTGCCTTTTGTTTTTTATCTAAGGGTATTTCTTTTTCAGCATATTCTAAAAACGGTTCCCAAATGTCCTTTCTCACATTCCACAGAAACGGTGATTTCAAACTGCTGAATCCAAGGAATGATTTAACTCTATGAAATGAATACACATATCACAAAGCAGTTGCTCAGAAAACTTCTCTCCAGTATTCATTGGTAGACATTTCCTTGCTCATGATAGGCCTCCATGCACCACTTAATAACCCTTCGCAGATTACTCCAAGACAGAATTTAAAACCAGACAATATATATTAAGCTCTAACTCTGTGAAATGATGGCTAATATCATAGAACAGTTTGTTGCAATGCTTCTTTCTGGGTTTCATTTGAGGAAATTTCGCTTTTCGCCATAGTCTTCAAGGCGCTTCGATATATCACTTTCTCAGTTTTACAGGAACAGTGTTCAAACACTGCCTTGTGAGAAAAGAGGTATAACTCCCTGAGGGGAATGCACATATCACAAACTAGTTTCTCAGAAAGCTTCTCTCCAGTTTTCATCTGAAGAGATTTCCTTTTTCACCGTAGGCCTGAATGTGCTCCCAAATGTCCTTTTGTGGATCGGTCTATGACAGAGTTTCCAAACTGCATAATATGAAGAAAGTTTTAAACATGTGAGAGAAATAAACATATCTACCACAAAGCAGTTTCACAGACAGCTTCTTTTACAGTTTTTGTCTGAGGATGTTTCCTTTTACACCATAGCCGTCAATATACTCCCGAATGTCCCTTGGTAATTTTCTCTCCCAAAGTGATTTCCCAATCTTCTATGAGAAAAAATGTATAACTCTGTCAGTGGAATGCACACATCACAAAGCAGCTTATCGGAAAGGTTATCACCAGTTTCTCTCTGAAGATATTTCCGTTTTCACCATAAGCCTCAAAGTGTTCCCGAATATCCCTTTGCAGACTAAACAAAAACAGTGTTAGAATACTGCTCAATGAAAACAGAAGCTTAACTGTGTGAGTGGAATTCACATGACACAGAGCAGTTTCACAGAAAGATTCCTTATGATTTTTATCTGAGGGTATTTCTTTTTCTGCATATTCTAAAGAGCGTTCCCAAATGTCCTTTTTCGGTTTCACAGAAACAGTGATTTTAAACTGCTCAATCGAAAAATGATTTAACCCTATGAGATGATTACACACATCACAAAGCAGTTGCTCAGAAAGTTTCTCTCCACTTTTCAACCAAAGACATTTCCTTGCTGACCACAGGCCTCCAGGCAACACTTAATATCCCTTTGCAGATTCCTCAAAGACAGAGTTTCCAAACTGGGTAACATAGAGTGAGCTTTAAGTCTAAGAAGTGAATGCATATATCAGAGAGTAGTTTTTGGAATGCTTTTTTCTGTGTTTTATTTAAGCATAGTTTGCTCTTCGCCATAGTCTTCAATGCACTCCAAAATATCACTTTTTTGGTTTTACAGGAACAGTGATCAAACACTGCCTTATGAGAAAAGAGATATAACTCCCTGAGTGGAATGTACACATCACAAAGCAGTTTCTCGGACTGCTTCTCTCCAATTTTTTCTGAAGATATTTCCTTTTTCACCATAGGCCTGAATGTGCTCCCGAATGTCCTGTTGCAGATAATTCCATGTCGGAGTTTCTAAGTTGCATAGTGTAAAGAAAGCTTTATCTATGTGAGATGAAAAAGATAGCAAAAAACAGATGCACTGAGCTTCTTTCTAGTATTTATCTGAAGATATTTCCTTTTTCACCATAGTCCTGAATGTGTTCCCAAATGTCCCTTCACAGATCCGTCCATGACAGAGTTTCCAAGCTGTGTAATGTGAAGGAAGCTTTATCTATGTGAGATGAATAAACATATCTATTGCAAAGTTGTTTCACAGAAAGTTTCTATCCAGTTTTTATCTGATATTATTTCCTTTTTTTCCATAGCCATCCATATACTCCTGAATGTCCCTTGGTAGCTTCTTCTCCAAAAGGGATTCCCCAATCCTCTATGAGAAGAAAGGTGTAACTCTGTGAGTGGAATGCACACGTCTCAAAGTAGCTCCTCGGAAAGCTTCTCTCCAGTTTTTATCTGAAGATATTTCCAATTTGACCGTCAGCCCTAAAGTGCTCCCAAATATCCCTTCGCAGACTACGCAAAAACAGTGTTAGAATACTGCTCAATAAAAGAGAAGCTGAACTGTGTGAGTGGAACTCTCTTGACACAGAGCCATTTCACAGAAACTTTCTTCTGGTTTTTATCAGACAGTATTTCTTTTTTAGCATTTTTTAAAGAGTGTTCCCAAATGTTCTTTCTCAGGAACCACAGAAACAGCGATTTCAAGCTACTCCATCCAAAGACTGATTTATCTCTATGAGATGACTAAACACATCACAAAGCAGTTTCTCAGGAAGTTTCTCTCCAGTTTTCAATGGAAGACATTTCCTTGCTCACCACAGGTTTCCGGGCGCCACTTAATATCCCTTCACAGATTCCTCAAAGACAGAGTTTCCAAACTGGGCAAAGAAGTGTAAGCTTTAGCTCTTTGAAATGGATGCACATATCAGAGAGCAGTTTCTTGGAATGCTACTTTCTAGGTTTTATTTGGGGATATTTTACTTTTCGCCATAGTTTTCAATGCGTTCCGATATATCACATTTTTGGTTTCACAGGAACAGTGTTCAAACACTGCCTTATGAGAAAAGTGGTATCACTCCTTTAGTGGAATGCACCATCACAAAGCAGTTTCTCAGAAAGGTCCTCTCCAGTTTTTATCTGAGCATATTTCCTTTTTCACCATAGTCCTGAATGTGTTCCCAAATGTTCCTTCTCGGAACCATCCATGACGGAGTTTCCAAGCTGTGTAATGTAAAGAAAGCTTTATCTATGTGAGATGAATGCACGTTTCACAGAGTAGTTTCACAAAAAGCTTCTTTCCTGTTTTTGTCTGAGGCTATTTCCCTTTTCACCATAGGCGTCAATATATCCCTGAATATCCCTTGTTATCTTTTTCTCCAAAAGGGTTTCCTCGATGCTGTATGAGAAGAGAGGTATAACACTGTGAGTGGAATGCACACATCACAAAGCAGTTCCTAGGAAAGCTCATCTCCAATTTCTATCTGAACATATTTCCTTTCTCACCATAAGTCTCAAAGGGCTATCGAATATCCCTTCGCTTGTTAAACATAAACCGTGTTAGAGAACTTCTCAATTAAAAGAGAAGCTTAACTGACAAGAGAAATTCACATGACACATAGCAGTTTCACAGGAAGCTTCCTTCTGGTTTTTATCTGAAGATATTTCTTTCTTCATATTCTAAGAGCATTCTCAGATGTCCTACATCAGATCCCACAGAAACAGTTATTTCAAACTGCCCAATCCAAAGAATAGTTTAACTCTATGAGATTAATGCACACATCACAAAGCAGTTGCTCAGAAAGCTTCCCTCCAGTTTTCATCAAAAGACATTTCCTTTCTCACCACAGGCCTCCGGGCGCCACTGAATATCCCTTCGCAGATTCCTCAAAGACAGAGTTTCCAAACAGGGCAATTTAGAGTAAGCCTTAACTCTGTGAAATGAATGCACATATCAGAGAGCAGTTTCTTGGAACGCTTCTTTCTGAGTTTTATTGGAGGATATTTCACTTTTTGCACTAGTGTTAAGTGTGCACTGAAATATCACTTTTTAGGTTTTACAGGAACAGTGTTCACACACTGCCTTAGGAGAAAAGAGGTATAACTCCCTGTGTG
>NW_012118021.1:399176-403660 GCF_000951035.1 Colobus angolensis palliatus
TGTGCTTCGGAATGTCCCTTCATTGATCCATCCATGACGGAGTTTCCAAACTGTGTAATATAAAGAAAGTTTTATCTCTGTGAAATGAATAAACATATCTATCACAAAGCAGTTTCATAGAAAGCGACTTTCGAGTTTTTGTCTGAGGATATTTCCTTTTCCATGATAACCGTCCATGTACTCCCGAAGGTCCCTATTTAGCTTTTTCTCCATGAGGGATTCTCCAATCCTCTATGAGAAGGAAAGTATAACTCTGTGAGTGGAATGCACACATCACAAAGCAGCTCCTCTGAAAGTTTCTTTCCAGTTTCTATCTGAAGATATTTCCGTTTTCACTATAAGCCTCGAAGCGCTCACGAATATCCCTTCACAGACTAAACACAGTGTTAGAAAACTGCTCAATGAAAAAGAGAAGCTTAACTGAGTGAAAGGAAATCACACGACACAAAGCAGTTTCACTGAAAGCTTCCTTCTCTTTTTTATCTGAGGATATTTCTTTCTCCGTATTCTAAAGAGCATTCCCAGATATTCTTCCTCAGATTCCACAGAAACAGTGATTTCAAACTTCTTAATCCAAACAATGGTTTAACTCTAGGACATGAATACACACATCACGAAGCAGTTGCTCAGAATATTTCTCTCCAGTTTTTATCAGAAGACATGTCATTGCCCACCGCAGGCCTCTGGGCGCCACTGAATATCCCTTCAGAGATTCCCCAAAGACAGAGTTTCCCAACTGGGTAATGTAGAGTAAGCTTTAACTCTGGGAAATGAATGCTCATATCAGAGAGCCGTTTCTTGGAATGCTTCTTTCTGGGTTTTATCTGAGGATATTTCACTTTTCGCCATAGACTTCAAAGCGCTCCGAAATATCATTTTTCGGTTTTTCAGGAATAGTGTTCAAACATTGCCCTAGGGGAAAAGATGTATAACTCCTTGAGTGGGATTCACACATCACAAAGCAGTTTCTTAGAAAGCTTCTCTCCTGTTTTTATCTGAAGAGATTCCCTTTTTTGCCATAGGCATGAATGTGTCCCGAAAGTCTCTTTGTGGATCCGTCCATGACGGAGTTTCCAAACTGTATAATATAAAGAAAGTTTTATCTACGTCAGATGAATATACATATCTACCACAAAGCAGTTTCACAGAAAGCTTCTTTCCTGTTTTGGTCTGAGGATATTTCTTTTTCACAGTAACCATCCATATACTCCTGAATGTCCCTTGGTAGCTTTTTCTCCATGAAGGATTCCCCAATCCTCTATGAGAAGAAAGACATAACTCTGTGAGTGGAATGCACACATCCCAAAGCAGCTCCTTGGAAAGCTTGTCTCCAATTTCGATCTGAAGATATTTCCATTTTCATCACAAGCCTCAAAGCATTCCTGAATATCACTGCAAAGACTAAACACAGTGTCAGAATACGGCTCAATGAAAAGAGAAACTGAACTGTGTGAGTTTAATTCAAACGACACAGAGCACTTTCACAGAAAGCTTCTTTCTGGTTTTTCTCTGAGGGTATTTCCGGATCAGCATATTCTAAAGAGCATTCCCAAATGTCCTTTGTCAGATTCCACAGAAACAGTGATTTCAAACTGCTCAATCCAAACAATGATTTAACTCTACAAGATTAATACACACATCACAAAGGAGTAACTCAGAGGGCTTCTGTCCAGTTTTCATTGGAAGACATTTCCTTGCTTACCATAGGCTTCCAGGCGCCCATTACTATCCGTTCGCAGATTCCTCAAAGACAGAGCGTCCAAACTGGGCAACGTAGAGTAAATTTCAACTCTGTGAAATTAATGTGCATATCAGAGAGCAGATCCTTGAAACGCTTCTTTCTGGGTTTTATCTGAGGATATTTCACTTTTCTCCATAGTCTTCAATGTGCTCCGAAATATCACTTTTTCAGTTTTAAAGGAACAGTGCTCAAACACTGCCTTATGAGTAAAGAAGTATAACTCCCTGAGTGGAATGCACACATCACAAAGCAGTTTCTCAGAAAGCTTCTCTCCAGTTTTTATATGAAGATATTACCATTTACCCAGAGTCCTGAATTTGCTCCCAAATGTCAATTCATGGATTCATCCATGATGGAGTTTCCAAACTGCATAATATAAAGAAAGTTTTATCTATGTGAGATGAATAAACATATCTATCACAAAGCATTTACAGAGAAGGCTTCTTTTCAATTTTTGCCTGAGGATGTTTCCTTTTTCACCATAGTCCTCAATATGGTGAATGTCCCTTGGTAGCTTTTACTCCAAAAGGTATTTCGCAATTCTCTATGAGAAAAAAGGTATAACTCTGTGAGTGAAATGCACACGTCACAATGCAGCTCCTCGGAACACTCCTCTCCAGTTTCTATCTGAAGATATTTCCGTTTTCATCATAAGCATCAAAGCTCTCCAGAATATGCCTTCGCACACTAAACATAAATGGTTTTAGAACACTGCTCAAGGAAAAGAAGCTTAACGAGGGAGAGGACTTCACTCGACACATAGCAGTTTCACAGAAAGCTTCCTTCTGGTTTTCATCTTTGGATATTTCTTTCTCCATATTCTAAAGAGCATTCCCAAATGTCCTTCCTCAGATTCCACAAAAACAATGATTTCAAACTGCTCAATCCAAAGAATGGTTTAACTCTATGAGATGAATACACACATCACAAAGCAGTTGCTCAGAAAGCTTATCTCCAGTTTTCAATGGAAAACATTACCTTGCTCACCACAGGCCTCTCGGTGCCACTTAATATCCCTTCGCAGATTCCTCAAGGACAGAGTTTCCAAACTGAGCAATGTAGAGTACCATTTAACTCTGTGAAATGAATGCACATATCAGAGATCAGTTTCTTGGAATGCTTCTGTCTGGGTTTGATTTGAGGATATTTCACTTTCTGTCATAGTCTCAAGGTGCTCTGAAATATCACTTTTTCGATTTTACAGGAAAAATGTTCAAACACTGCCTTATGAGACAATAGGTATACCTCCCTGAGTGAAATGCACACATCATAAAGCAGTTTCTCAGAAACCTTCTCTCCAGTTTTTATCTGAAGATATTTCCTTTTTCACCATAGGCCTGAATGTGCTCCTGAATGTCCCTTCGCATTACGTCCATGATGTAGTTTACAAACTACATAATATAAAGAAAGTTTTATCTATGTGATATGAATAAACATATCTATCACAAAGCAGTTTCACAGAAATCTTCTTACCATTTTTTGTCTGCGAACCTTTCCTTTTTCACCATAGTCCTAAACGTGCTCTCGAACTTCCCTTCATGGATCCGTCCATGACAGAGTTTCCAAGCTGTGTAATGCAAAGAAAGATTTATCTATGTGAGACGAGTACACATAGCACAGAGCAGTTTCACAAAAAGCTTCTTTCCATTTTTTGTCTGAGGCTATTTCCCTTTTCACCGTAGGTGTCAGTATGCTCCCGAATATCACTTGGTACCTTTTTCTCCAAAAGGGTTTCCCCAACGCTGTATGAGAAAGGAGATATAACACTGTAATTGGAATGCACACATCACAAAGCAGATTCTAAGAAAGCTTCTCTCCAGTTTCTATCTGAAGATATTTCCGTTTTCCTCATAAGCCTCAAACCGCTCCCAAATAGCCCTTCCCATGCTAAACATAAACAGGATTGGAAAACGGCTCAATGAAAAGAGAGGCTTAACTGAGGGAGAGAAATTAAGATGATACAGAGCAGTTTCAGAAAGCTTCATTCCGGGTTTTACCAGAGGATATTTCCTTCTCCATATTCTAGTGAGCGTTCCCAAATGTCCTTCCTCAGATTCCACAGAAACAGGGATTTCAAACTGCTCAATCCAAAAATGGTTTAACTCTATGAGAGGAATACACACATCACAAAGCAATTGCTCAGAAAGCTTCTCTCTAGTTTTCATCGGAAGTCGTTTCCTTGCTCACCAGAAGCCTCCAGGCATCACTTAATATCCCTTCAGAGATTCCTCAAAGACAGAGTCTCCAAACTGTGCAACGTAGAGTAGGCTTTAACTCTGTGAAATGAATGCATATATGAGAGAGCATTTTCTTGGAATGCTTGTCTCTGGGTTTTATTTAAGAATATTTCACTTTTTGCCATAGTCTTCAATAAGGCCCGAAATATCACATTTTGGTTTTACAGGAGCAGTGTTCTAACACTGTCTTATGAGAAAAGAGGTATAATTCCCTGAGTGGAATGCACACATCACAGAGCACTTCGTCAGAAAGCTTCTATCCAGTTTTTATCTGAAGATACCTCCTTTTTCACTGTAGGTCTGAATGTGCTTCCGAATTTCTCTTCGTGGATCCGTCCGTGATGGAGTTTCCAAACTGCGCAGTATAAGTAAAGTTTTATCGATGTGAGATGAATAAACATATGTATCACAAAGCAGTTTCACAGAAATCTTCTTTCCACTTTTTCTCTGAACATATTTCCTTTTCCACCATAGCCATCCATATACCCCCAAATATCCCCTGGTAG
>NW_012118021.1:403710-404081 GCF_000951035.1 Colobus angolensis palliatus
AAGCAGTTTCACAGAAATCTTCTTTCCACTTTTTCTCTGAACATATTTCCTTTTCCACCATAGCCATCCATATACCCCCAAATATCCCCTGGTAGCTTTTTCTGCAAAAGAAATTCCCCAATCCTCTATGAGAAATAAAGTATAACTCTGTGAGTGGATGGAACACGTCACAAAGTAGTTGCTTGGAAATCTTCTCTCCAGTTTCTATCTGAAGATATTTCTGTTTTCACCATAAGCCTCAAAGCGCTCCCGACTCTCCCTTAGCTAACTAAGCTAAAACAGTGTTAGAATACTGCTCAATGAAAACAGAAGCTTAACTGTGTGAGTGGAATTCACATGACACAGAGCAGTTTCACAAAAAGCTTCCTTCT
>NW_012118021.1:404177-404675 GCF_000951035.1 Colobus angolensis palliatus
GCCCGTCTCGGCCTCCCAAAGTGCTGGGATTACAGGCTTGAGCCACCGCGCCCGGCCTTCAGCATATTCTTAAGAGCGTTCCCAAATGTCCTTTCTCAGGTGCCACAGAAAGAGTGATTTCAAGTTGTTCAATCTAAAGAATGATTTAACTCTATGAGATGAATACACACATCACAAAGCAGTTTCTCAGAGAGCTTCTCTCCACCTTTCAACGGAAGACATTTCCTTGTTTGCCATAGGCCTCTGGTCGCCACTTAATATCCCTTTGCAGAATCCTCAAAGACAGACTTTCTAAATGGGAAATGTAGAGTAAGCTTTAACTCTCCGAAATGAATACATATGTCAAGGAGCAATTCCTTGAACTGCTTCCTTCTGGATTTTATTTCAGGATATTTCACTTTTCGCAATAGTTTGCTAAGAATGATGGTTTCCAGCTGCATCCATGTCCCTACAAAGGATGCAAACTCATCCTTTTTTATGGCTGCATAGTATTCCATG
>NW_012118021.1:409913-410225 GCF_000951035.1 Colobus angolensis palliatus
CTCTGAGAAGTTTGATGGACTGAAGCCTTCTTCTCTCATCTCATCCATCATTCTCTGACCAGCTTTGATCCGTTGCTGGCGATGGGCTGCGCTCCTTTGCAGGGGGAGATGCGCTCTTATTTTTTGAATTTCCAGTTTTTTTGCCCTGCTTCTTCCCCATCTTTGTGGTTTTAATCTGCCTCTGGTCTTTGATGATGGTGATGTACTGATAGGGTTTTGGTATAGGTGTTCTTCCTGTTTGACAGTTTTCCTTCTAATAGTCAGGACTTTCAGCTGTAGGTCTGTTGGAGATTGCTTGAGGTCCACTCCTGA
>NW_012118021.1:410512-423930 GCF_000951035.1 Colobus angolensis palliatus
CCACCCAGTTGGAGCTTCCCAGCGGCTTTGTTTACCTACTTAAGCCTCAGCAATGGCGGGCGCCCCTCCCCCAGCCTCGCTGCTGCCTTGCGGGTAGATCACTGCAGACTGCTGTGTTTGCAAGGCAGGAGGCTCCGTGGGCATGGGACCCTCCCAGCCAGGTGTGGGGTATATTCTCCAAGTGTGCCCGTTTGCTTACAGCACAGTATTTGGGTGGGAATTACCCAGTTTTCCACGTGTTGTGTGTCTCAGTTCCCCTGGTTAGGAAAAGGGATTCCCTTCCCCCTTGGGCTTCCCAGGTGAGGCGATGCCTCGCCCTGCTTCAGCTCTTGCTGGTCAGGCTGCAGCAGCTGACCAGCTCCGATTGTCTGGCACTCCCTGGTCAGATGACCCCAGTACCTCAGTTGAAAATGCAGAAATCACCGGTCTTCTGTGTCGCTCCCACTGGGAGTTGGAGACTGGAGCTGTTCCTATTCAGCCATCTTGCTCCAACCCCCCTTTTCAGCATATTCTTAAGAGTGTTCCCAAATGTCCTTTCTCAGGTTCCACAAAAAGAGTGATTTCAAACTGCCCAATCCAAAGAATAGTTTAACACTATGAGGTAAATGCACACATCACAAAGCAGTTGCTCAGAAAGCTTCTCTCCAGTTTTCAATGGAAGACATTTTTTTACTCCCCAGAGGCCTTGGGTCGCCACTTAATATCACTTTGCAGAATCCTCAAAGACAGACTTCCTAAGTTGAGAAATGTAGAGGAAGCTTTAACTCTCTGAAATGAATGGATATGTCAGAGCAGATTCTTGGAACGCTTCTTTCTGCATTTTATTTCAGGATATTTCACTTTTCAAGATAGTCTTCCATGCGCTCCGAAGTATAACTTTTTCGGTTGTACAGGAACAGTGTTCAAACACTGCCTTATGAGAAAAGAGGTATAACTCCCTGAGTGGAATGCACATATCACAAACTAGTTTCTCAGAAAGCTTTTCTCCAGTTTTTATCTGAAGTTATCACCTATTTCCCCACAGGCCTGAATGTGCTCCCAAATGTCCTTTCACTGATCTGTCCATGACGATGTTTTAAAACTGCATAATAGAATGACAGTTTTATCTATGTGGGATGAATAAACATATCTATCACAAAACAGTTTCACAGAAAGCTTCTTTCCAGTTTCTGTCTGAGGATATTTCCTTTTCACCATAGCCCTCCATATGGTGAATGTTCCTTGGTAGCTTTCTTTCCAAAAGGGACTTCATAATCCTCTATGAGAAAAAAGATATAACTCTATGAGTGGAATGCACACGTCAGAAAGCATTTCCTTGGAAAGCTTCTCTCCAGTTTCTATCTGAAGATATTTCTTGTTTCACCGTAAGTCTCAAAGTGCTCCCGATTATCCCTTCACATGCTAAATATAACCAGGGTTAGAAAACTGCTAAGTGAAAACAGAGACTTAACTGAGAGAGGGGAATTAAAATGACACAGAGCAGTTTCACTGAAAGCTTCCTTCTGGATTTTACCTGAGGATATTTCTTTCTCCATATTCTAAGGAGCATTTCCAAATGTCCTTCCTCAGATTCCACAAAAACAGTGATTTCAAACTGCTCAATCCAAAGAATGATTTAACTCTATGAGCTGAATACAAACATCACAAAAGAGTTCCTCAGAAAGCTTCTCTCCAATTTTCCATGGAAGACATTTCCTTGCTCTCCACAAGCTCCCATTTGCCACTTAATATCCCTTCACAGTATCCTCAAAGAGAAACTTTCAAAACTGGGAAATGGAGAGTAAGCTTTGTCTCTGAAGTGAATGTACATGTCAGAGAGCAGTTTCTTGGAGCCCTTCTTTCTGGGTTTTATTTCAGGATATTTCACTTTTCACTGTATTCTTCCATGCGCTCCGAAATATCACCTTTTTGGTTTCAGAGGAACAGTGTTCAAACACTGCCTTATGAGAAAAGAGGTATAATTCCCTGAGTGGAATGCACACATCACAAATCAGTTTCTCAGAAACCTTCTTGCCAGTTTTTATCTGAAGTATTTCCTTTTTCCCCATTGGCCTAAATGTGCTCGGGAATGTCCCTTCATGGATCCATCCATGACAGCGTTACCAAACTGCGTAATAGAAAGAAACTTTTATCTATGTGAGATGAATAAACATAGCAAAAAGCAGATTCACAGAAAAATTCTTTCCAGTTTTTATCTGAAGATATTTCCATTTTCAACATAGTCCTGAATGTGTTCCCATATGTCCCTTCACGGATTCATCCATGACAGAGTTTCCAAACTGCATAATGTAGACAAAGCTTTATCTTTGTGAGATGAATAACATATCACAGTACAGTACATAGAAAGGGTTTCCCCGATGCTATATGAGAACAGAGGTAGAACACTGTGAGTGTATTGCACACGTCACAATGCAGTTCTGCAGAAAGCTTCTGTCTAGTTTCTATCTGAACATATTTCCTTTTTCACCGTAAGCCTCAAAGCACTCCCGAATTCACACGCTAAACATAAACAGTGGTTGAATACAGCTCAATGAAAACAGAAGCTTCACTGAGCAAGAGGAATTCACATTACACAGAGCAGTTTCACAGAAAGCTCCCTTCTCGTTTTTATCTGAGGATATTTCTTTCTCCATATTCCAAAGAGCGTTCCCAAATGTCCTTCCTCAGATTCTATAGAAACAGTGATTTCAAATGGCTCAATTTAAAGTATGAATTAACTCTATGAGATGAATACACATGTCACAAAGCAGTTGCTCAGAAAGCTTCTCTCGAGTTTTCAATGGAAGACATTTCCTTGCTCAACACAGGCCTCCGGATGCCAATTAATATCCCTTAGTAGATTTTTCAAGGGAGAGTTTCCAAACTGGGAAACGTAGAGCAAGCTTTATTTCTGCAAAATAAATGCACATATAAGAGAGCATTTTCATGGAATGCTTCTTTCTGGGTTTTAATGGAGGATATTTCACTTTTCACCATAGTCTTTGAAGCACTCTGAAATATCACTTTTTCAGTTTTATAGAAACAGTGTTTAAACACTGCCTTATGACAAAAGAGGTATAAATTCCTGAGTGGAATGCACACATCACAAAGCAGTTTTTCAGAGTTCCTCCTCCATTTTTATCTGAAGATATTTGCTTTTACACCGTAGACTTGAATGTGCTCCCCAATGTCCCTACGCAGATCCGTTTGTGATGGAGTTTCCTAACTGCGTAATATAAAGAAGGTTTTATCTATGTAGGTGAATAAGCATATCTATCACAAAGCAGCTTCACAGAAGGCTTCTTTCCAGTTTAGTCTGAAGATATTTTCTTTTTAACCATAGCCATCCATATACTCCCGAATGTCCCCTGGTAGCTTTTTCTCCAAAAGGGATACCCCAATCCTCTATGAGAAGGAAGGTATAACACTTTGAGTGAAGTGCACATGTCACAAACAGCTCCTTGGAAAGCTTTTCTCCACTTTCTATCTGAACATATTTCTGTTTTCCCCATAAGCCTCAATGTGCCCCCGAAATTCCCTTCACAGACTAAACAAAAAAAGTGTTAGAATACTCTTCAATGAAATGAGAAGCTGAACTGAGCGAGTGGAATTCACACGAGACAGAGTAGTTTCACCAAAGTTTCCTACTGATTTTTATCTGACGGTATTTCTTTTTCAGCATATTCTAAGGAGCATTCCCAAATGTCCTTTTTCAGGTTCCACAGAAACAATAATTTCAAACTGCTCAACCTAAAGAATGATTTAACTCTATGACATAAATACACACATCCCAAAGCAGTGGCTCAGAAAGCTTCTCTCCAGTTTTCAACGGATGACATTTCCTTGCTCAACACAGGCCTCCGGGCACCACTTAATATCCCTTTGCAGATTCCTCAAATACAGAGTTTCCAAACTGGGCAATGTACAGTAAGTTTTTACTCTGTGAGATGAATGCATATATCACACAGTAGTTTCTTGGAATGCTTCTTTCTGGGTTTTATTTGAGGATATTTCACTTTTTGCCATAGTCTTCAATGCGCTCTGAAATACCACTTTCTCGGTTTTACAGGAACAGTGTTCAAGTGCTGCCTTATGAGAAAAGAGGTAAAACTCCCTGAGTGGAATGCACACATCAAAAAGCAGTTTCTCAGAAAGCTTATCTCCGCTTTTTATCTGAAGATATTTCCTTTTTCACTATGGTCCTGAATGTGCTTCTGAATGTCCCTTCGTGGATCAGTCCATGATGGAGTTTCCAAGCTGCATAATGTAAAGAAAGCTTTATCTATGTGAAATGAATAAACATGGCAAAAAGCAGATTCACACAATGCTTCTTTCCAGTTTTTATCTGAAGATATTTCCTTTTTCATCAGAGTCCTGAATGTGCTCCCAAACGTCCCTTCACGGATCAGTCCATGACTTAGTTTCCAAGCTGTGTAACGTAAAGAAGCTTTATGTATGGGAGATTAATACACATAGCAAAAAGGAGGTTCACGGAAAGCTTCTTTGCCGTTTTTATCTGATGATATTTCCTTTTTTAACCTATTCCTGAATGTGCTCTTAATGTCCATTTGGAGATCCGTCCACGACAGAGTTTCCAAGCTGCATAATGTAATGAAAGCTTTATCTATGTGAGATGAAAACACATGGAATAGAGCAGTTAAACAGAAAGCTGTTATTCTTTTTGTCTGAGGCCATTTCCCTTTTCACCATTGGCGTCAATATGCTCCTGAATATACCTTGGTACCTTTTCCTCCAAAAGGGCTTCCCCAATGCCGTATGAGAACAGAGGTATAACACAGTGATTGGAATGCGCACATCACAAAGCAGCTACTCAGAAAGCTTCTCTCCAGTTTCGGTCTGAACATATTTCCTTTTTCACTGCAAGCCTCAAAGTGCTCCTGAATATCACTTTGCACGCTAAACAAAAACAGTCTTAGAAAACTGCTCAATGAAAAGAGAAGCTTAACTGAGTGAGAGGAATTCACACCACACATAGCAGTTTCACAGAAAGCTTCCTTCTGGTTTTTATCTGAGGATATTTCTTTCTCCATATTCTAAAGAGCATTCTCAAATGTCCTTCCTATGATTCCACAGAAACAGTGATTTCAAACTGCTCAATCTGAAGAATGAGATGACATGACTACACAAGTTACAAAGAAAGTGCTCAGAAAGCTTCTCCCCAGTTTTCAACAGAAGACTTTCCTTGCTCATCACAGGCCTCCAGACACCACTAAATATCCCTTTGCAGATTTCTCAAAAACAGTTTCCAAACTGGGCAATGTAGAGCAAGCTTTAACTCTGTGAACTGAATGCAAATATCAGAGAGCAGGTTCTTGTAGAGTTTCTTTCTCATTTTTATTTGAGCATAGTTAAATTTTCGCCATTGTCTTCAAAGCACTCTGAAATATCACTTTTTGATTTTACAGGAACAGAGTTCAAACACTGCCTTATGAGAAGAGAGGTATAATTCCCTGAGTAGAATGCACACATCATGAAGCATTTTCTCAGAAAACTTCTATCCCGTTTTTATCTGAAGATATCTCCTTTTTCACCATAGGCCTGAATGTGCTCCCGAATGTCCCTTCATGGATCCGTCCGTGATGGAGTGTCCAATCTGCATACTGTAAAGGAAGATTTATCTATGTGAGGTGAATACATATTTCACAGAGCAGTTTCACAGAATGCTTCTATCCAGTTTTTGTCTGAGGCTATTTCCCTTTTCACAAAAGGCATCAATATCCTTCTGGATATCCCTTGATTAATTTTTCCTCAAAAGTATTTCCCTGATGCTATATGAGAAGAAAGGTATAACACTGTAAGTGGAATGCACACATCACAAAGCAGTTCTTTGGAAAGCTTCCCTCCAGTTTCTATCTGAACATATTTCCTTTTTCACCGTAAGCTTCAAAGAGCTCCAGAATATCCCTTCACATGCAAAACATAAACAGGGTTACAAAACTGCTCAATGAAAAGAGAGGCTTAACTGAGCAAGAGGAATTAAGACGACACAGAGCAGTTTCTCAGTAAGCTTTCTTCTGGATTTTACCTGAGGATATTTCTTTCTCCATATTCTAAGGAGCATTCCCAAATGTTCTTCCTCAGATTTCATGGAAGCAGTGATTTCAAAGTGTTCAATCCAAAGAATAGTTTAACTCTATGAGACGAATGCACACATCACAAAGCAGTTGCTTAGAAAGCTTCTCTCCAATTTTCATTGGAAGACGTTTCCTTTCTCACCCCAAGCCTCCGGGCACCACTAAATATCCCTTCACAGATTCCTCAAAGACAGAGATTCCAAACTGGGCAACATAGAGTAAGCTTTAACTCTGTGACATGAATGCACATATCAGAGAGCAGTTTTTTGAAACTCTTCTTTCTGGGTTTTATTTGGGGATATTTCACTTTTCAACATAGTCTTCAATACGATCCAAAATATCACTTTTTCGGTTTTACAGGAACAGTGTTCAAACAATGCCTTATGAGAAAAGAGATATAACTCTCTGAAATGAATGCACACATCACAAAGCAGTTTCTCAGAAAGCTTCTCTCCAGTTTTTATCTGAAGATATTTCCTATTTCAACATAGGCCTGAATGTGCTCCCGAATGTCCCTTCGCAAATCTGTCCATGATGGCGTTTCAAAACTGGGTAAGAGGAAGAAAGTTTTATCTATGTGAGATCAGAAAACATATATGTCACAAAGCAGTTTCACAGAAATCCTCTTTCCAGTTTTGTTTGAGGATATTTCCTTTTTCACCATAGCTGTCCATATACTCCGGAATGTCCCCTGGTAGCTTTTTCTCCAAAAGGGATTTCCCAATCCTCTATGAGGAGAAAAGCATAACTCTGTGATTGGAATGCACACATCACAAAGCTGCTCCTCGGAAATCTTCTCTCCAGTTTCTATTTGAAGATATTTCCATTTTCAGCGTAATCCTCAAAGCACTCCCGAGTATCCCTTAGTTGACGATACTAAAAAAGCGTTTGAACGCTGCTCAGTGAAAACAGAAGCTTAACTATGTGAGTGGAATTCACTTGACACAGAGCAGTTTCACAGAAAGCTTCCTTCTGGTTTTTATCTAAGGGTATTTCTTTTTCAGCATATTCTAAAAACCATTTTCAAATGTCCTTCCTCAGATTCCTCAGAAACAGTGATTTCAAACTGCTGAATCCAAGGAATGATTTAACTCTATAGGATGAATACACACATTAGATGCATAATGAAAAAAAGCTTTACTTTTGTGATGTGAATAAACAAAGCAAAGAGCAGATTCACAGAAAACTTCTTTCCAGTTTTTATCTGAAGATATTTCCTTTTACACCATATTCCTGAATGTGCTCCTGAATATCCCTTCTCGTAACCATCCATGACGTAGCTTCCAAACTGCATAATGTAAATAAAGCTTTATCTATGTAAGATGAATACACATATCCCAGAGCAGTTTCACAGAAAGCTTCTTTCCAGTTTTTGTCTGAGGCTATTTCTTTTTTCACCATTGGCGTCAATATGCAAATGAATATAGCTTGATACCTTTTTCTTGAAAAGGGTTTCCCCGATGATGGATGAGAAGAGAAGTATAACACTGTGCATGGAATGCACACATCACAAAGCAGTTCCTTTAAAACCTACCCTCCTGCTTCTATCTGAACATATTTCCTTTTTCACTGTAACCCTCAAAGTGCTTCCGAATATCCCTTCATATGCTAAACATAAACAGTGTTAGAAAACTGCTCAATGAAAAGAGAAGCTTAACTGAGCGAGAGGAATTCACACGACACATAGCAGTTTCTCAGAAAGCTTCCTTCTGGTTTTTATGTGAGGATATTTCTGTCTCCATATTTTGAACAGCATTTGAGGATATTCTAAAGAGCGTTCCCAAATATTCTTCCTGAGATTACACAGAAAAACTATTTTCAAACTGCTCAATCCAAAGAATGATTTAACTCTATGAGATGAATACACACTTCACAAAGCAGTTGTTCAGAGCTTCTCTTCATTTTCAACGGAATGCATTTCCTTGCTCACCACTGGCCTCTGGGCGCCATTAATATTCCTTCGCAGATTCCTCAAAGACAGAGTTTCCAAACTGGGCAATGTAGAGTAAGCTTTAATTCTTTCAAGTTAATGCACATATCAGAGAGCAGTTTCTTGGAATGGTGCTTTCTGGGTTTTATTGAGGATAGTTCACTTTTCAACATAGTCTTCAATGTGCTCCGAAATATCACTTTTTCAGTTTCACAGGAACAGTGTTTAAAAACTGCCTCTTAAGAAAAGAGGAATAGCTCCCTGAGTGGAATGCACATATCACAAATCATTTTCTCAGAACGCTTCTCTCCGGTTTTTATCTGAAGATATTTCCTTTTTCAGCATAGGCCTGAAAGTGCTCCCAAATGTCCCTTCGCCGTTCGTCCACGATGGAGTTTCCAAGCTGAGTATAGTAAAGAAAGCTTCATCTATGTGAGATGAATAAACATAGTAAAAAGCAGATTCACAGAAAGCTCCTTTGCAGTTTTTATCTGAAGATATTTCCTTTTTCACCATAGTCGTGTATGTGCTCCCGAACATCCCATTGTGGATCCGTCCATGACAGTTTTCCTGCTGCATAATGTAAAGAAAGCTTTATCTATGTGAGATGAATACACATATCACAGATCAGTTTTATCTGACTGTATTTCCTATTTCACCATAGGCCCGCATGTGATCCCAAGTATCCCTTCGTGGATCCATCCACAAGGGAGTTTCCAAGCTGCATAATGTAAAGAAGGCTTTATCTATGTGAGATTAATAAACATAGCAAAAAGCAGATTCACAGAAAGCTTCTTTCCAGTTTTTATCTGAAGATATTTCCTTTTTCACCATAGTCCTGAATGTGCTCCCAAAGGTCCCTTCGCATATCCGTCCATGACAGTGTACAAGCTGCGTAATGTAAAGAAAGCTTTATCTATGAGATGATTACACATATCACAGAGTAGTTTCCTAGAAAGCTTCTTTGCAGTTTTTGTGTGAGGCTATTTCACTTTTCAATGTAGACGTCAATATGCTCCCGAATATCCCATGGTACCGTTTTCTCCAAAAGGTTTTCCCCGATGCTGTATGAGAAGAGTGGTATAACACTATGAGTGGAATGCACACGTCAAAAGCTGTTCCTGAGAAGTTTCTCTCCAGTTTTTGTGTGAGGCTATTTCACTTTTCAATGTAGATGTCAATATGCTCCCGAATATCCCATGGTACCTTTTTCTCCGAAAGGTTTTCCCCAATGCTGTATGAGAAGAATGGTATAACACTGTGAGTGGAATGCGCACGTCAAAAGCTGTTTCTCGGAAAGTTTCTCTCCAGTTTGTATCTGAACATAATTCCTTTTTCACCGTAAGCTTCAAAACGTTTCTGAATATACCTTTACACGCTAAACATAAACAGTGTTAGAAAACTGCTCAATGAAAAGAGATGCTTAAATGAGCGAGAGAAATTCACATGACACATAGCAGTTTGACAGAAAGCTTTCTTCTGGTTTTTATCTGAGGATATTTCTTTCTCCATATTCTATAGAGAATTCCTAAATGTCCTTCATCAGATTCCACAAAAATAGTGATTTCAAAGTGCTCAATCCAAAGAATGCTTTAACTCTCTGAGATGAATACACACATCACAAAGCAGTTGTTCAGAAAATTTCTCTCCAGTTTTCACCGGAAGGCATTTCTTTGCTCACCACAGGCCTCCGCGTGCCACTTAATACCCCTTCGCAGATTCCTCAAAGACAGAATTTTCGAACTGGGCAATGTAGAGTAAGCTTGAACTCTGGGAAATGAATGCACATATCAAAGAGCAGTTTCTCGCAATGCTGCTTTCTGGATTTTATTTGAGGATATTTCACTTTTCTCTGTTGTCCTCAATGTGCTCCAAAATATCACTATTTTGGTTTTACAGGAAGAGTGTTCAAACACTGCCTTAAGAGAAAAGAGGTATAACTCCCTGAGTGGAATACACACATCATAAAGCAGTTTCTCAGAAAACCTCTCTCCAGTGTTTATCTGAAGAGATTTCCTTTTTCACCTTAGGCCTGAATTTGATCCCGAATATCCCACCATGCATCTGTCCATAACGGATTTTCCAGGCTGCATAATATAAAGAAAGCTTTATCTATGTGAGATGAATAAAGATAGCAAAAGTAGATTCACAGTGCACTTCTTTCCAGTTTTTATCTGAAGATATTGTCTTTTTCACCATATTCCTGAATGTGCTCCCAAATGTCCCATCACGCACTCGTCCATGACGGAGTTTCCAAACTGCATACTGTAAACAAAGTTTTATCTTTGTGAGATGAATATACATATCTATCATAAAGCAATTTCACAGAAAACTTCTCTTCAGTTTTCGTCTCAGGATGTTTCCTTTCTCACCATAGCTGTCCATATACTCCAGAATATCCCTTGGTAGCATTTTCTCCCAAAGGGATTACCCAATCTTCTATGAAAAGAAAGGTATAACTCTGTGAGTGCAATGCACACGTCACAAAGCAGCTCCTTGGAAAGCTTCTCTCCAGTTTCTATCTGAAGTTATTTTGGTGTTCACCATAAGCCTCAAAGAGCTCCAAATATCCCTTCGCAGACTAAACA
Organism: Colobus angolensis palliatus; assembly: GCF_000951035.1. Lineage (NCBI taxonomy): Eukaryota > Metazoa > Chordata > Mammalia > Primates > Cercopithecidae > Colobus > Colobus angolensis. Next base: position 421,105 of record NW_012118021.1, read on the forward strand.
AAAACAGTGTTAGAATATGGCTCAATGAAAAGAGAATCTTAACTGTGCAAGTGGAATTCACATGACACAGAGCAGTTTCACAGAAATTGTCCTTCCGGTTTTTGTCTGAGGGTATTTCTTTTTCAGCATATTCTAAAGAGCATTCCCAAATGTCCTTTCTCAGGTTCCACACAAACAGTGATTTCAAGCTGCTCAATCCAAAGAATGACTTAAGTCTATGAGATGAAAAGACACATCACAGGCAGTTGCTCAGAAACCTTCTTTATAGTTTTCAACAGAAGAGATTTCCTTGCTAACCACAGGCCTCTGGGCGCCACTTAATATCCCCTCGCAGATTCCGAAAGACAGATTTTCCAAACTGCACGATGTAGAGTGAGCTTTTACTTGTGAAATGAATGCACACATCAGAGAGCAGTTTCTTGGAAGACTTCTTTCTGGATTTTATTTGAGGACATTTCACTTTTCGCCATATTCTTCAGTGCGCTCCAAAATGTCACTTTTTAGGTTTTACAGGAACAGTGTTCAAAGATTGCCTTATGAGAAAAGATGTATAACTCCCTGTGCGAAAGACACACATCACAAAGCACTTTCTCCGAAAGCTTCTTTCCAGTTTTTATCTTAAGATATTTCCTTTTTCATCATAGGCCTGAATGTGATCCCATATATCACTTCTCAGATCCCTCCATGATGGAATTTGAAAGCGGGGTAACATAAAGAAAGCTTTATCTATATGAAATGAATAAACATAGCAAAAAGCTTCTATCCAGTTTTTATCTGAAGATATTTCCTTTTTCACCATCGTCCTGAATATGCTCCTGAATGTCCCTTCGCGGATCTGTCCATGACAGATTTTCTGAACTGTGTAATGTAAAGAAAGCTTTATCTACGTGAGTTGAATACACATAGCAAAAAGCAGAGTCACAGAAAGCTTCTTTCCAATTTTTATTTGAAGATATTTCCTTTTTCACTATACTCCTGAATATGCTCCCAAATGTCCCTTTGCAGATCTGTGCATGACAGAGTTTCCAAGCTGCGTAATGTAAAGAAAGCTTTACCTATGTGATATTAATACACATATCACCAAAATGTTTCACAGAAAGCTTCTTTCCAGTTTTTGCCTGAGGCTATTTCCCTTTTCACCTTAGGCGTCAATATGCTCCCCAATATCCCTTGGTACCTATTTCTCCAAAAGGGTTTCCCTGATGCTGTATAAGAAGAAAGTTTTAACACCGTGAGTGGAATGCACACATCACAACAGTTCATCGGAAAGCTTCTCTCCAGTTTCGATCTGATTATATTTCTTTTTTCACCATAAGCCTCACAATGCTCCCGAATATCCGTTTGTACACTAAACAAAAACAGTGTTAGAAAAGTGCTCAATGAAAAGAGAAGCTTAACTGAGCGAGAAGAATTCACACAAAATATAGCAGTTTCACAGAAAGTTTACTTCTCGTTTTTACCTGAGGGTATTTCTTTTTCAGCATATTCTAAAGAGCGTTCCCAAATGACCCTTCTCAGATTCCACAGAATCTGTGACTTCAAACAGCTCAATTCAAAGAATGATTTAACACCATGAGATGAATACACACATCACAAAGCAGTTGCTAAGAAAGCATCTCTCCAGTTTTCAAAGGAGGACATTTCCTTGCTCAACACAGACCTCCGGGTGACAGTTAGTATCCCTTCACAGATTCCTCAGAGACAGAGTTTCCAAATGGGGCAATGTAGAGTATGCATTAACTCTATGAAATGAATGCACATATCAGAGAGCAGTTTCTTGGAAGGCTTCTTTGTGGGTTTTATTTGAGGATATTTCACTTTTTGTCATAGTTCAATGTGCTCCGAAATATCACTTTTTCGGTTTTACAGGAACAGTGTTCAAACACTGCCTTATGAGAAAAGAGGTATAACTCCGTGAGTGGAATCCACGCATCACAAAGCAGTTTCTCAGAGAGCTTCTCTCCAGTTTTTATCTGAAGATATTTCCTTTTTCACCACAGGCCTGAATGTGATCTCGAATGTCCCTTTGCGGTCCCGTCCATGATGGATTTTTCAGGCTGTCTAACAAAAAGAAACCTTTATCTATGTGACATAAATAAACATAACAATAGGAGATTCACAGAAAGCTTCTTTCCATTTTTCATCTGAAGATATTACCTTTTTCACCATAGTAATGAATATGCTCCTGAATGTCCCTTCACAGATCCATCCATGACAGAGATTCCAAACTGCGTAATGAAAAGAATGCTTTATCTATGTGAAATGAACACACATATCACAGAGCAGTTTCACAAAAAGCTTCTTTTCTGTTTTTGTCTTAGGCTACTTCTCTTAGCTCCATAGGTGTCACTATGCACCCTAATATCCCCTGGTACCTTTTTCTCCAAAAGAATTTACCCAATGCTGTATGAGAAGAGAGGTTATCACTGTGAGTGGAATGCACACGTCACAAAGCAGTTCCACGGAAAGCTTCTCTCAAGTGTATATCTGAGCATATATCCTTTTTCCCCCTAAGCCTCAAGCGCTCCCGAACATCTATTTGCACCCTAAACATAAACAGGGATAAAAAACTGCTTGTGGGAGGGGGTGGAGCAAGATGGCCGAATAGGAACAGCTCCAGTCTCCAACTCCCAGCGCGAAGGACGCAGAAGACCAGTGATTTCTGCAGTTTCAACTGAGGTACTGGGGTCATCTCACTAGTGAGTGCCGGAAAATCGGTGCTGGTCACCTGTTGCAGCCCGACCAGCGAGAGCTGAAGCAGGGCGAGGCATCGCCTCACCTGGGAAGTGCAAGGGGGAAGGGAATCCCTTTTCCTAACCAGGGGAA
>NW_012118021.1:428076-439634 GCF_000951035.1 Colobus angolensis palliatus
AAAAAAAAAGATTCTTTCCAGTTTTTATCTGAAGATATTTCCTGTTTATACATAGTCCTGAATGTGCTCCCGAATGTCCCTTCATGGATTCGTCCATGACAGGGTTTCCAAGCTGCGTAATGTAAAGAAAACTTTATCTATGTGAGATGAATACATATATCACAGAACAGTAGCACAGAAAGGATTTCCCCGATGCTGTATGAGAACAGAGATATAGCACTGTGAGTGGCATGTGCACGTCAAAAAGCAGTTCCGAGGAAAGCTTCTCTCCAGTTTCTATCTGAACATATTTTCTTTTTCACCATAAGCCTCAAAGTGCTCCCATATATCCCTTCATATGCTAAACATGAACAATGTTAGAAAACTGCTCAATGAAAAGAGAAGCTTAACTGAGCGAGAGGAATTCATACGATGCACAGAAGTTTCACAGAAAGCTTTCTTATAGTTTTTATCTGAGGATATTTCTTTTTCCATATTTAAGGAGCATTCTCAAATGTCCTTCCTTAGATTCCATAGAAACAGTGATTTCAAACTCTTCAATCCAAAGAATGATTTAACTCTATGAGAATAATACACACATCATGAAACAACTGCTCAGAAAGCTTCTCTCCAGTTTTCAACGGAAGACATTTCCTTGCTCAAAACAGGCCTCTGGGAACCCCTTAATATCCCTTCACAGATTCCTCAAAGACAGAGTTTCCAAACTGGGCAATATAGAGTAAACTTTAACCCAGTGTAATGAATGCACATATTAGAGAGCACTTTCGTAGAACGCTTCTTTCTGCGTTTTATTTGAGGATATTTTACTTTTCGCCATAGTCTTCAATGCGCTCCGTAATATCAGTTTTTTGGTTTTACAGGAACAGTGTTCAAACACTGCCTTATTAGAAAAGAGGTACAACTCCCTGAGTGGGATGCACACGTCACAAAGCAGTTTCTCAGAAAGCTTCTCTCCAGTTTTAATCTGAAGATATTTCCATTTTCAACCTAGGCCTGAATGTACTCCCAAATATCCCTTCACAGATCCGTCCATGACAGAGTTTCCAAGTTGTGCAATGTAAGGAAAACTTTATCTATGTGAGATGAATAAACATAGCAAAAAGCAGATTCACAGAAAGCTTCTTTCCAGTTTTTATCTGAAGATATTTCCTTTTTCACCACACTCCTGAATGAACTCCTGAATGTCCCTTCGTGGATCCATCCATGACAGAGTTTCCAAGCTGTGTAATGTCAAGAATGCTTTAGATATGTGAGATGTATACACATATTACAGAGCAGTGTCACAGAAAGTTTCTTTCCAGTTTTAGTCTGAGTCTATTTCCCTTTTTACCATATTCGTTAATATGCCCCCGAATATCCCTTGGTAGCTTATTCTCCTAAAGGTTTTCCCAAATGCTGTCTGAGAAGTGAGGTATAACACTGTGAGTAAAATGCACACATCACAATGCGGTTCCTCGGAAAGCTTCTCTCCAGTTTGTATTTGAACATATTTCCTTTTCACCGTAAGCCTCAAAGCACTCCCGAATATCTCTTCACACGCTAAACATAAACAGTGATTGAAAACAGCTCAGTGAAAAGAGAAGCTTAACTGAGCAAGAGGAATTCACATGACACAGAGCAGTTTCCCAGAATGCTCTCTTCTGGTTTTTATCTTGGGATATTTCTTTCTCCATATTCTAAAGAGCATTCTCAAATGTCCTTCCTCAGATTCCATAGAAACAGTGATTTCAAACTTCTCAATCAAAGAATGATTTAACTCTATGAGATGAATACACACATCCCAAAGCAGTTGCTCAGAAAGCTTCTCTCCAGTTTTCAACGGAAGACGTTTCCTTGCACAACACAGGCCTCCGGGCACCACTTAATATCCCTTTACAGATTCCTCAAATACAGAGTTTCCAAACTGGGCAATGTACAATAAGTTTTAACTCTGTGAGATGAATGTACATATCACAGAGTAGTTTCTTGGAAAGCTCCTTTCTGGGTTTTATTTGAGGATATTTCACTTTTCGCCATAGTCATCAATGCGCCCCGAAGTACCACATTCTCTGTTTTACAGGAACAGTGTTCAAACACTGCCTTATGAAAAAAGAGGTAAAACTCCCTGAGTGGAATGCACACATCAAAAAGCAGTTTCTCAGAAAGCTTCTCTCTGGCTTTTATCTGAAGATATTTCCTCTTTCACCATAGCCCTGAATGTGCTTCTGAATGTCCCTTCGCAGATCAGTCAGTGATGGAGCATCCAAGCTGCATAATGTAAAGGAAGCTTTATCTATGTGAAATGAATAAACATAGCAAGAGGAAGATTCATGCAATGCTTCTTTCCAGTGTTTATCTGAAGATATTTCCGTTTTCACCATAAGCCTCAAAGTGCTCCCAAGTATCCCTTAGCTGACTAAACTAAAACAGTGTTAGAGTACCACACAACGAATACCGAAGCTTAACTGTTTGAGTGAAATTCACGTGACCCAGAGCAGTTTCACAGAAAGCTTCCTTCTGATTTTTATTGGGGTTTTTTTTTTAGCATATTCTTAAGAATGTTCCCAAATGTCCTTTCTCAGGTTCCACAGAAAGAGTGATTTCAAACTGCTGAATCCAAAGAATGATTTAACTCTAAGAGATGAATACACACATCATAAAGCAGTTGCTCAGAAAGCTTATCTCCAGTTTTCAAAGAAAGACATTTCCTTCCTCGTCACAAGTCTCCATTCACCATTTAATATCCCTTCACACAATCCTCAGAGACAGACTTTCCAAACTGGGAAAATGTAGAGTAAGTTTAACTCTCTGAAGTCAATGCACACGTCAGAGAACAGTTTCTTGGAACGCTTCTTTCTGGATTTTATTTCAGGATATTTCACTTTTAGCCATAGTCTTCCATGCGCCCCAAAATATTACTTTTTCAGTTTTACAAGAACAGTGTTCAAACACTGCCTTATGAGGAAAGAGGTAACATTCCCTGAGTGGAATGCACACATCACAAAGCAGTTTCTTAGAAAGCTTCTATCCATTTTTTATCTGAAGATATCTCCTTTTTTACCGTAGGCCTGAATGTGCTCCCAAATGTCCCTTCGCGGATTCGTCCATGACGGAGTTTCCAAACTGCGTAATATAAGGAAAGTTTTACTTATGTGTGATGAATAAACATATCTATCACAAAGCAATTTCACAGAAATCTTCTTTCCAGTTTTTGTCTGAAGATATTTCATTTTTCTACAGAGCTGTCCATATACTCCTGAATGTCCCCTGGTAGTTTTTTCTCCAAAAGGGAATCTTCAATCCTCTATGAGAAGAAAAGTATAACTCTGTGAGTGTAATGCACATGTCATCAAGCAGATCCTCGGAAGTCTTCTCTCCAGTTTCTATCTGAAGATATTTCCACTTCAAAGTGCTCCCGAATATCCTTTAGCTGACTAAACTAAAACAGTGTTAGAATACTGCTCAATGAAACCAGAAGCTTAACTGTGCGAGTGGAATTCATAAGACCCAGAGCAGTTTCACAGAAAGCTTCCTTCTGGTTTTTATGAGAGGGTATTTCTTTTTCAGCACATTCTTAAAAGCATTCCGAAATGTCCTTTCTCAGGTTCCACAGTAAGAGTGATTTCAGACTGCTGTCCAAATAATGATTTAACTCGATGAAATGAAAGCACACATCACAAAGCAGTGGCTCAGAACGCTTATCTCCAGTTTTCAACAGAAAAGCTTTCCTTGCTCTCCAGAGGCCTCCAGTCGACACTTAATATGCCTTTGCAGAATCCACAAAGGCAGACTTTCCAAATTGGGAAATGTGGAGTAAGCTTTAACTCTGTGAAATGAATGTACATGTCAGAGAGTAGTTTCTTGGAATGCTTCTTTCTGGGTTTTCTTTGACGGTGTTTCACTTTTCACCATAGTCTTCAACGTGCTCTGAATATCACTTTTTTAGTTGTACAGGAACACTGTTCGAACAGTGCCATATGAGAAAAAAGATATAACTCTCTAAGTGGAATGCACACATCACCAAGTTGTTTCTCAGAAAGCTTCTCTCCAATTTTTGTCTGACGATATTTCCTTTTTCACCATAGGCCCAAATGTGATCCCGAATATCCCTTCATGGATCCATCCATGACAGAGTTTCCAAGTTGAGTAATGTAAAGAAAGCTTCAACTATGTGAGATGAATAAAGATAGCAAAAAGCAGATTCACAGAAAGCTTCTTTCCAGTTTTTATCTGAAGATATTTCCTTTTTCACCATAGTCCTGAATGTGCTCCTGAATGTCCCTTCATGGATCCGTCCATGACAGAGTTTCCAAGCTGTGTAATGTAATGAAAGTTTTATCTATTTGAGATGAATACACATATCACAGAGCAGTTTCACAGAAAGCTTCTTTCCAGTTTCTGTCTGAGGCTATTTCCTTTTTCACCATAGCCATCCATATAGTCCCGAATGTCCCTTGGTAGCTTTTTTCTCCAAAAGAAATTCCCCAATCCTCTATGAGGTGAAAGCTATAACTCTGTGAGTGGAATGCACAAGTCACAAAGTAGCTCCTGGGAAAGCTTCTCTCCAGTTTCTATCTGAAGATATTTCCTTTTTCACCGTAAGCCTCAAAGCACTCCCGAACATATCTTTGTAGACTAAACAAAAACAATGTTAAAATACTGCTCAATAAAAAGAGAAGCTTAACTGGGTGAGCGGAATTCATGCAACACAGAGCATTTTCACAGAAATCTACCTTCTGGTTTCTATTTGAGATTATTTGTTTTTCAGGATATTCTAAAGAGTGTTCCCTAATGTCCTTTCTCAGATTACATAGAAACAGTGATTTCAAACTGCTCAATCCAAGGAATGATTTAACTCTATGAGAAGAGCAGAAGCATCACAAAAGAGTTGCTCAGATAGCTTCTCTGGAACTTTCAACCTAAGACATTTCCTTGCTTGCCACAGGCTTCCAGTTGCCACACAATATCCCTTCGCAGAATCCTCAAAGACAGACTTTCCAAACTGGGAAATGTAGAGAAAGCTTAACTCTGTGAAATGAATGGAATATCAGAGGGCAGTGTATTGGAACGCTTCTTTCTGTGTTTTATTGGACAACATTTTTATTTTCTCCATGGTCTTCAATGTGCTATGAATATCCCTTTTATAGTATTACAGAAACAGTGTTCAAACAGTGCCTTATGAGAAAAAAGGTATAACTCCCTGAGTGGAATGCACACATCACCAAGCAGTTTCTCAGAAAGCTTCTCTCCAGTTTTTCTCTGACGATATTTCCTTTTTCACCATAGGCCTGAATGTGATCCCCAATATCCCTTCACGGATCCGTCCATGCCGGAGTTTCCAAGCTTTGTAATGTAGAGACAGCTTTATCTATGTGAGATGAATAAAGATAGCAAAAAGCAGATTCACATAAAGCTTCTTTCCAGTTTTTATCTGAAGATATTTCGTTTTTCACCATAGTCCTGAATTTGCTCCCGAATGTCCCCTGTCGGATCCCTGCATGATGGAGATTCCAAACTGCACAATGTAAGGAAAGCTTTATCTATTTGAGATGAATACACATAACACAGAGCAGTTTCACAGAAAGCTTCTTTCCAGTTTCTGTCTGAGGCTATTTCCCTTTTCACCATAGGTATTAATGTGCCCCCAAGTAATGCTTGGTACCTTTTTCTCCAAAAGGGTTTCCCTGATGCTGTATGAGAAGAGAGGTATAACACTGTGAGTGGAATGCCCACGTCACAAAGCAGTTCCTTGGAAAGCTTCTTTACAGTTTCTGTATGAACATGTTTCCTTTTTCACAGTAAACCTCAAAGAACTCCCTAATATCCCTTCACATGCTAAACATAAATAGTGTTAGAAAATTGCTCAATGAAAAGAGAAGCTTCACTGAGCGAGAGATATTCACACGACACATATTAGTTTCACAGAAAGCTTCCTTCTTTTTTTTTAATCTGTGGGGTTTTTTTTCTCCATATTCTAAAGAGCTTTCCCAAATGTCCTTCCTCAAATTCCATAGAAACAGTGATTTCAAACTGCTCAATCCAAAGTATGATTTAATGCTATGAGATGAATACACACATCACAAAGCAATTTCTCACAAGCTTACCTCCAGTTTTCAACAGAAGTCGTTTCCATGCTCACCAAATGCCTCCGGGCGCCACTTAATATCCCTTCTCAGTTTTCTCAAAGACAGAATTTCCCAATGTAGAATAATAATTTTCCAATGTACAATTTCCCAAATGTACAATAAGCTTTATCTCTGTGAAATGAATGCACATAACAGAGAGCAGTTTCTTGGAACGCTTCTTTCTGGGTTTTATTTGAGGATATATCACTTTTCGCCGTTGTCTTCAGTGGGCTCCGAATAATGACATTTTTGGTTTTTCAGGAACAGTGTTCAAACACTGCCTTATGAGAAAAGAGGTATAACTCCCTGAGTGGAAGGCACACATCACAAAACAGTTTCTCAGAAAGCTTCTGTCCAGTATTTATCTGAAGATATTTCCATTTACCCAGAGACGTGAATGTACTCCCGAATGTCCCTTTGGGGATCCGTCCATGACAGAGTTGCCAAGCTGTGTAATGCAAAGAAAGCTTTATCTATGTGAAATGAATAAACACAGCAAAAAGTAGATTCACAGAAAGCTTCTTTCCAGTTTTCATCTGAAAATATTTTCTTTTTCACCATAGTCCTGAATGTTCTCCCAAATGTCCCTTCACAGATCCTTCCAAGACAGAGTTTCCAAGATTTGTACTGTAAAAGAAACTTTATAAATGTGAGATGAATACACATATCACAGAGCAGTTTCACAGAATGCTTCTTTCCTGTTTTTATCTGATGCTATTTCCCTTTTCACAATAAGCATCAATATGCTCCCGGATATCCCTTGGTAAGTTTTTCCCCAAAGGGGTTTCCCTGATGCTGTATGAGAAGAGAGATATAACACTGTAAGTGGAATGCACACGTCACAAAGCAGTTCCTCGGAAAGCTTCTTTCCAGTTTCTATCTGAACATATTTAATTTTTCACCATAAGCCTCAAAGTGCTCCTGAAAATCCCTTCGCATGTTACACATAAGCAGTGTTAGAATACAGCTCAATGCAAATAGAAGCTTAACTGTGCAAATGGAATTCACACAACACAGAGCAGTTTCACAGAAAGCTTCCTTCTGGTTTTTATCTGAAGATATTTTCCTTTTCACCATAGTCCTGAATGTGCTCCCGAATGCCCTTCACAGATGCGTCCATGACGGAGTTTCCAAGCTGCGTAATGTAAAGAAAGATTTTTCTACATGAGAAGAATAAACATAGCAAAAAGCAGATTCATAGAAATCTTCTTTCCAGTTTTTATCTGAATACATTTCCTTTTTCACCATAGCCTGAATGTGCTCCCAAATGTCCCTTCATGGATCCGTCCATGACAGAGTTTCCAAGCTGTGCAATGTAAAGAAAGCTATAACTATGTGACATGAATACACATATCACCAAGCAGTTTCACAGAAAATTTCTTTCCAGTTTTTGCCTGAGGCTACTTCCTTTTTCACCATAGCCATCAATATGCTCCCCAATATCCCTTCGTACCTATTTCTCCAAAAGGGTTTCTCTGATGCTGTATGAGAAGAGAGGTGTAACACTGTGAGTGGAATGTACACGTCACAAAGAAGTTCCTCAAAAGCTTCTCTCCAGTTTTGGTCTGAACATATTTCCTTTTTCACCGTAAGCCTCAAAGCACTCCTGAATGTCCCTTCACACGCTAAACATAAGCAGGGTTAGAAAACTGCTCAATGAAAAGAGAGACTTAACCGAGTGAGAGGAATTCAGATGACACAGAGAAGTTTCACAGAAAACTTCCTTCTGGATTTTACCTGAGGATATTTCTTTCTCCGTATTCTAAGGATCGTTCCCAAATATCCTTCCTCAGATTCCACAGGAACAGTGATTTCAAGCTGCTCAATCCAAAGAATGGTTGAACTCTATGAGACGAATACACACATCACAAAGCAGTTGCTCAGAAAGCTTCTCTGCAGGTTTCATCGTAAGATGTTTCCTTGCTCACCACAAGCCTCCGGGCGTCACTAAAAATCCCTTCACAGATTCTTCAAAGACAAAGTTTCGAAACTGGACAACATAGAGTAAGCATTAACTCTGTGAAACGATTGCACATATCAGAGAGCAGTCTCTTGTAACGCTTCTTTCTCGATTTTATTTCAGTATATTTCATTATTCGCCATAGTCCTCAATGCGTTCTGAAATATCACTTTTTTGGTTTCACAGGAACAGTGTTCAAACACTGCCTTATGAGAAAAGTGGAATAATTCTCTGAGTGGAATGCAAACATCACAAAGCAGTTTCTCAGAAAGCTTCTCTCCAGTTTTTATCTGAAGATATCTCCTTTTACACTATAGGCCTGAATGTGCTCCTGAATATCCCTTCGCTGATCCATTCATGACAGAGCTTACAAACTGTGTAATATAAAGAAAGTTTTATCTATGTGAGATGAATAAACATATCTATCACTAACCAGGTTCACAGAAATCTTCTTTCCAGTTTTTCTTGTGGACATTTCCTATTTCACCCTAGCCGTTCCATACTGCTGAATGTCCCTTGGTAACTTTTCTCCAAAAGGGATTCCCTAATCCTCTATGAGAAGAAAAGTATAACTCTGTGAGTGGAATGCACAGATCACAAGGCAGTCCCTTGCAAATCTTCTCTCCTGTTTCTATCTGAAGACTTTTCAATTTTCACCATAAGCCTCAAAACGTTCCCGAGTATCCCTTAGCTGACTAAAATAAAACAGTGTTAGAATACTGCTCAATGAAAACAGAAGCTTTACTGTGCGAGTGGAATTCACATGACACAAAGCTGTTTCACAGAAATCTTCCTTTGGTTTTTATCAGAGGATATTTCTTTTTCAATATATTCTTTAGAGCATTCCCAAATGTCCTTTCTGAAGTTACACAGAAAGAGTGATTTCAAACTACTCAATCCAAAGAACGATTTAACTCTATGCGATGAATACACACATCACAAAGCAATTGCTCAGAAAGCCTCTCTCCAGTTTTCAACGGAAGACACTTCCTTGCTCACCACAGGCCACTGGTCGCCACTTAATATTCCTTTGCACAACCCTCAAAGACAGACTTTAAAAACTGGGAGTTGTAGAGTAAGCTTAAACGCTCTGAAATGAATGCACATATCAGAAAGCAGTTTCTTGGAACGCTCCTTTCTGGGTTTAATTTCAGGATATTTCACTTTTGCCATAGTCTTCCATGTGCTCCGAAATATTACCTTTTTGGGTTTACAGGAGCAGTGTTCAAACACTGCCTTATGAGAAAAAAGGTATAACTCCTTGAGTGTAATGCACACATCACAAAGCAGTTGCTCAGAAAACTTCTTTCCAGTTTTTATCTGAAGATATCTTCTTTTTCACCGTAGCTCTGAATGTGCTCCGAAATGTCCCTTCGCAAATCCATCCATGACGGAGTTTCCACACTGCCTAATATAAGGAAAGATTTATCAATGTGAGATGGATAAATATATCTGTCACAAAGCAGTTTCACAGAAATCTTCTTTCGAGTTTTTGTCTTGGATATTTCCTTTTTCACCATAGGCCTGAATGTGCTCCTGAATGTACCTTCACGGTTCGTCCATGACGGAGTTTCCAAGCTGAGTAATGTAAAGAAAGCTTCATCTATGTGAGATGAAAAAACATAGCAAATAGCAGATTCACAGAAAACTTCTTTCCAGTTTTTACCTGAAGATATTTCCTTTTTCATCATAGTCCTGTATGTGCTCCCGAATGTCCCTTCGCACATACGTCCATGACAGAGCTTTCCTACTGCGTAAGGTAAAGAAAGCTTTATCTATGTGAGATGAATACACATATCACAGAGCAGTTTCACAGAAACCTTCTTTCCAATTTTTGTGTGAAGCTATTTCACTTTACACCATAGGCATCAACATGCTCCCGATTATCCCATTATTCCTTTTTCTCCAAAAGAGTTTCCACGATGCTGTATGAGAAGAGAGGTATAACACTATGAGTGGAATGCACACGTCAAAAGCTGTTCCTCAGAAAGCTTCTCTCCAGTTTGTATCTGAACATACTTCCTTTTTCACCATAAGCTACAAAGTGTTCCTGATTATACCTTTGCACGCTAAACATAAACAGTGTTAGAAAACTGCTCAATGAAAAGAGATGTTAAATGAGTGATAGGAATTCACGTGACACACAGCAGTTTCACAGAAAGCTTCCTTCTGGTTTTTATCTGAGGATATTTCTTTCTCCATATTCTATAGAGAATTCCAAAATGTCCTTCATCAGATTCCACAGAAATAGTGATTTCAAAGTGCTCAATCGAAAGAGTGCTTTAACTCTATGAGATGAATACACACATCACAAAACAGTTGCTCAGAAAGCTTCTCTCCAGTTTTCTCCAGAAGGCATTTCCTTGCTCACCACAGGCTTCCGGATGCCACTTAATACCCCAAAGACAGAGTTTTCAAACTGGGCAATGTAGAGTAAGCTTGATAAGCTTGAACTCTGTGAAATGAATGCACATATTAGAGAGCAGTTTCTTCCAATGCAGCTCTCTGGATTTTATTTGAGGATATTTCACTTTTTGCCACAGTCCACAATGTGCTCCGAAATATTACTTTTTTGGTTTTACAGGAATAATGTTCAAGCACTGCCTTAAAAGAAAGGAGGTATAACTACCAGAGTGGAATGCACACATCACCAAGCAATTTCACAGAAAATTTCTCTCCAGTTTTTAACCGAATAGATATCCTTTCTCACCATAGGCCTGTATGTGATCTCGAATATCCCACCATGCATCTGTCCATGACGGAGTTTCCAGGCTGTGAAATGTAAAGAAAACTTTACCTATGTGAGATGAATAAACGTAACAAAAGCAGATTCACAGTACACTTCTTTCCAGTTTTGATCTGAAGAAATTTCCTTTTTCACCATATTCCTGAATGTGCTCCCAAATATCCCTTTGTGCATCCTTCCATGACGGAGTTTACAAACTGTGTACTGTAAAGAAAGTTTTATCTATGTGAGATGAATACACATATCTATCACAAAGCAATTTTACAGAAAATTTCTTTCCAATTTTTGTCTGAGGATATTTCCTTTGTCACCATAGCCATCCATATACTCCTGAATGTCCCTTGCTAGCTTTTCCTCCAAAAGGGATCACCCAATTCTCTATGAGAAGAAAGGAATAACTCTGTGAGTGCAATGCACACGTCACAAAGCAGCTCCTCGGAAAGCTTCTCTACAGTTTCTCTCTGAAGATATTTCAGTTTTCACCATAAGCCTCATACTGCTCCCAAATATTCCTTCGCAGACTAAACAAAAACAGCGTTAGAATGCTGCACAATGAAAAGAGAAGCTTAACTCTGCAAGTGGAATTCATATGACACAGAGCAGTTTCACAGAAGCTTCCTTCTGGTTTTTATCTCAGGGTATTTCTTTTTCAGCATATTCTTTTCTTTTATTATTATTATACTTTAAGTTCTAGGGTACATGTGCATAACGTGCAGGTTTGTTACATATGTATACTTGTGCCATGTTG
>NW_012118021.1:440233-440460 GCF_000951035.1 Colobus angolensis palliatus
TTTGCTATTGTGAATAGTGCCGCAATAAACATACGTCTGCATGTGTCCTTATAGCAGCATGATTTATAATCCTTTGGGTATATACCCAGTAGTGGGATGGCTGGGTCATATGGTACATCTAGATCCAGATCCTTGAGGAATCGCCATATTGTTTTCCATAATGGTTGAACTAGTTTACAATACCACCAACAGTGTAAAAGTGTTCCTATTTCTCCACATCCTCTCCA
>NW_012118021.1:440686-441121 GCF_000951035.1 Colobus angolensis palliatus
ACAGTACCATACTGTTTTGGTTACTGTAGCCTTGTAGTATAGTTTGAAGTCAGGTAGTGTGATGCCTCCAGCTTTGTTCTTTTCACGTAGGATTGTCTTGGCAATGCGGGCTCTTTTTTGGTTCCATATGAACTTTAAAGCCGTTTTTCCAAGTCCGTGAAGAAACTCATTGGTAGCTTGATAGAGATGGCATTGAATCTATAAATAACCTTGGGCAGTATGGCCATTTTCACGATATTGATTCTTCCTATCCATGAGCATGCTATGTTCTTCCATTTGTCTTGGCAATGCGGGCTCTTTTTTGGTTCCATATGAACTTTAAAGCCGTTTTTCCAAGTCCGTGAAGAAAGTTATTGGTAGCTTGATAGAGATGGCATTGAATCTATAAATTACCTTGGGCAGTATGGCCATTTTCATGATATTGATTCTTCCTAT
>NW_012118021.1:441171-441730 GCF_000951035.1 Colobus angolensis palliatus
TCTGCAAACAGGGACAATTTGACTTCTTCTTTTCCTAACTGAATACCCTAGATTTCTTTCTCTTGCCTGATTGCCCTAGCCAGAACTTCCAACACTATGTTGAATAGGAGTGGTGAGGGAGGGCATCGCTGTCTTGTGCCAGTTTTCAAAGGGAATTTTCCAGTTTTTGCCCATTAAGTATGATATCAGCTGTGGGTTTGTCATAAATAGCTCTTATAATTTTGAGGTACGTTCCATCAATACCGAATTTATTGAGCGTTTTTAGCATGAAGGGCTGTTGAATTTTGTCAAAAGCCTTTTCTGCATCTATTGAGATAATCATGTGGTTCTTGCCTTTGGTTCTGTTTATATGCTGGATTATGTTTATTGGTTTGCTAATGTTGAACCAGCCTTGCATCCCAGGGATGAAGCCCACTTGATCATGGTGGATAAGCTTTTTGATATGCTGCTGACCCCGGTTTGCTAGTATTTTCTTGAGGATTTTTGCATTGATGTTCATCAGGGATATTGGTCTAAAATTCTCTTTTTTTGTTGTGTCTCTGCCAGGCTTTGGTATCAG
>NW_012118021.1:443124-443488 GCF_000951035.1 Colobus angolensis palliatus
TGCTTTTTTTTGTTCTCCATTTGCTTGGTAGATCTTCCTCCATCCCTTTATTTTGAGCCTATATATGTCTCTGCATGTGAGATGAGTCTCCTGAACGCAGCAGACTGATGGGTCTTGACTCTTTATCCATTTTGCCAGTCTGTGTCTTTTAATTGGAGCATTTAGTCCATTTACATTTAAGGTTAATATTGTTATGTGTGAACTTGATCCTGCCATTATGATATTAAGTGGTTATTTTGCTCATTAGTTGATGCAGTCTCTTGCTAGCCTCGATGGTCTTTACATTTTGGCATGTTTTTGCAATGGCTGGTACCAGTTGTTCCTTTCCATGTTTATGGCTTCCTTCAGGGTCTCTTGTAAGGCA
>NW_012118021.1:444008-455142 GCF_000951035.1 Colobus angolensis palliatus
GACCCACTTGAGCAGGCAGTCTGTCCCTTCTCCAATCTCAAGCTCTTTGTTTGGAGATCCACTGCTCTCTTCAAAGCTGTCAGACAGAGTTGTTCGCGTCTGCACAGGCCTCTGCTGCTTCCCCTGTTATTTTTTAGCTGTGCCCTGCCCCCAGAGGCGGAGTCTACAGAGACAGGCAGGTTTCCTTGGGCTGCTGTGCAATCCACCCAGTTGGAGCTTCCCAGTGGCTTTGTTTACCTACTTAAGCCTCAGCAATGTCGGGCACCCCTCCCCCAGCCTCGCTGCTGCCTTGCAGTTTGATCGCCACAGTCTGCTGTGTTAGCAAGGAGAGAGGCTCTGTGGGCATGGGACCCTCCCGACCAGGTGTGGGGTATATTCTCCTGGTGTGCTGGTTTGCTTACAGTGCAGTATTGGGGTGGGAGTTACCCAATTTTCCAGGTGTTGTTAGTCTCAGTTCCACTGGCTAGGAAAAGGGATTCCCTTCCCCTTTGTGCTTCCCAGGTGAGGCAATGCCTCACCATGCTTCAGCTCTCGCTGCTCAGGCTGCAGCAGCTGACCAGCACTGATTGTCCAGCACTCCCTAGTGAGATGACCCCAGTACCTCAGTTGAAAATGAAGAAATCACCGGTCTTCTGTGTCGCTCGCGCTGGGAGTTGGAGACTGGAGCTGTTCCTATTCAGCCATCTTGCTCCGCCCCTGCTCCTTACTCTCCAGAAAGTTTCTATCTAGTTTTTATATGAGGATTTGTGTTTGTCACCAGAAGCTTCAAAGTGCTACAAAATATACGATTGCAGATCCCAAGAAAACAGTGTTAGCAAACTGCTCAAGGAACAGAACAGTGTAACTCTGTGAGATGAATTCACACATCACAAAGAAGTTTCTCAGAAAGTTTCTTTCTAGATATTATCTTAGGATATTTCCTTTGTCACCATAGGCTTCAATGCATTCCAAAATATCCCTCCTCAGATTCCCCAAAAACAGTGCTACCAAACTGCTGCATTAAAAGAATGGTGTAACCTTCTGAGATGAATTCACGAATCATAAAGCAGTTTCTCACAAACCTTCTTTCTAGTTTTTGCCTGAAGATATATCCTTTATCACCGTTTGCCTCAATGTGCTCACAAATATTCCTTTGTAGATTCCAGAAAATAATGTTAGCACACTGCTATATGAAAAGAAAGGTGTAAATCTGTGAAATGAACTCACACAATGCAAAGCAGTTTCACAAAATGCGTCTTTTTGGTTTTTATCAAAAAGAGAATATTTCCTTTTTCACCATAGGCTTCAATGTGTTAAAAAATATCCTATTGTAGATTCCACAAAAATAGTGTTATCAAACTGCTCGTTGAGAAGAATGGTGTAACTCTGTATGAGGAATTCCAACGTCACAAAGCAGTTTCTTAGAAAGCTTCTTTCTAATTTTTAACTGAGGATATTTCCATTTTCACTGTAGGCCACAAGGTGCTCTGGAATATCCCATTGCAGATTCCATGAAAACAGTGTTAGCAAACTGCTCCATGAAAAGAAAGGTGTAACACTGTGAGATGAATTCACACATCAGCAATAATTTTCTCAGAAAGGTTCTTCCTAATTTTACCTGAGGACATTTCCTTTGTCACAATAGGCTTCAATGTGGTCCAAAATATTCCTTCTCAGATTCCACAAAAACACTGCTACCAAATTGATCTATGAAAATAATCATGTAACACTGTGTGATGAATTAACACATCATCAAGTGGTTTCTCAGAAAGCGTCTATCTAGTTTTCATATGAGGATATTGCGTTTGTCAGCATAAGCTTCAAAGCACTACAAAATATACCATTGCAGATCCCAAGAAAACAGTGTTAGCAAACTGCTCAACTAAAAGAACAGTATAACTCTGTGAGATGTAGTCACACATCACAAAGTAGTTTCTCAAAAAGCTTCTTTCTAGTTTTTATCTGAGGATATGTCCTTTCTCACCACAGGACTCAAAGTGCTCCCAAATATCCCTATGCAGATTTCAGGAAAACAGTGTTAGGAAACTCATCCATGGAAAGAAACTTGTATCTCTGTGAGGTGAACTCACAGTTCACAAATAACTTTCTCAGAAAACTTCTTTCTAGTTTTTATCTGAGGATGTGTCCTTTGTCACCATAGGCTTCAAAGTGATCCAAAGTATCCCTTCTCAGATTCCCCAAAAACAGTGCTACCAAACTGTTCCATGAAAATAATCGTGTAACTCTGTGAGATGAAATAACACATCACAACGGGGGTTCTCAGATAACTTCTTTCTAATTTTTATATGAGGATATTTCCTTTTTCACTATGGGCCTTAATGCGCTCCAAAATATTCTGTTGCAGATTCCATGAAAACAGTGTTAGCAAACTTGTCCATGAAAACAAAGGTGTAAATCTGTGAGATGAATTCACACACCACAAAGGAGTTTCTCAGAAAGCTTCTTTTTGTTATTTGTCTGAGGCTATTCAATTTGTCACCATAGGCTTCAATGTGCTGCAAAATACCCTATTGCAGATTTCGTGAAAACAGTGATATCAAACTACTCAATGAAAG
Organism: Colobus angolensis palliatus; assembly: GCF_000951035.1. Classification (NCBI taxonomy): domain Eukaryota; kingdom Metazoa; phylum Chordata; class Mammalia; order Primates; family Cercopithecidae; genus Colobus; species Colobus angolensis. The sequence goes on from NW_012118021.1 coordinate 446,564, forward strand.
AAACAGTGTAACTCTATGAGATGAATTCACACATCACAAAGCACTTTCGTAGAAACCTTCTTTCAGGTTTTTATCTGAGGATATTTCCTTTTTCACCATAGGCCTCCATGAGCTCCCAAATATCCCATTGCAGATTCCAGGAAAAAAGTGTTAGCAATCTTCTCAATGAAACGAAAGGTGTAACTCTGTGAGGTGAATTCACACATTACAAAGAACTTTCCCAGAAAGCTTCTTTCTAGTTTTTATCTGTGGATATTTCCTTTGTCACCATAGGTTTCAATGTGATCTTAAATATCCTTTCTCATATTCTCCAAAAACACTGCTATCAAACTGTTCCATGAAAAGAATTGTGTAACTCTGTGAGATGAATTCACATATCCAATGCAGTCTCTCACAAAATTTCTTTCTAGTTTTTATCTGAGGTTAATTCCTTTTTCACCATATTACTCAATGCACTCTCAATATCTCATTGCAGAATAAACAAAAAAAGTGTTAGCAAACTTCTGAATGAAAGAAAAGGTGTAACCCTGTGACATGAATGCACACATCACAAAGCCATTTCACAGAAAGCTTCTCTTTGGTTTTTATCTGCGGATAGTTCCTTTGTCATCATAGGTTTCAATGTGCCTCCAAATATCCTATTGCAGATTTCACGAAAACAGTGTTATCGAACTGCTTCATGAGAAGAAAGGTGTAAGTCTGTGAGATGGATTCACACATCACAAGGAACCTTCTCAGAATGATTCTTTCTACTTTTTATCTGGGGATGTTTCCTATGTCATTATAGGCTTAAAAGTGATCCAAAATATCCCTTCTCAGATTCCTCAAAATCAGTGCTCCCAAACTTATTCATGAAAAGAATTGTGTAAGTCTGTTATATGAAATAACGTATCACAAAGTGGTTTCTCAGAAAGCTTCTTTCTAATTTTTTTATGAGGATATTTCCTTTTTCACTATTGGCTTCAATGCGCTCTGGAATATCCCATTGCAGATACCATGAAAAGAGTGTTTGCAAACTGCTCCATGAACAGAGAGGTGTAACTCTGTGAGATGAATTCACATATCACAATGCCGTTTCTCAGAAAATTTCTTTCTTATTTATATCTGAGGATATTTCCTTTTTCAGCATATTCCTCAATGTGCTCTCGAATATCTCATTGCAGTACAAAGAAAAAAAGTTTTAGAAAGGTTCTTAATGTAAAGAATGGTGTGACTCTGTGAGGTGTATTCACACAGCACAAGCTGTTTCTCAGAAAGCTTCTTTTTGGTTTTTATCTGAGGATAATTCCTTTGTCACCATAGACTTCAATGCGCTCCCAAATATCCTATTACCAATTCCAGGAAAACAGTGTTATCAAACTGGTCCATGAGAATAAAGGTTTAACTCTGTGAGATGAATTCACACATCAGGAAGAACTTTCGTAGAAAGATTCTTTCCAGTTTTTCCAGTTTTTCCTTTGTCACCATAGGCTTCAATGCGATCCAAAATATCCCTTCTCAGATACCCCCAAAACACTGCTACCAAATTCATACACGAAAATGATCCTGTATCTCTGTGAGATGAAATACACATCACAAAGCTGTTTCTCAGACAGCTTCTTTCCAGTTTTTGTCTGAGGATATTTCCTATGGCCCCATAGGCTTCTGTGCGATCCAAAATATCCTATTGTTGATTCCATGAAAATGGTGTTAGCAAACTGCTCCAAGAAAAGAATCGTGTAACTCTTGAGGTGAATATGTACATAGCAAAGTTGTTTCTCAGAAATCTTCATCCTAGTTTTTATATGAGGATATTTCATTTTTCACTATAGGCCTCAATGCGCTCTGGACTATCTCATTGCAGATTCAATGAAAACAGTGTTAACAAACTGCTCCATGAAAAGAGAGGAGTAACTCTATGAGATGAATTCACACATCACAAAGACATTTCTCAGAAGGCTTCTTTCCAGTTTTTATCTGAGAATATTTCCTTTCTCACCATAAGCTTCAATGAGATCCAAAATATCCCTTCTCAGATTCCCCAAATACATTGCTACCAAAATAATCCATGAAAAGAAACATGTAACTCTGTGAGATAAACTAACACATCACAATCCGTTTCTCTGACAGCTTCTTTCTTGTTTTTATATGAGGATATTTCCTTTGCCACCACAAGCTTCAAGGTGCTCCAAAATATCCCATTGCAGATTCCAAGAAAACAGTGTAAACAAACTGCTAAATACAAGGAACAGTGTAACTCTGTGAGACGAATTCACACATCACTAAGCAGTTTCTCAGAAAGGTTTTCTCTATTTTTTATCTAAGGATATTTCCTTTTTCACCATAGGACTCATAGTGTTCCCAAATATCCCTTTGCAGATTCCAAGAAAACAGTGTTAGCAAACTGCTCCATGAAAAGAAAGGTGTGACACTGTGAGATGAATTCACACATCACCAAGAACCTTCTCAGAAAGCTTCTTTCTCGTTTTTACCTGAGCATATTCCCTTTTTCCCCCATATTCCTCAATGTGCTCTGGAATATCCCCATGCAGATTTCCCAAAAAATGTGTTAGCAAACTTCTCATTAAAAAGAGTTGTGTAACTCTGTGAGATAAATTCACACCTCACCAAGAACTTTGCCAGAAAGCTTCGTTCTAATTGCTGTCTGAGGATTTTTCCCGTTACACCATTTGAATCAATTCACTCGTGAATATTGCTTTGCAGATCACACGAAAATAGTGTTAGCAAACTCCTCCATGTAAAGAAAGTTGTGAATATGTGAATTGAATTCACACATCGCAAAGCAGTTTCTCAGAAAGCTTCTTTTTGGTTTTTGTCTGATGATACTTATTTTGTCACCATAGGCTTCAATGGGCTCTCAAATATCCTATTGCAAATTCCATTCAACCTGCTTTATCAAACTGCTTCATGGAAAGAACAGTGCAACTCTGTGAGATGAATTCACAAATCACAAAGCAGTTTCTCAGAAAGTTCTTTTTGGTTTTTATCTGAAGATATTTTCTTTGTCACCATAGGTTTCAATGTGATCCAAAATATTCCTTCACAGATTCCCCAAAAACCATGCTACCAAACTGATCCATGAAAAGAACCATGTAACTCCGTGAGGATAATTAACACCTCACAAAGTGGTTTTTCACAAATCTTCTTTCTAGTTTTTATAGGAGTATATTTCCTCTGTCACCATAAAGTTCAATGCACTCTGAAATAGCCCATTGTGGATTCCAAGAAAGCACTGTCAACAAACTGCTCAATAAAAATAACAGTGTAATTCAGAGAGATGAATTCACACATTACAAGGAACTTTATCAGAAAGCTTCTTTCTAGTTTTCATCTGAGGACTTTTCCCTTGTCACCAAAGGCTTCAATGTGATCCAAAATACCCCTTCTCAGATTCCCCAAAGCAGTGCTACCAAACTGCTCCATGAAAAGAATCATGTAACTCTGACATGAATTCACACATCACAAAGCAGGTTCTCAGAAAGCTTCTTTCTGATTCTTATCTGAAGGTATTTCCTTTGTCTGTATAGTCTTCATAGTGATCCCAAATATCCCTTCCCAGATTCAACAAAAAGAATGGTAACATAATGCTCCATGAAAGGAAAGTGTATCTCTGTGAGATGAATTCACACATCAAGTATCAGTTTCTCAGAAACCTTCTTTCTAGTTTTCATCTGAGGATATTTCCTGTTTCACCATAGCCCTCAATGCACTCCCAAATATCACTTTTCAGATTCCACGAAAACAGTGTTAGCAAACTGCTCCATGAATAGAAAGTTGTAACTCTGTGAGATGAATTCACACATCACAACACAGTTTCTCAGAAAGCTTCTTTCTGGTTTTTGTCTGGGGATATTTCCTTTGTCACCATATTCTTCAATGCGCTCCCAAATATCCTATTGCAGATTCCACAAAAATAGTGTTATCTAGCTCCTCAATGAAAACAACACTGTATCTCTGTGAGTTGAATTCACACATCCAAAAGTAGTTTGTCAGAAATCTTCTTTCTAGTTTTTATCTGAGGATTTTTCCTTTTTCACCATTGGCCTCAATGCACTCCAACATATCACTTCGCAGATTCCACAAAAACAGGCTTTGCAAGCTTCTAGATGAAAAGAAAGATGTAACTCTGTGAGATGAAGTCACACATCACAAAGAACTTTCTCAGAATGCTTCTTTCTAGTTGTGTTCTGAGGATATTTCCTTTGTCACCATCATCATCAATGCAATCCACAATATCCCTTCTCAGATCCCACAAAAACAGTGTTATCAAACTGTTCCATTGAAAGCATCATGTAACTCTATGAGATGAATTCACAAACCACAAAGGAGTTTCTCATAAAGTTTGTTTCTAATTTTTGTCTATGGGTATTTAATTTTTATCATTAGTCTTCAATGCAATCCAAATATGTCAATGTTGATTGTGAGATAAACTGACCCAACACAAAGCAGTTTCTCAGAAAGCTTCTTTTTGATTTTTAACTGAGGATATTTCCTTTGTCACCATAGGCTTCAATGTGCTACCAAATATCCTATTGATGATTCCATGAAAAAAGTGTTATCAAACTGCTCAATGAAAAGAAAGGTGTAGCACTGTGAGATGAATTCACACCTCACAACGCAGTTTTTCAGAAAGCTTCTTTCTAGTTTTTATCTGAAGATATTTTCTATTTCACTATAGGCCTCTATTGCTCCAAAATGTCTCTTTGCAGTTTCTGCTAAAAGAGCCTTAGCAAACTGCTCCATGAAAATCAAGGTGGAACTCTCTGAGATGATTTCCCACATCACAAAGAATTTTCTCAGAAAGCTTCCTTGTAGTTCTTATCTGAGGGTATTTCCTTTGTCACCATAGGCTTCAATGCGATCCAAAATATCACTTTTCAGTCTTCCCTGAAACAGCGCTATCAAACTGATACATGAAAACTATCATATAACACTGGGAGATGAATTCACAAATCATAAATCAGTTTCTCAGAAAGTTTCCTTCTTTTTTGTCTGAGTATATTTCCCTAGTCACAATAAGCTTCAATGTGCTCCAAAATATCCCATTGCACATTCCAGGAATACAGTGTTAGAAAATTGCTCAATTAAAAGAACAGGGTAACTCCGTGAGTTGAGTCATCACAAAGAAGTTTCTCAGAAAGCATCTTTCTAGTTTTTATCGGAGGATATTTCCTTTTTACAAGAGACCTCAATATGATACATAATATCACTTCTCAGATTCCCCAAAAGTGTGCTACCAAGCTGCTCCATGAAAAGAATTGTGTAACTCAGTGGGAGGAATTAAGAAATGACAAAACAGTCTCTCAGAAATTTCTTTCTACTTTTTGTCTGAGAATATTTCCCTTTTTACATAAGCTTCCATCAGCTCTGAAATATCCAATTGAGGATTACAAGAAAACAATGTTAGCAAACTGTGCAGTGAAAAGAACAGCATAACTCAGTGAGATGAATTCACACCTCACAAAGCAGTTTCTGAGGAAACTTCTTTCTAGTTTTTATTTGAGGATATTTCCATTTTCACTATAGGCCTTTATGTGCTCCCTAATATTCCTTTGCAGATTCCACGAAAATAGTGTTAACAAACTACTCCATGAATACAAAGATGTACCTCTGTGAGATTAATTCACACAGCATGAGGAACTTTCTCAGAGAGCTTCTTTCTAGTTTTTATCTGAGAATATTTCCTTAGTCACCATAGGCTTCAATGCGATTCAAAATATCCCTTCTTAGTTTCCAAAAAATGATGCTACCAATCTGACCTATGAAAAGAATCATGTAACACGGTGAGACGAATTAACACCCCCAAAGCGGTGTCTTAGAAAGCTTCTTTCTAGTTTTTATATGAAATTATTACCTTTGTCACCATAAGCTTCAATGCATTCCAAAATATCACATTGCCAGTTCCACGAAAACAGGGTTCAGAAACTCTTCAATGAACAGAGCTGTGTAACTCCATGGGATTAATTCACACATCACAAACAGTTTCTCAGAAAGCTTCTTTCTAGTTCTTATATGAGGGTATTTCCTTTGTCACCATAAACTTCAATGTGCTCCAAAACATCCCATCGTATATTCCAAGAAAACAGTGTTAGCAATCTACTCACTAAAAAGAGCAGTGTAACTCTGTGAGATGAATTCACATATCAAAATGCAGTTTCTCAGAAAGCTTCCTTCTAGTTTTTATCTGAGGATATTTCCTTTTTCACCATAGACTTCAATCTGCACCCAAATATCGCTTGCAGATTCCAAGAAAACTGTTATTCAACTGCCCCATGAAAGGAAAGGTGTAACTCTGTGAGGTGAATTCACACATCACAAAGAAGTTTGTCAGATAGCTTCTTTCTAGTATGTATCTGAGGATATTTCCTTTCTCAACAACTGCTCCATGAAAATAAAGGCATAACTCTGTGAAATGAAGCAACACATCACAAGGAACTTTCTCAGAAAGTTTCTTTCTTGTTTTTGTCTTAGGATATTTCCTTTGTCACCATATGCCTAAATGTGATTCAAAATATCCCCTCTCAAATTCCCCAATAACAGTGGTACCCAACTGATCCATGAAAACTATCATGTATCTCTGGGAGATGAATTTACAAATCACAAAGCTTTTTCTCAGAAAACTTCTTTCTCCTTTTTATATGATGATATTTCCATTGTCACCATAAGCTTCAATGTGTTCCGAAATATCCCATTGAAGATTCCAAGAAAACAGTGATAGCAAACTGAGCAATGAAAGAACAGTGAAACTCTGTGAGATTAATTCACACATCATGAAGAAGTTTCTTAGAAAGCTTTTTTCTAGGTTTTGTCTGAGGATATTTCCTTTTTCACCATAGGCCTCAATGCACTCCCAAGGATCCCTTTGCAGACTCCAGGAAAACAGTGTCAGCAAACTGCTTCATGAAAAGAATCCTGCAACTCTGTAAGACGAAATCACACATCACAAAGCAGTTTCTCAGAAAGCTTCCTTCTAGTTTTTATTTGAGGATATTTCCTTTTTCATTATAGGCCTCATTGCACTCCCAAGTGTCCCTTTACAGATTCCACGAAAACAGTGTTAGCAAACTGCTCCATGAAAAGAAAGGTGCAACTCTGTGCGATGAATTCACACATCACAAAGAACTTTCTCAGAAAGTTTCTTTCTAGTTTTAATCAAGTGCTCCAATGTATCCCACTGCAGATTCCAAGTAAACAGTGTTAGCAAACGGCCGAGTGAAAAGTACACTGTAACTCCATGAGATGAATTCACACATCACAAAGCAGTTTCCTGGAATGCTTCTTTTTATTTTTATCTGAGGATAATTCTGTTTTTAACCTAGGCCTCAATTCGCTTTGGAATATACCATTCCAGATTCCAAGAAAACATTGTTAGCAAACTGCTCAATGAAAAGAAAAGTGTAACACTGTGAGATGAATTCACTCATCACAAAGCAGTTTCTCAGAACGCATCTTTTTTGTTTTTAGGACATTTATTTTTTCACAACTGGCCTCAATGCGCTCTCAAATATCCCCTGGAAGATTTCACGAAAACAGTTTAGCAAACTGTTCCATGGAAATAAAGTTGTGAGATAAAGTCACACATCACAAAGAACTTTCCCAGAAAGCTTCTTTCTAGATTTATCTGAGAATATTTCCTTTTCAACACAGGCTTCAGTATGATCCAAACATCCCTTCTCAGATTCCCCAAAAAAAGTGCTACCAAACTGCTCCATGAAACGAATCATGTAACTCTGTGAGATTAATTAACACACCACAAAGTGGTTTCTCAGAAAACTTCTTTCCACTTATTGTCTGAGGATATTTCCTTTGTCTCAATAAGCTTCAATGTGCACTGGAATATCCGATTGCAGATTCCAAGGAAACAGTGTTAGGATACAGCTCAATTAAAGGAACAGTGTAACACTGTGAGATGAATTCACACATCACAAAGCAGTTTCTCAGAAAGTGTCTTTTAGTTTTTATCAGAAGATATTTCATTTGTCTCCATAGGCTTCAAGGCACTCCCCAATATCATTTTTTTTGTAAAATGTTTAACGTATTTATTAAAATATCATTGACATATAAAAATGTATACATTTAAGGTGTACCACTTGGTGTTTTGATATACGTATACATTACAAAATGATCACATTTCAGCGAATTAGCATATCTGTAATCTCTACACAGTTAACTATGTATGTATGTGTGCTATGTGCATGGTGCGTGTGTTGAGAAGATTTAAGATTTACTCTCTTAGTAAATTTAAGTATACAATACAGTATTGTTAGCAATCCTTACCGTGCCACACACGATAAGAATTTATTATATCTCTAGAATTTATTCATGTCGTATGACTGAAACTTCATCCCCTTTGACCAACATTTTCCCATTTCCCCCTGCTTCCAGCCCCTGGCAACCATCACACTACTCCCTGCATCTAGGAGCTGTATATTATTTAAAAATGCTAAGAGACTAGATTTTATTTTTTTATTTTTTATTTTTTTATTATTATTATACTTTAAGTTCTAGGGTACCTGTGCATACCGTGCAGATTTGTTACATATGTATACTTGTGCCATGTTGCTGTGCTGCACCCATCA
>NW_012118021.1:457726-459510 GCF_000951035.1 Colobus angolensis palliatus
TGTTAGCATGAAGGGCTGTTGGATTTTGTCAAAAGACTTTTCTGCATCTATTGAGGTAATCATGTGTTTCTTGTCTTTGGGTCTGTTTATATGTTGGATTACATTTACTGATTTGCGAATGTTGAACCAGCCTTGCATCCCAGGGATGAAGCCCACTTGATCATGTTGGGTAAGCTTTTTGAAGTGCTGCTTCACAGTGTCAATTTTAGATCTTTCCAGCTTTCTCTTGTGGGCATTTAGTGCTATAAATTTCCCTCTACACACTGCTTTAAATGTGTCCCAGAGATTCTGGTATGTTGTATCTTTGTTCTCATTGGATTCAAAGAACATCTTTATTTCTGCCTTCATTTAGTTATGTACCCAGTAGTAATTCAGGAGCAGGTTGTTCAGTTTCCATGTAGTTGAGCGGTTTTGATTGAGTTTCTTAGTCCTGAGTTCTAGTTTGATTGCACTGTGGTCTGAGAGACAGTTTGTTATAATTTCTGTTCTTTGACATTTGCCGAGGAGTGCTTTACTTCCAATTATGTGGTCAATTTTGGAATAAGTGCGATGTGGTGCTGAGAAGAATGTATATTTTCTTGATTTGGCGTGGAGAGTTCTATAGATGTCTATTAGGTCCGCTTGGTGCAGAGATGAGTTCAATTCCTGGATATCCTTGTTAACGTTCTGTCTCGTTGATCTAATGTTGACAGTGGAGTGTTGAAGTCTCCCGTTATTATTGTATGGGAGTCTAAGTCTCTTTGGAAGTGTCTTAGGACTTGTTTTATGAATCTGGGTGCTCCTGTATTGGGTGCATATATATTTAGGATAGTTAGCTCTTCCTGTTGAATTGATCCCTTTACCATTATGTAATGGCCTTCTTTGTCTCTTTTGATCTTTGATCGTTTAAAGTCTTCTTTATCAGAGACTAGGATTGCAATTCCTGCTTTTTTTGTTCTCCATTTGCTTCATATATCTTCCTCCATCCCTTCATTTTGAGCCTATGTATGTCTCTGCATGTGAGATGGGTCTCCTGAATACAGCAGACTGATGGGTCTTGACTCTTTATCCAGTTTGCCAGTCTGTGTCCTTTAATGGGAGCATTTAATCCATTAACATTTAAGGTTAATATTCTTATGTGTGAACTTGATCCTGCCATTATGATATTAACTGGTTATTTTGCTCGTTAGTTGATGCCGTTTCATCCTAGCCTCGATGGGCTTTACATTTTGGCATGTTTTTGCAATGGCTGATACCGGTTGTTCCTTTCCATGTTTAGGGCTTCCTTCAGGGTCTCTTGTAAGGCAGGTCTGGTGGTGACAAAATCTCTAAGCATTTGCTTAACTCTAAAGGATTTTATTTCTCCTTCACTGATGAAACTTAGTTTGGCTGGATATGAAATTCTGGGTTTAAAATTCTTTTCTTTAAGCATGTTGAATATTGGCTGCCACTCTCTTTGGGCTTGTAGAATTTCTACCGAGAGATCTGCTGTTAGTCTAATGGGCTTCCCTTTGTGGGTAACCCGACCTTTCTCTCTGGCTGACCTTAAGATTTTTTCCTTCATTTCAACTTTGGTGAATCTGGCTATTATGTGTCTTGGAGTTGCCCTTCTGGAGGAGTATCTTTGTGGCCTTCTCTGTATTTCTTGAATTTGAATGTTGACCTGCCTTACTAGGTTTGGGAAGTTCTCCTGGATGATATCCTGAAGAGTGTTTTCCAACTTGGTTCCATTTTCCCCCTCACTTTCAGACACCCCAATCTGATATAGATTTGGTCTTTTTACATAATCCCATACTTGCAGGCTT
>NW_012118021.1:460017-460760 GCF_000951035.1 Colobus angolensis palliatus
TTGGGAGATCCACTGCTCTCTTCAAAGCTGTCAGACAGAGTCATTCGCGTCTGCACAGGCCTCTGCTGCTTCCCCTGTTGTTTTTTAGCTGTGCCGTGTCCCCAGAGGTGTAGTCTACAGAGACAGGCAGATTTCCTTGAGCTGCTGTGAGCTCCACCCAGTTCGAGCTTCCCAGCGGCCTTGTTTACCTACTTAATCCTCCGCAATGGCGGGCGCCCCTCCCCCAGCCTCGCTGCTGCCTTGCGGTTAGATCTCCGCAGACTGCTGTGTTAGCAATGATGGAGGCTCCGTGGGCATGGGGCCCTCCCGGCCAGCTGAGGGATATGTTCTCCTGGTGTGCCCGTTTGCTTAAAGTGCGTTATTGGGGTGGGAGTTACCCGATTTTCCAGTTGTTGTGTGTCTCAGTTCCTCTGTCCAGGGAAAGGGATTCCCTTTCCCCTTGCACTTCCCAGGTGAGACGATGACTCGCCCTGCTTCAGCTCTCGCTGGTCAGGCTGCAGCAGGTGACTAGCACTGATTGTCTCGCACTCCCTAGTGAGATGACCCCAGTACCTCAGTTGAAAATGCAGAAATCACCAGTCTTCTGTGTCGCTCACGCCGGGCATTGGAGACTGGAGCTGTTCCTATTCGGCCATCTTGCTCCGCCCTCCTCCCATTATTATTGTATGGGAGTCTAAGTCTCTTTGTAAGTCTCTAAGGACTTGCTTTATGAATTTGGGTGCTCCTGTATTGGGTGCATATAT
>NW_012118021.1:462281-482092 GCF_000951035.1 Colobus angolensis palliatus
TTCCCCATCTTTGTGGTTTTATCTGCTTCTTGTCTTTGATGATGGTGACGTACTGATGGGATTTTGGTATAGGTGTTCTTCCTGTTTGATAGTTTTCCTTCTAGTAGTCAGGACCCTCAGCTCTAGGTCTGTTGTAGATTGCTTGAGGTCCACTCCAGACCCTGTTTGCCTGGGTAGCAGCAGCAGAGTTTGCAGAAAATGGAATATTGCTGTACAGTGAGTATACCTGTCTGATTCTTACTTTGGAAGCTTCCTCTCAGCGGTGTACTCCATCCTGCGAGGTGTGGGGTGTCAGACTGCCCCTAGTGGGGATGTCTCCCAGTTATGCTACTCAGGGGTCAAGGACCCACTTGAGCAGGCAGTCTGTCCGTTCTCAGATCTGAACCTCCATGTTGGGAGATGCACTGCTCTCTTCAAAGCTGTCAGAAAGAGTCATTCGGGTCTGCACAGGCCTCTCCTGCTTCCCCTGTTGTTTTTTTTGCTGTGCCCTGTCCCCAGAGGTGGAGTCTACAGAGACAGGGAGGTTTGCTTTAGCTGCTGTGAGCTCCACGCTGTTGGAGCTTCCCAGCGGCTTTGTTTACCTACTTAAGCTTCAGCAGTGGCGGGCAACCCTCCCCCAGCCTTGCTGCTGCCTTGTGGTTAGATTGCAGACTGCTGTGCTAGCAGTAAGGGAGGCTCCGTGTCGACGGGACCCTCACAGCCAGGTGTGGGTATAGTCTCCTCATGTGCCCTTTCCTTAAAGTGCAGTGTTGGTGTGGGAATTACCCAATTTTCCAGGTGTTGTGTGTCTCAGTTCTCCTGGCTAGGAAAAGGGATTCCCTTCCCCCTTGCACTTCCCAGGTGAGGCAATGCCTCGCCCTGCTTCAGCTCTCACTGGTTGGGCTGCAGCAGCTGACCAGCACTGATTGTCCAGCACTCCCCAGTGAGATGACCCCAGTACCTCCATTGAAAATGTAGAAATCACCGGTCTTCTGTGTCACTCACGCCAGGAGTTGGAGACTCGGCACTCCCCAATATCCTATTGCAGATTCCACGAAAACCGTGTTATCATACTGATCAATGTAAAGAACGGTGTAACTCTGTGAGATAAATTCACACATCACAAAGCAGTTTCTCAGAAAGCTCCTTTCTCCATTTTTTCTGATGAGATTCCTTTTTTCACTATAAGCCTCAAAGTGCTCCAAAATATCCTTTTGCAGATCAAATGAAAACAATGTTAGGAAACTGATTCTTGAAAAGGAGTGTGTAACTTTCTGAGATGAATGCACACATCACAAAAAACTTTCTCACAAATGTTATTTCTAGTTTTTATCTGAGGATATTTCCTTTGTCACTATGTTCCTGAATGTGTGCCCTTATATTAGACTGCAGATCAAACAAGGAAAGTGTTAGCAAACTACTCAATGAAAAGAATGGTATAACTGTGAAATGAATTCACACATCACAAAGCATTTTCTGAGAAAGCTTATTTTTGGTTTTTATCTGAGGATATTCCCTTTGTCACCATAATCTGTAATGTGCTCTCATACATCCCACAGCAGATTCCAAGAAAACAGTGTTAGCAAACTGCTGAGTGAAAAGTACAGTATAGTTCCATGAGGTGATTTCACACATTACAAAGCAGTTTCCCAGAAAGCTTCCTTCTAGTTTTTATCTGAAGATAATTCCTTTTTCAACATAGGCCTCAATTCACTCCAAAATATCCATTTTCAGATTCCGCAAAAAGAGTGTTAGGAGACTGCTCAATGAGAAGCGCAGTCTAACTCTGTGAGATGAATTCACACATCACAAAGCAGTTTCTCAGAAAGCTTCTTTTGGGTTTTTATGTGAGGATTTTTCCTATGTCTCCATAGACTTTAATGCACTCCCAAATATCCTATTCCAGATTCCACAAAAACAGTGTTCTCAAATTGATCAGTGAAAGGAAGCATACACCTCAGTGAGATGAGTTCATGCATCACAAACTACTTTCTCAGAAAATTTCTTTCTACTTTAATTCTGAGGATATTTCCCTTGTCAACAAGGCTTCAATGCGATCCAAAATATGCCTTCTCTGATCCTCCAAAAAGAGCTTTATCAAATGATCCATGAAAATAACCATGCAATTCTATGAGATGAACTAAAACACCCAAAGCCGTTTCTCAGAATGCTTCTTTCTCATTTTTATCTGAGGATATTTCCTTTTTCACCATTGGACTCTATGGGCTCCTGAATATCCCTTTGCAGTTTCCACAAAAACAGTGTGACTAAACTGCTCAATGTAAAGAATGGTTTAACTCTGTGAGATAAATTCATGCATCACAAAGCAGTTTCTCAGAGAGATTTTTTTGCTTTTTATCTGAGGATATTTCCTTTGTCACCATAGTCTTCAATGTGTTCCAAAGTATCCCACTGCAGTTTCCAAGAAAATTAGTGTTAGCAGACTGCTGCATGAAAAGTACAGTGTAACTCCATGAGATGAATTCACACATCACAAAAGAGTTTCTCAGAATGCTTCTTGCTAGTTTTTATCTGAGGATAATTCCTTTTTCAAGATAGACCTCAAATCTCTAAAAATATCCCCTTGCAGATTCCTGGAAAAGAGTGTTAGTAAAATGCTCAATGAAAAGAGCAGTGTAACTCTGTGATATGAATTCACACAAACAAAGAAGTTACTCAGAAGGCTTCTTTCTATTTTTTGTCTGAGAATATTTTGTTTGTCACCCTTGGCTTCAATGCGATCCAAAATATCCCTTCTCACATTCCAAAAAAAGAGTGCTACCAAAATGCTACATGAAAAGAATCGTGTAACTCTGTGAGATTAATTCACAAATGTCAAAGCATTTTCTTAGAAAGTTTCTTTAAAGTTTTCGTCTGAGGATATTTCTTTTGTCACTGTAAGCTTCAATGTTCTCCGATATGTCCCATTACAGATTCCAGGAATACAGTGTGAGAAAGCTGCTCAATGAAAGGAACAGTGTAACTCTGTGAGATGAATTCACACATCACAAGGCAGCTTATCAGAAAGCTTCTTTTTGGTTTTTATCTCAGAATATTTCCTTTGTCACCATTGGCTTCAATGCACTCCCATACATCCCTTTGCAGATTCCACGAAGACAGTGTTACCAAACTGCTCTAAGAAAGGAATCGTGTAACTCTGTGAGGTGAATTCACACAACGCAAAGCACTTTCTCAGAAAGCTTCTTGCTATTACTCATCTGAGGATATTTCCTTTGTCACCATAGGCTTGAATACAATTCAAAATATCCATTCTCAAATTCCCCAGAAATAGTATGACCAAACTTCTCCATGAAAAGGAAGGTGTAAAACAGTGAGATGAATTCACACATCATGAAGAAGTTCCTCAAAAACTTTCTTTATAGATTTTATCTGAGGATATTTCCTTTGTCACCATAGGTTTCAATGCGCTCCCAAATATTCTATTTCAGATCCCATGAAAACAGTGTTATGAAACTGCTCAAAGAAAAGAAAGGTGTAACCCTGTGAGATGAATTCACACATCACAAAGAACTTTTCAGAAAGCTTCTTTCTATTTTTTATCTGAGGATATTTCTCTTTTTACTATAGGCCTCAATGACTCTCAAATGTACCTTTGCAGATTCCACGAAAACAGTGTTAGAAAACTCCTCCATGAATAGAAAGGTGTAACTCTGTGACATGAGAAAACACATCACAAAGAACTTTCTAAGAAAGCTTCTTTCTAGTTTTCATATGAGTATATTTCCTTTGTCACCATAGGCTTCAAAGCAATCCAAAACACCACTTCTCAAACTCCCCAAAAACAGTGGTACCAAACTGATCATGTATCACTGTTTGAAAAGAATCGTGTATCACTGTGAGATGAATTTACAAATAAAAAAGCGGTTTCTCAAAAAAATTCTTTCTAGTTTTCATATGAGGATATTTCCATTTTCACCAAATGCTTCGAAATATCCCATTGAAGTTTCCAAAAAAACAGTGATAGCATACGGATCTATTAAAAGAACAGTGTAACTCTGTGAGATGAATTCACAAATCATAAAGCACTTTCTTACAAAGCTTCTTTCTAGTTTTTTTCTGAGGATATTATTTTTTCACCATAGGACTTAATGTGCTCCCAAAGATCCCTTTGCAGATTCCAGGAAAGCAGTGTTAGCAAACTGCTGCATGAAAAGAAGTGTTTAACTTTGTGAGATGAATTCACACATCACAAAGAGGTTTCTCAGAAAGTGTCTTTCTAGTTTTTATCTGAGGATGTTTCCTTCTTTACTATAGGCCTCATTGCACTACAAAATGACCCTTTGCAGATTCCACGAAAACAGTGTTAGCAAACTGCTTCTTGAAAGAAAAGGTGTTGCTCTGTTAGGTGAATTCACACATCACAACGAACTTTCTCATAAAGCTTCTTTCTCGTTTTTATCTAAGGATGTTTCCTCTGTCACCCATGGTTTCAATGCGATCCAAAATATCCTACCTCAGATTCCCCCAAAACAGTGCTACCAAACTGATCCACAAAAGGAATCATGTAACCCTGTGAGATGTATTCAAAAATCACAAAGCAGTTTCTCAGAAAACTTCTTTCTAGTTTTTATATGAGGATATTTCCTTTGTTTCCATAAGCTTCAATGCACTCCAAAATATCAGAATGCAGATTCCAAGAAAACAGTATAACCAAACTATGCAATTTAGAGTACTGTGTAACTCTGTGAGATGAATTCATACATCATAAAGAAGTTTCCCAGAAAGATTCTTTCTAGCATTTATCTGAGATTATTTCCTTTTGCACCACAGGTTTCAGTGTGATCCAAAATGTCTCTTCTCAGATTCCCCAAAAACGATGTTTCCAAACTGCTCCATGAAAAGTATCGTGTAACTCTGTGAGGTGAATTCACAAATAACAAAGCAGTTTCTCTCTAGCTTCTGTCTGAGGATATTTCATTTTTAATCTTTTGCCTCAATGCACTCATGAACATCCCTTTGCAGATTCCAGGAAAATAGTGTTAGCAAACTGTTCCATGAAAAGGAAGGTGTAAATCTGTGAGGTGAATTCACATATCACAAAGCAGTTTCTCACAAAGCTTCTTTTTGGTTTTTGTGTGAGGATATTTCCTTTGTCACCAGATGCTTCAATGCACTCCCAAATATCGTATTGCAGATGCCAGGAAAACAGTGTTATCAAACTGCTCAATGAAGAGAATGGTGTAATTCTGTAAGATGAATTCAAATCTCACAAAACTGTTTCTCAGAAAGCTTCTTTCTAGTTTTTACCTAAGGATATTTCCTTTTTCACTATAGTCCTCAATAAGCTCTAGAAGATCCCATTGCAGATTCCAAGAAAACAGTGTTTGCAAACTGCTCAATGAAAAGAATGGTGGAACTCTGTGAAATGAATTCACACATCACAAGGCAGTTTCTCAGAAAGAATTTTCCTACTTTTTATATGAGGATATTTCCTTTTTCTCTATAGGCTTCAGTGCACTCCTAAATATCCCTTTGCAGATTCCATGAAAATAGTGTTAACAAACTGCTCCATGAAAAGAAAGGTGTAATTCTGTGAGAAGCATTCACATATCACAATGTTGTTTCTCACAAACTTTCTTTCTAGGTTTTTTTGCGGATATTTTCATTTTCACCATATTCCTCAAGGTGCTCACGAATATCCCATTGCAGAATAATCGAAAAAACTGTTAGCAAACTTCTCAGTGAAAAGAACAGTGTAACCATATGAGTTGAATTCAAAAATCACAAAGCCTTTTCACAGAAAGTTTATTTTTGATTTTTTCTGAGGATAGTTCGTTTGTCACCAAAGGCTTCAATGCGCTCCCTAATATCCTACTGCAGATTCCATGAAAACAGTTTTATCAAACTCCTCATTGAAAAGAAAGGTGTACCTCTGTGAGACGATTTCACACATCACAAAGCAGTTTCTCAGAATACTTCTTTCTAGTTTTTTTCTGAGTATATTTCCTCTATCACCATAGGCCTCAATGCGCTCGTGAATATCACTTTGTAGATTCCAGGAAAAAAGTGTTAGCAATCTCCTCCAAGAAAAGAAAGGTGTAAATCTGTGAGATGGATTGACACATCACAAAGCAGTTTATCAGAGAGCTTCTATTTGGTTTTTATCAGAGGATATGTACTTTGTCACCATAGGCTTCAATTGCTCCCAAATATCCTCTTTCAGATTCCACGAAAACAGTGTTATCAAACTGCTCAATGAGAACAACAGTGTATCTCTGTGAGATTAATTCACCCATCCTAAGTTAGTTTCTCAGATAGCTTCTTTCCAGTTTTTACCTGAAGATATTTCCTTTTATACCATAGGCCTCGATATGCTCTCATACATCACTTTGCAAATTCCATGAAGACAGTGTTTGCAAACTGTTTCATGATAAGTACGGTTTAACTCTGTGAGGTGAATTCACACATCACAAAGCAGTGTCTCAGAAAGCTTCTTCTAGTTTTTATCCGAGGATATTTCCTTTTTCACCATAGGCCTCAATGCCCTCGATAACATCCCATCACAGATTCAATGAAAAAAGTGTTAGCAAACTTGTCAATGACAAGTATGGTGTAACTCTGTGAGATGAATTCACAAAGCACAAGGAAGTTTCTCAGAAAGTTTCTTTTTAGATTTTATGTGAGGATATTTCCTTTGTCACCATAGTCTTCTATGCAATCCAAATTTTCCCTTCTCAGATTCTCCAAAAACAGTGCTACCAAATTGTTCCATGAAAAGAATCATGTAACTCTGTGAGATATATTCACAAATCACAAAGCAGTTTGTCAGAAAGCTTCTTTCTAGTTTTTGTCTGAGGATATTTACTTTTTCACCGTTTGCCTCAATGCACTTATGAATATTCCTTTGCAGATTCCATTAAAATAGTGCTTCATGGAAAGCAAGGTGTAAATCTCTGAGATGAATTCAAACATCATAAAGCAGGTTCTCAGAAAGCTTCTTGTTGGTTGTTGTCTGAGAATATTTCCTTCACCACCATATGTTTCAATGTGCTCTCAGATATCCCTTCTCAGACAGCACAAATACAGTGATGCCAAAGTGCTCTCTCAAAAGAAACGTTTGGCTCTAAGAGATGAATGCACACATTACAACAGAGTTTCTCAAAAAGCTTCTTTGCTGTTTTTATCTGAGGATCTTTCCTTTTTCACTGTATTCCTTGATGCGCTCCCAAACATCCCATTGCAGATTAAATGAAAAAAGTGTTAGTAAACTTCTCAATGAAAAGAAGAGTGTTATTCAGTGAGATGAATTCACGCAACACAAAGCAGTTTCACAGAAAGTTTCTTTTTGATTTTTATCTGAGTATATTTCTTTGTCACCATAGGATTCAATGTGCTCCCAAATATCCTATTGCAGATACTACCAAAAGAGTATTATCAAACAGCTCCATGAGAAGAAAGGTGTAACTCTGTGAGATGATTTCACACTTCAGAAAGAATTTTCTCAGAAGGCTTCTTTCTAGTTTTTATCTGAGGATATTTCCTTTGTCACCTTAGGCTTCAATGCAGTCCAAAATATTCCTTCTCAGACTCCCCAAAAACAGTGCTACCAAATTGCTCCATGAAAAAGATGGTGTAACTCTGTGAGATGAATTCACATATCACAAAGTTGTGTCTCGGAAAGCTTCTTTCTTGTTTTTATCTAAGGATATTTCCTAGGCCTCAATGCACTCCTCTCCCAAATATCCCTTTGCAGATTTCACAAAAACAGTGTAAGAAAACTCCTCCATGAAAAGAAAGGTGTGGCTCTGTGATATGAATTCAAACATAAGAAAACTGTTTCTCAGACTGCTTCTTTCTGCACTCCATCTGTGGATATTTCCTTTATCTCCATATTCCTCGGTGCTCTCCACAATATCCCATTGCAGAGTACACGAAAAAAGTGTTAGAAAACTTCTTAATGAAAAGAATGGTGTAACTCTGTGAGATGAATTCACACATCACAAATAACTTTCTCAGAAACCTTCTTTCTAGTTTTTATATGAGGATATCTCCTTTGTAACCACAGGCTTTGATGTGATTCCAAATATCCCTTCTCAGATTCCCCCAAAAAAGTGCTCCCAAACTTCTCCATTAAAAGAGTGGTGCAACTCTGTGAGATGAATTCACACATCACAAAGCAGTTTCTCAGAAAGTTTCTTTATAGTTTTTTCTGAGAATATTTCCTTTTTCACCATAGGCCTCAACAGGCCCCCAAATATCCATTTGTAGGTTACATGAAAACAGTGTTAGCAAACTGCTCCATGAAGAGAATGGTGTTACTCTGTGAGATGAATACACACATCACAACGAAGTTTCTCAGAAAATTTCTGTCTAGTTTTAATCTGAGAATATTTCCTTTATCACCTTAGGCTTCAATGCGATCCAAAATATCCCTTCTCAGACTACCCAGAAACAGTGCTACAAAACCGCTCCTCAAAAAGAATGGTGTAATTCTGTGAGATGAATTGACACATAACAAAGCACTTTCTCAGATAGCTTCTTTTCAGCTTTTATCTGAGGATATTTCCTTTTTCACCATATTCCTCAATGAGCTCTGGAATATCCCACTGTAGATTCCAGGAAAGAACTGTTAGCAAATTTGTCAATGAAAGGAACTGTGACTTTGTGTAGTGAATTGACACATCACAAAGCAGTTTCACAGAAAGCTTCTTTTTGGTTTTGATCTGAGGATATTTCCTTTGTCACAATAGACTTCAATGTGCTCCCAAATATCCTATTGCATATTCCAAGAAAACAGTGTTATCAAACTCCTCAGTGAAAATAACAGTGTGTCTCTGTGAGATGGATTCACACATCTCAAAGCAGTTTCTCAGAAAGTTTCTTTCTAGTTTTTATCGGAGGATATTTCCTTTTTCACTGTAGGCCTCAAAGTGCTCACAAATAACCATTTGCAGATTCCATGAAAACAGTGTTAGAAAACTGTTCCATGAAAAGAAAGGTGTTGCTCTGTGAGATGAATACATACATCACGAAGAGGCTTCTCAGAAAGCTTCTTTCTAGTTTTTATCTAAGGATATTTCCTTTGTCATTGTAAGCTTCACTGCAATCAAAAATATCCCTTCTCCGATTCCCCAAAAAGAGTGCTACCAAACGGCTCCAGAGAAAGAATCATGTAACTCTGTGAGATGAATAAACACATCACAAAGCAGTTTCTCAGAAGGTTTCTTTCTAGTTTTTATATGAGGATATTTCTTTTTCCAGCATGGTCTTCAATGCACTCCCAAGTATCCCTTCTCAGATACCACAAAACAGTGAGGCCAAAGTGCTCCCTCAACAGAAACGTTTAACTCTAGGAGATTAATGCACACTTCACAAAGGAGTTTCTCAGGAAACTTTTCTCAAGTTTGTACCTGAAGATATTTCCTTTTTTGACATTGGACTCTAACCGCTCCCGAATATCCGTTTGCAGTTTCCACACAAACAGTGTAGACAAACTGCTCAATGAAAAGAAAGGTGTAACTCTGTGAGGTGAATTCACCCATCACAAAGCAGTTCCTCAGAAAGCTTCTTTCTAGTTTAAATCTCAGGATATTTCCTTTTCCAACACTGACTTCAATGCGCTCCCAAATATCTTCTCTCAGATACCACAAAAACAGTTATGCCAAACTGCTCAATGAACGAAACGGTTAAACTCTATGAGATGAATACACACATCACAAAACCGTTTCAAGAAAAGCTTCTTTCCAACTCTTATCTGAAGTTGTTTACTTTTTCATGGTAGTCCTCTAGTAGCTCCTGAATATCCTTTTGAATATTCAATAAAAACAGTGCCACCAAACTTCTCAAAGAAAGCAAATGTGTAACTCTGTGTAATGAATATCTCCAAAATATTCTTCCTAATATTTATCTGAGGCTATTTTCTTTGTCACCATAGACTTCAATGTGCTCCGAAATATAATATGGCAGTATCATGAAAACAGTGTTATCAAACTGCTCAATGAAAAGAACAGTGTAATTCTGTGAGACGAATTTACACATCACAAAACAGTTTCTCAGAAAAGTTATTTCTCGTTTTTATATGTAGATATTTCACCTTTCACTATACGCATCAATGTGCTCCCAAATATCCTTTTGCAGATTCCATGAAAACAGTGTTAGAAAACTGCTCCATGTAAAGAAAGGTGTAACTCTGTGAGATGAATTCACATATCTCAAAGAACTTTCTCAGACAGCTTTTTTCTAGTTTTCATCTGAGGATATTTCCTTTGTCACGCTAGGCTTCAGTGTGATCCAAAATATCCCTTCTCCGATTCCAGAAAAACAGTGCTACCAAACTGATACATGAAAAGAATCACATAACACTGTGAGAGGAATTAACATATCACCAATCTGTTTCTCAGAAGGCTATTTCTAGTTTTTATATTAGAATATTTCCTTTTCACCCTAAGATTCAATGCACTCTGAAATATCCCATTACAGATTCCAAGAAAATGGTGTTAGCAAACTGCTCCCTGAAGAGAACACTGTAACACTGTCAGATGAATTTACATATCATGAAACAGTTTCTCAGAAAGCTTCTTTCTAGTTTTTATCTGAGGATATTTCCCTTTTCACTATAGGCCTCAAAGCACTCCCAAATATCCCATTGCAGATTCCACGAAAAGAGTGTTAGTATACTGCTCCTTGAAAAGAAAAGTGTAACTCTCTGAGATGAATTCAAACATCACAAAGAAGTAACTCAGAAAGCTTCATTCTAGTCTTTATCTGAGGATATTTCCTTTCTCTCCATAGACTTGAATGTGATCCAAAATATCCCTTCTCAGATTCCCCAAAAACACTGCTGCCAAACTGCTCCATGAAAAAGATCGTGTAACTATGTGAGATGAAGTCACAAATCACAAAGCAGTTTCTCAGAATGCTTCCTTCTTGATTTTGTCTGAAGAAATTTCATTTGTCATCATAAGCTGCAATGTGCTATGAAATATCCTATTGCAGATTCCAAGAAAGCAGTGTTAGCAAACTGCTCAACAAGAACAGTGTAACTCTTTGAGATGAATTCAAACATCACTAAGCAGTTACTCAGAAAGCATCTTTTTCGTTTTTAACTGGGAATATATCCTTGGTCATCATAGGGTTCAGTGCGATCCCAAATGTCCTGTTGCAGATTCCACGAAAACAGTGTTATCAAACTGCTCAATTTTCATTGTAACAGTTACAGAACAATGTAACTCGGTGAGATGAATTCACAAATCACAAAGCAGTTTCTCAGAAAGCTTCTTTCTGTTTTTTGTCTGAGAATATTTCATTATTCACCACAGGCCTCAATGTGCTCCCAAATATTCCATTGCAGATTTCACGGAAACAGTGTTAGCAAATTGCTCCACGGAAACAAAGGTGCAACTCTGTGAGATGAAATCACACATCACAAGGAATTTTTTCTGAAAGCTTCCCTCTCGTTTTTATCTCAGGATATTTCCTTAGTAACCATAGTCTTCAATGTGATCCAAAATATCCCTTCTCTGATTTCCTAAAAACAGTGCAACCAAAATGACCTCATGAAAAGTATCGTGTAACACTGTGAGATGAATGAGCACATCACAAAGTCGTTTCTCAGAATGCCCCTTTCTAGTTTTTACAGGAAGATATTTCCTTTGTCACCATAATTTTCTGAAATATTTCATCACAGATTCCAAGAAAACAGTGTTAGCAAACATCTCATTGAAAATAACAGTGTAATTCTGTGAGATATATTCACACATCACAAAGCAGTATCTCAGAAAGCTTCTTTCTATTTTTTATCTCAGGATATTTAACTTTGCAGTATATGCCTCAATATGCTCCCATATATCCCTTCGCAGATTCCATGAAAACAGAGTCAGCAAGCTGCTCTATGAAAAGAAAGTTGTAACATTCTGTGAGACGAATTCACATATCACAAAGGACTTTCTCACAAAGCTTCTTTCTAGTTTTTTTCTCAGGATATTTCCTTTGCCACCACAGGCTTCAATGCTATCCAAAGTATCCCTTCTCAGACTCCCCAAGTGCTACCAAACTGCTCCATGAAAAGTATCATGTAACACTGTAAGACGAATTCAAAAAAATCAAAGCAGTTTCTCAGAAAGCTTGTTTCTAGTTACCGTCTGAGGATATTTCCTTTGTCACTATAAGCTTAATGAACTCCGAAATATCCCATTGCAGATTCCAGAAAAACACTGTTAGCAAACTGCTCAATGAAAATAAGAGTGTAACCCTGTGAGATGAAGTGACACATCACAAACCAGTCTCTCAAAAGGCTTCTTTTTGTTTTTTATGGGAAGAAAGTTGCTTTGTCACCATAGGCTTCAAAGTGCTCCCAAATATCCTATTGCAGTTTCCACGAAAACAGTGCTATTAAAATGCTCAATATAAAGAATGGTGTAACCCCATGAGATGAATTCACACATCACAAAGCAGTTTCCCATAAAGATGCTTTCTAATATTTATCTGAGGATATTTCATTTGTCACCATATGCTTCAATGCAGTTCACAATATCCCTTCTCAGATTCCCCGAAAACAGTGCTACAACATTGCTGCAAGAAAACAGTGGTTTAACTCTGTGACGTAAATTCACACATCACAAAGAAGTTTCTCAGAAACCTTTTTTCCAGTTTTTATCCAAGGATATTTCCTTAGTCACCATAGGCTTCAATGCAATTCAAAATACCCCTTCTCAGATTCCCCAAAAACAGTGCTACCAAAGTGCTCCATGAAAAAGAATCATGTAACTCTGTGAGATGAATTAACACATCTCAAAGCAGTTTCTCAGAATGCTTCTTTCTCGTTTTTATTTGAGGATATGTCCCTTGTCACCATAAGCTTCAAGGTGCTCCAAAATATCCCATTGCAGATTCAAAGAAAACAGTGTTAGCAAATTGCTCAATGAAAAGAAATGTGTAACCATGTGAGATGAATTCACACATCATGAAGCAGTTTCTCAGAAAGATTCTTTTTAGTGTTTATCTGAGGATATTTCCATTTTTAATATACACCTCAGTGTGCTCCCAAATATCCATTTGCAGATTCCACAAAAACAGTATTAGCAAACTGCTTCATAAAAAGAAAGCTTAACCTTATGAGGTGAATTCGCACATCACAAAGAAGCTTCTCAGAAGGCTCCTTTCTAGTTTTTATCTGAGGATAATTCGTTTGTCACCAAAGGCTTCAATTCAATCTAAAATATCCCTTCTCTGATTCATTAGAAACAGTGCTACCAACTGCTTCATGAAAAGAATGGTGTAACTCTGTGAGATGAACTCACACATCACAAAGCAGTTTCTCAGAAAGCTTCTTTCTAGTTTTTATCTGAGGATATTTCCTTTTTCACTGCAGGTCTCAATGTCCTCCAAAATATGCCTTTGCAGATTCCACGAAAACAGTGATAGCAAAGTGCTCCAAGAAAAGAAAGGTGTGACTCTGTGAGGTGAGTTAATACATCACAAAGTGGCTTCTAAGAAAACTTCTTTCCAGTTTTTATATGTGGATATTTCCTTTGTAGCCATTGCCTGCAATGCAATCCAAAATATCCCTTCTCAGATTCCCCCAAAACACTGCTAGGAAACTGATCCATGAAAATAATCGTGAAACTCTGTGGGATGAATTAACACATCACAAAGTGGTTTCTCAGAAAGCTTCTTTCTGGTTTTTATATGATATTATTTTATTTGTCACTGTAAGCATCAGCGTGCTCTGAAATATCCCATTGCAGATTCGAAGTAGACAGTGTTTTCAAAGTGCTCAATGAAAACAGTAGTGTAGCTCTGTGAGATGATTTCACACATCACAAAGGAGTTTCTCAGAAAGCTTCTTTCTAGTTTTTTATCTGAGGGTAATTCCTTTTTCACTATAGGCTTCAATGAAATCCAAAATGTCCCTTCTCAGATTCCCAAAATCCAGTGCTACCAAACTAATTGATGAAAAGAACTGTGTAAATCTGTGAGATGAATTAAGACGGCACAAAGCATTTTCTCAGAAATCTTCTTTGTAGTTTTTGTCTGAGGATATTTCATTTGTCACCATAAGCTTCAGAGTGCTCCTAAATATTCCATTGCAGATACCATGAAAATATGCTTTAGAAACTGCTCAATGAAAAGAACAGTGTAACTCTCTGAGATCAATTCAAACATCACATGCGGTTTCTCAGAAGCCTTCTTTCTAATTTTTATATGAGTGTATTTCGTTTGTCACCATAAGCTTCATTGCACTCCAAATCATTCCATTGCAGATTCCAAGAAAACTGTCTAAGCAAACTGCTCCATGAAAAGAAAGGTGTAACTCTGTGAAATAATTCACACATCACCAAAAAGTTTCTTGGAAATGTTTCCATTTTTATCTGAGGATATTCCGGCTGTCACCATACTCTTTAATGTGATGCAAATTATCCCTTCTCAGATTCCCCAAAAACAGTGCTACCAAACTCATCCACGAAAAGAGTGGTGTAACTCTCTGAGAACAATTCACAAATCACAAAGCAGTTTCTCAGAAAGAAAGCTTCTTTCTGGTTTTTATCTTAGGATATCTAGTTTTTCACCATAGGCCTCAATGCACTCCCACATATCCCTTTGCGGATTCCAGGAAAACAGTGTTAGCAAGTGGCTGCATGAAAAGAAAGGTGTAACTCTGTGCTATGAATTCACAAATCATGAAACAGTTTCTCAGAAAGCTTCTTTATAGATTTATCTGAGGATATTTACTTTGTCACCATAGGCTTCAAAGTGATCCAAAATGCCCCTCTGAAATTCCCCAAAAAGAGTTCTACCAAACTGATCAAAAGCACCATTTAACTCTGTGGATGAATTAACACATCACAAAGCAGTTTCCCAGAATCCTTCTTTCTACTTTTTCTATGAGGATATTTCCTATGTCACCATAAGCAGCAATGAGCTCTAAAATTTTCCACTGCAGATTCCTAGAAAAGAGTGCTAGCAAACTGCATAATGAAAAGAACAGTGTAACACTGTGAGATGAATTCACACATCATGAATTAGTTTCTCAGAAAGCTTCTTTCTATTTTTTACCTGAGGATATTTCCTTTGTCACCATAAGCCTGCATGCACTCCCAAATATCCCTTTGCAGATTCCATGAAAAGACTGTAATCAAACACCTCAATGAAAAGAACAGTGTCAATCTTTGAGATGAATTCACAAATCAAAAAGCAGTTTCTCAAAAAGTTTCTATCTAAATTTGGCTGAGGATATTTCTTTTGTCACCATAAGCTTCAATGCTCTCCCAAATATCCCCTTGCAGTTTCCAAGAAAACAGTGTTACCAAACTGATCAATGAAAAGAACAGTGTAACTTTGTGAGATGAATTCTAACATCATAAAACAGTTTCTCAGAAAGTTTCTTTTCGTTTTTTATCTGAGGATGTTTCCTTTGTAACCATAGGCTTCAATGCAGTCCCATTGCAGATTCCATGAAAAGACTATGATAAAACAACTCAATGAAAAGAACAGTGTAACTCTGTGAGATGAATTCACAAATCAAAAAGCAGTTTCTCAGAAAGCTTCTTTCTAGTTTTTCTCTGAGGATATTTCCTTTTTCACTATAGGCCTCAATTAACTCCCAAATATCTCTTTGCAGATTGAACGAAAACAGGGTTTGCAAACTGCTCAGTGCAAAGAATGGTGTAACTGAGTGAGATGAATTCACACATCACAATGCAATTTCCCAGAAAGCTTCTTTCTAGTTTTTATCTGAGGATGTTTAGTTTTTCAACGTAGGCCACCATGCACTCCAAAATATTCCTTTGCAGATTCCACGAAAACTGTTACTAAACGGCTCCATGTAAATAAAGGTGTTACTCTGTGAGATGAATTCACACATCACAGAGAACTTTCTCAGAAACCTTCTTTCTAGATTTTTTCTGAGGATATTCACTTTTTTGAAATAGGCTTCAATACAATACAAAATATCCCTTCTCAGATACCCCAAAAACTGTGCTACCAAACTGATCCATGAAAAGAATCGTGTAACTCTGTGAGATGAATTAACACATCACAAAGAAATTTCTCAGAAAGCTTCTTTCTACTTTTTCTGTGAGCATATTTTCTATGACACCATGAGCT
Organism: Colobus angolensis palliatus; assembly: GCF_000951035.1. NCBI lineage: Eukaryota > Metazoa > Chordata > Mammalia > Primates > Cercopithecidae > Colobus > Colobus angolensis. The sequence continues at coordinate 478,326 of NW_012118021.1, forward strand.
TCAATGCACTATGAAAAATCCTATTGCAGATTCATAGAAAACAGTGTTACAAACAACGCAAAAAAGAACAGTGAAATGCTCTGAGATAAATTCACACATCACAAGACAGTCTCTCAGAAAGTTTCTTTGTAGTATTAATCTGAGGATATTTCCTTCATCACCATAGGCTTCAATGTGCTACCCAATATCCTGTTGGGTATTGCATGAAAACAGTGTTAGTAAAGTGCTCCATGAAAAGAAAGATGTAACACTTTGAGTGGAATTCACACATCACGAAGCAGTTTTTCAAAAACCTCTCTAGTTTTTATCACAGAATATATTTTTTGTCATGATAGACTTCAATGCTATCCAAAATATCCCTTCTCAGACAGCCCAAAACAGTGCTACTAAACTGATCCTTGAAAAGAATCATGCAACTCTTTGAGATGAATTCACAAATCACAAGGCAGTGTCTCAGAAAGATTCTTTCTAGTTGTTATCTGAGGATATTTCCTTTGTCACTATAAGCTTCATTGCACTCTGAAATATCCCATTGCAGATTCCATGAAAACAGTGTTAACAAACTGTTCAATGAAAAGAACAGTGTAACTCTGTGATATGAATTCACACATCACAAAGTGCTTTCTCAGAAAGCTTCTGCTACTTTTTGTCTGAGGGCATTTCCTTTGACACCATAAGCTTCAAGGCTCTCTGAAGTATCCCATTCCAGCTTCCAAGAAAACAGTGTTAGAAAACTGCTCCATGAAAAGAACAGTGTAACACTGTGAGATGAATTCACACATCACAAAGCATTTTCTCAGAAAGCTTCTTTCTACTTTTTATCTGAGGATATTTTCTTTTTCATCATAGGCCTCAATGCACTGCCTAATATCCCTTTGCAGATTCCACAAAAACAGTGGGAGCAAACTGCTTACTGAAAAAGAAAGTGTGACACTGTAGGATGAATTCACACATCAGAAAATCTTTGTCAGAAAATTCTTTCTTGTTTTTATCTTACAATATTTCATTTGTCATCACAGGCTTCAATGCAATCCAAAATATCCCTTCTCAGGTTACCTATAAACAGTGCTACGAAACTGATCCATGAGGAGAATCCTGTAACTCTGTGAGAAGAATTCCAAGTCACAAAGTGGTTTCTCAGAAAGCTTCTTTATATTTTTTACCTGAGGATATTTCCTTTGTCACCATAGGCTTCAAAGCACTCTCAAATATCCTATTGTACATTCCACGAAAACAGTGCTAGCAAACATCAGAAGGAAAAGAAAGGTGCAATTCTGTGAGATGAATTCACCCATCACAAAGCAGATTCTCAGAGAGCTTCTTCCTTCTTTCTATCTAAGAGAATTTCCTTTTTCACTACACCCCTGAATGTGCTCCCATATATCCCTTTGCAGATTCCATGAAAACTGTGTTAGCAAACTCCTCATTGGAAAGAACTGCATAACTCTGTGAGATGAATTCACACAGCACAAAGCAGTTTCTCAGAAAGCTTCTTTCTAGTTTTTAACTGAGGACATCTAGTTTTTTACCATATTCCCCATGAGTTCCAAAATATCCCTTTGTAGATTCCATGAAAACAGTGTTAGCAATTGGCCCCATGAAAAGAAAGGTGTTCTTTTGTGAGATGAATTCACACATCAGAAAGAACTTTCTCAGAAATCTTCTAATTTTTATCTGAGGACATTTAATTTGTCACCATGGGCTTTAATGTGATCCCAAATATCCCTTCACAGATTCCCCAAAAATAGTGCTACCAAGCAGATCCATGAAAAGAATTGTGAAACTCTTGAAATGAATTCACACGTCACAAAGCAGTCCCTCAGAAATCTTCTTTATATTTTTTATTTGAGGATATTTTCTTTATCACCATAGGCCTCAATGCACTCCTTAATATCCCCTCGCAGATTCCACGAAAACAGTGATAGCAAACTGCAAAATGAAGACAAAGGTGTAACTCTTTGAGATTAATTCACATATCATGAAGAAGTTTCCAGGAAAGCTTCTATCTAGTTTTTATCTGAGGATCATTTTTTTTGTCAACATAGGCTTCAATGCCATCAAAAATACACTGTCTCAGATTCCCCAAAAACAGTGCTACCAAACTGCTCCAAGAAAAGAATTGTGTAACTCTGTGATATGAATTTTCAAATCACAAGGCTGTTTCTCAGAAAGTTTCTTTCTAGCTTTTGTCTGAGGATAATTCCTTTGTCACCATCAGCTTCAATGTACTCCAAAATATCCCATTGCAGATTCCAAGAAAAGAGTGTTAGCATACTGCTCAATGAGAAGAACAGTGTAACTCTGTGAGATGAATTCACACATCACAAAGTAGTTTCACAGAAAGCTTCTTTTTGGGTTTTATCTGAGGATAATTCCTTTGTCAAAAATAGGCTTCAATGCACACCCAAATATTCTATTGCATATTCTGAGAAAACAGTGATATCAAACTGCTCAATGAAAAGAATGGTGTAACTCTGTAAGATGAATTCACACATCCCAAAGCAATTTGTCAGAAAGTTTCTAGTTTTTATTTGAGGCTATTTCCTTTTTCAACATAGGCCTCAATGCACTCCCAAATAACCCTTTGCAGATTCCATGAAAACAGTGTTAGCAAATTGCTCAATGAAAACAAAGGTGTAACTCTGTGAGATGAATTCACACATCATGAATAAGTTTCTCAGAAAGCTCCTTTCTAATTTTTATCTTTGGAAATTTCTTTGTCACTATAAACTTCAATGTGATCCAAAATATTCCATCTCAGATTCCCCAAAAAGAGTGATACCAAACTTGTCCATGTAAAGAATCGTGTAACTCTGTACGACAAATTCACATAGCACAAAGCAGTTTCTCAGAAAACTTCTTTCTAGCTTTTGTCTGAGGATATTTCCTTTTTCACCATAGGCCTCAATTCACTCACGAATGTACTTTTGCAGATTCCACGAAAATGTTGTAAGCAAACTTCTACATGGAAAGAAAGCTGAATATCTGTGAGATGAATTCACACATCACAAAGCAGCTTCACAGAAAGCTTATTTTTGGTTTCTGTCTGAGGATATTTCCTTTGTCATCATAGGCTTCAATGAGTTCCCAAGTACACTATTGCAGATTCCTCAAAAACAGTGTTAGTGAACTGCTGCATGAAAAGAAGCATGTAACTCTGTGACATGAATTCACACATCACAAAATAGTTTCTCAGAAAACTTCTTCCTAGTTTTTATCTGAGGACATTTCCTTTGAAATCATAGGCCTCAATGCACTCTCAAATATCCCTTTGCAGATTCCACAAAAAGAGTGTGATCAAACAGTTCAATGAAAATAACAGTGTAACTCTGTGAGATGAATTCACAAATAAAAGCAGTTTCTCATATAGCTTCTATCTAGTTTTTGTCTGAGAATATTTCCTTTGTCACCTTGAGCTTCAATGCTCTCCGAAGTAACCCCTTGCAGATTCCAAGAAAGCAGTGTTAGCAAACTGATCTATGAAAAGAACAGTGTAAATTTGTGAGATGAGCTCACACATCACAAAGCAGTTTCTCAGAAAGTTTCTCTTTGATTTTTCTCTGAGGATGATTTCTTTGTAACCATAGGCTTCAATGCGCTCCCATGTATCCTATTGCAGATTCCCAAGAAAACAATGTTATCAAACAGCTCAATGAAAACAACAGTGTAACTCTGTGAGATAAATTCACAAATCACAAAGAAGTTTCTCAGAAAGCTTCTTTCTAGTTTTTTTCTGAGGATATTTCCTTTTTTACCATAGGCCTCAA
>NW_012118021.1:482142-487987 GCF_000951035.1 Colobus angolensis palliatus
GTGCTCCCAAATATCTCTTTGCAGATTCCATGACATCAGTGTTAGCAAACTGCTCCATGAAAGAAAGGTGCAAATCTGTGAGATGAATTCACACATCACAAAGCAGTTTTTCAGAAATCTTCTTTTTGGTTTTTCTATGAGGATGTTTCCTTTGTCACCATAGGCTTCAATGCAATTCAAAATATCCCTTCTCAGATTCCCAACAAACTGTGACACCAAACTGCTCCATGAAAAGGGTTGTGTAACTCTGTGAGATGAATTCACAAATCACAAAGCAGTATCTCAGAAAGCTTGTTTCTAGTTTTTATCTGAGGATATTTCGTTTTTCTCCATAGGCCTTAAGTCGCTTCCAGATATCCCTTTTTAGATTCCATGAAAACAGTGTTAGCAAACTGCTCCATGAAAAGAAAGTTGTTACTCTGTGAAATGAATACACACATCACAAAGACATTTCTCAGAAAGCTTCTTTCTAGTTTTTATCTGAGGATATTTCCTTTGTCACCATATTATTCAATTCCATCCAAGTATCACTTCTCAGATTCCCCAAAAACAGTGTTACCAACGTTCTCCAAGAAAATAATGGTGTAACTCTGTGAAATAAATTCATACATCACAAGGCTCTTTCTCAGAAAACTTCTTTCTAGTTTTTATCTGAGAATATTTCCTTTTTCACGATGGGCCTCAATGTGCTCCCAAATATCCCTTCACAGATTCCATGAAAACAGTTTTAGCAGACTGCTCTATGAAAACGAAGTTGTTGTTCTGTGAGATGAATACACACGTCCCAAAGCAGTTTCTCAGAAAGCTTCTTTTTGTTTTTTTTTTTGAGGATAATTCCCCTGTCACCATAGGCTTCAGTGGGCTCCGAAATATCCTATAGCAGATTCCCCATAAACAGGGCTACCATACTGCTCCATGAAAAGAATGGTGTAACTCTGTGAAATGAATTCACACATCACAAAGCTGTTTCTCAGTAAGCTTCTTACTGGTTTCTATCTGAGGATATTTCCTTTTTCACCATATTCCTGTATGAGCTCCTGAATGTCATATTGCAGATTCCTTGAAAAAAGTGTTAACAAACCTCTCAACGAAAAGAACAGTTTAGCTTTTTGAGATGAACTCACACATCACAAAGTTTCACACATCACAAAGCAGTTTCACTGAATTACAGAATTACTCTGTCACCATAGGCTTAACTGCGCTCTCAAATATCCTATTGCCCATTCCATGAAAACGCTTTTAACAAACTGCGGCAATAAAAGAGTCATGTAACTTGGAGAGATCAATTCTCACATAACAAAGAAGTTTCTCAGAGAGCTTCTTTCCAGTTTTTATCTGAGGATATTTCCTTTGTCACCGTAGTCTTCCATGCAATTCAAAATATCCTTTCTCAGATTCACCAAAAGCAGTACTACCAATCTGTTCCATGAGAAGAGTGGTGAAACACTATGAGATGAATTCACACATTGCAAAGCAGTTTCCCAGAAAGCTTCCTTCTGGTTTTTATCTGAGGATATTTCCTTTCTCACCATCAGCCTCAACTCCCTCCCAAATATCCCTTTGATGATTCCACTAGAAGAGTGTTAGCAAACTGCTCAAAGAAAAGGATCGTGTAACTCTGTGAGATGAATTCATACATCACAAGATATTTCTCAAATGTTTCTTTCTAGTTTTTATCTGAAGATATATCCTATGTCACCATATACTTCAATGTGATCCAAAATATCCCTTTTCAGAAAACCCAGAAGCAGTGATACCAAACTGCTCCATGATAAGTGTGGTGTAACTCTGTGATATGAATTCACACACCACAAAGCAGTTTCTCGGAAAGCTTCTTTCTAGTATTTTTCTGAGGATTTCCTTTTTCACCATATTCCTCAGTGCACTACCAAATGTATCACTGCAGATTCCACAATAAAGATGTTAGCAATCTTCTCAATGAAAGAACAGGGTAACTCTGGGAGATGAATTCACACATTTCAAAGCAGTTTCTCAGAAAAATTCTCTCTACAATAGGCCTCAAAGTGCTCCAAAACGTCCCTTTGTGGATTTCATGAAAACAGTGATAGCAAACTGCTCCATGAAAAGAAACATGTAACTCTGTGAGATGAATTCAGGCATCACAAAGAACTTTCTCAGAAAGCTTCTTTCTAGATTTTTTCTGAAGATATCTCCTTTGTCACGATAGGCTTCAATGCGTCCAAAATAACCCTTCTAGCAATCCCCAAAAACAGTGCTACCAGTACTCCACAGTAAGAATCGTGCAACACTGTGAGATGAATTCACACATCACAAAGTAGTTGCTCAGAAAGCTTCTCTTTGGTTTTTGTCTGAGGATAATTCCTTTGTCACCTTAGGCTTGGATGCACTCCCAAATATCCTATTGCAGGTACCCCAACAACAGTGCTACCGTACTGCTCCATGAAAAGAATGGTGTAAATTTATGAAATGAATTCACACATCACAAAGCTGTTTCTCAGTAAGCTTCTTACTAGTTTTTATCTGAGGATATTTCCTTTTTCACCATATACATCTAGGCACTCCCGAATATCCCTTTGCAGATTCCACGAAAAAAGTGTCAGCCAACTTCGCAATGAAAGGAACAGTGTTACTTTATGAGATGAATTCACACAACACAAAGCAGTTTCACAGAAAGCTTCTTCTTGGTTTTTATCTCAGGATATTTCCTATTTCACCATAGGCCTCAATGCACTCTCTTATATACCTTTATAAATTCCACTAAAACAGTGTTAGCAAACTGCTCTGAAAGCAACGTGTAACTCTGTGAGGTGAATTTACACATCATGAAGAAGTTTCTCAGAGACTTCTTTGTAGTTTTCTTCTGAGGATAATTCCTTTGTCACCATAGGCTTCAATGTCATTTAAAATATCCCTTCACAGATTCCCCAAAAACAGTGACACCAAACTTCTCTATGAAACAAAACGTGTAACTCCGTGAAATGAAATCACAAATCACAAAGCAGTCTCTCAGGAATCTTCTTTCTAGTTTTTGTCTGACGAAATTTCCTTTGTCACCATAAGCTTCAATGTACTCTGAAATATCCCATTGCAGATTACAAGAAAACAGAGTTAGTAAACTGCTCAATGAAAAGAACAGTGTAACTCTATGAGATGAATTCACACATCACAAAGCAATCTCTCAGAAAGCTTCTTCTTGATTTTTATCTGAGGATATTTCCTTTGTCACCATAGGTTTCAATGCACTCCCAAATATCCTATTGCAGATTACATGAAAACAGTGTTACCAGGCTGCTCAATGAAAAGAACATTGTAACTCTGTGAGATGAATTCACACATCATAGAGAGGTTTCTCAGAATGCTTCTTTCCAGTTTTTATATTAGGATACTTCCTTTGTCACCATGGGCTTCAATATGTTTCAAAGTATTCCTGCTCATATTACCCAAAAAAAGTATTAACAAATTGCTCCATGGAAAAAAATGGGTAACTCTGTGAGATGATTTAACACATCACAAAGAAATTAAGAAATTTCTCAGAAAGTTTCTTTCTAGTTTTTATATTAGGATATTTCTCTTTTTTTGCTTTGTTTAGTACTGTATCCCCTATACCTAGTCCAGTGCTAGAAGTAGTATTTTGTTTATTATTTTTTTCATTATACTTTAAGTTCTAGGGTACATGTGCACAACGAGCAGGTTTGTTATGTATGCATACATGTGCCTTGTTGGTGTGCTGCACCCATCAACTCGTCAGCACACTTCAACTCATCATTTACATCAGGTATAGCTCCCAATGTCATCTCTCCCCACTCCCCACAATAGGCCCCGGTGTGTGATGTTCCCCTTCCCGTGCCCAAGTGATCTCAATGTACAATTCCCACTTATGAGTGAGAGTTTCTCAGAAAGCTTCTATCTAGTCTTTATATGAAGTATTTCCTTTGTAACCATAAGCTTCAATGAGCTCTGAAATATCCAAATGCAGAGTCCCAGAAAACAGTGTTAGGAAACTGCTCAATGAAAACAACATTGTAACTCTCTGAGATGAATCAAACACCACAAAGCAAGTTTCCCAGATAGATTCTTTCTAGTTATTATCTGAGGACATTTCCTTTTCCTCCATATCCCTCACTGCACTCCTGAATATCCCATTGTAGATTCCACGAAAAAAGTGTTAGCAAACTTCTCAACGAAAAGAAAGGAGTAAATCTGTAAGACAAATTCATGCATCATAAAGCAGTTTCACAGAAGGCTTCTTTTTGGTTATTATCTGGGGATACTTCCTTTGTCATCATAAGCTTCAAGGCACTACCAAATACCCTATTGCAGATTCCACGAAAGCAGTGTATCAATCTGCTCCATGCAAACAATGGTGTAACTTTGTGAGATGAACTCAAACATCACAAGGCAGCTTTTCAGAAAGTTACTTTCCAGTTTTTATCTCAGGATATTTCCTTTTAACTATAATCCTCCATGTGCTCCCAAATATCCCTTTGCAGATTCCACAAAAACAGTGTTAGCAAACGGCTCCATGAAAATCAAGGTGTAACTCTGTGAGATGAATTTATAAATCACAAAGCAATTTTTCAGAAAGCTGCTTTTTGATTCTTTTCTGAGGACATTACCTTTGTCACCATAGGCTACAAAATGCTCACAAATATCCTATTGCAGATTACACAAAAACAGTGTTATCAAACTGTTCAACAAAAATAATGGTGTAACTCTGTGAGATGAGTTCACACATTACAAAAAACTGTCTCAGAAAGCTTCCTTATATCTTTCATCTGAGGATATTTCCTTTCTCACCATAGGGTTCAATTCGATCCCAAATATCCCTTCTCAAAATTCCCAAAAATAGTGCTACCAAACTGATCCATGGAAAGAACCATGTAATTCTGGGAGATGAATTAACACATCACAAATTGGTTTTTCAGAAAGCTTCTTTCTACTTAATTCATGAGGATGTTTTCTGTATCACCAAAAGATTCAATGCACTCTGAAATATCCCATTGCAAATCCAAGAAAAGAATGTTAGCAAACTGCTCAATGAAAAGAACACTGTAACACTCTGAGATGAACACACATCACAAAGCAGCTCTTCAGAAAGCATCTTTCTAGTTTTTCAATGGGTATATTTCCTTTTAATCCATAGGCCCCAATGCTCGCCCATATATCCCTTTGCAGATTCCACGAAAAAAGTGTTAGCACACTGCTCAATGAAAATAATGGTGTGACACTGTGTGATGAATTCACACATCAAAAAGCCGTTTCTCAGGAAGGTACTTTCCAGTTTTTATGTGAGAATATTTTGTTTTTCACCAGAGGACTCAATGTGCTCCCAAATACCCAATTGCAGATTCCACAAAAACAGCGTTAGCAAACTGCTCCTTGGAAAGAAAGCTGTAACTCTGTGTGATGAATTCAAACATCACCAAGAAGTTTCTCAGAAAGCTTCTTTCTAGTTTTATCTGTGGATATTTTCTTTGTCACCATAACATTCAATGTGATCCAAATTATCCCTACTATGATTCCCCAAAAAGAGTGCTCCCAAACAGCTGCATGAAAAGAAAGGTGTAATTCTGTGAGACGAATTAAGACATAACAAAGCAATTTCACAGAAAGCTTCTTTCGAGCTTTTGTCAGAGGAAATTTCCTTTGTCAACATAAGCTTCAATGCGCTCCAAAATATCCCATTAAAGATTCCAAGAAAACAGTGTGACCAAACTGCTGAATGAAAAGAACAGTGGATGTTCGAGCAAGATGGCCGAATAGGAACAGCTCCAGTCTCCAACTCCCAGCTCGAACGACACAGAAGACTGGCGATTTCTGCATTTTCAACTGAGGTACTGGTGTCATCTCACTAGTGAGTGCC
>NW_012118021.1:494127-494441 GCF_000951035.1 Colobus angolensis palliatus
GTTTGCCAGAAGACTTCTTTCTAGTTTTTTTCTGAGGATATTTCCTTTGTCACCATATGGTTCAATGAAATCCAAAATATCCTTTTTCAGATTCCCCAAAAACAGTGCTAGCAAAATACTCCAAGAAAGAATGTTGTAACTCTGTGAGATGAATTGTGGGATTGTAAACCAGTTCAACCATTATGGAAAACAGTATGGCAATTCCTCAAGGATCTAGAGCTAAATGTACCATATGACCCAGCCATCCCACTACTGGGTATATACCCAAAGGATTATAAATTATTCTACTACAAATACACATGCACACGTATGTT
>NW_012118021.1:494859-517582 GCF_000951035.1 Colobus angolensis palliatus
TGATATAAATGATGAATTGATGGGTGCTGATGAGTTGATGAGCAGCACACCAACATGGCACAGGTATATATATGTAACAAACCTGCACATTATGTGCGTGTACCCCAGAACTTAAAGTATAATAAGAAAAGCAGTTTCTCATAAAGCTGATGATATTTAGTTTTTCACAACAGTCCTCAAAGTGTTCCCAAATATACCTTTGCAGATTCCACAAAAACAGTATTAGCAAACGGCTCCATGAAAAGAAAGGTGTAACTCTGTGAGGTGAATTCACCCATCACAAAGAACTTTCTCAGAACACTTCTTCCTAGTTTTTATCTGAGGGTATTTCCTTTGTCAAAATAGACTTAAGTGCAATCCGAAATATCCCTTCTAAGATCCCCAAAAACAGTGCTATCAAATTGCTCCATGAAATGAATCGTGTAACTCTGTGAAGTTAATTCACAAATCACAAAGAAATTTCTCAGAAAGCTTCTTTCTATTTTTTTGTCTGAGGACGTTTCCTTTGTCACCATAATCTTCAATGAACTGCAACATATCCCATTGCAGATTCCAAGAAAACAGTGTTAGCAAAGTACTCACTGAAAAGAACCGTGTAATTCTGTGAGGTGAATTCACACATCATGAAGAACTTTCTCAGAAAGCTTATTTCTAGTTTCCACCTTAGGATATTTCCTTTGTCCTCATAGGCTTCAAGGTGATACAAATTATCCCCTCTAAGATTCCCCAAAAACAGTGCTACCAAACTGATCCATGAAAAGAATCATTTAACTTGGTGAGATGAATTAACACATCACAAATCAGTTTCTCAGAAAGCGTATTTCTACTTTTTCTATAAGGATATTTAGTATGTCACCATAATCTTCAATATGCTCCAAAATATACCATTCCAGATTTGAATAAAACAATGTTAGAAAACGGCTCAATGAAATGAACAGTGTAACACCATGAGATGAATTCAGAAATCAAAAAGCAGTTGCTCAGAAAGTTTCTTTCTTGTTTTTATCAGAGGATATTTCCTTTTTCACCATATGCCACAATGCGCTCCCATATATCCCTCAGCAGAATCCACAAAAGCAGAGTTAGCAAACTGCTCCATGAAAAGAAAGCTGTAACTCTGTGAGATGAATTCACACATCATGAAGAACTTTCTCTGAAAGCTTCTTTCTAGTTTTTATCTGAGGATATTTCGTTTGTTACCATAGGCTTCAATGCGATGAAAGTATCCCTTCTCTGATTCCACAAATACAGTGCTACCAAAGTGATCCATGAAAAAAATCATGTATCTCTGTGAGATGTTTTCACACATCACAAAACAGTTTCTCAGAAAGCTTCTTTCTATGTATTATCCGAGCATATTTTCTTTTTCACTTTAGGCCTCAATGTGCATTCAAATATCACTTTGCAGATTCCATGAAAACAGTGTTAGCAAACTGCTCAATGAAAATAACAGTGTAACACTGTGAGGGGAATTCAAAAATCACAAAGCAGATTTTCAGAAAGCTTCTTTCTAGTTTCTATCTGAAGATATTTAGGTTTTCTCCATAAACCTCAACACACTCCCAAATATCCCTTTTCAGATTCAATTAAAACAGTGTTAGCAAATGGCTCCATGAAAAGAAAGGCGTAACTCTGCGAGATGAATTCACATATCACAAAGAACTTTCTCAGAAAGCTTCTTTCCAGTTTTTGTCTGAGGATATATCCTTTGTCGACATAGGCTTCAATACGATCCAAAATTTCCCTACTCAGATTTGCCAAAAACAGGGCTAATAAACTGCTCCATGAAAAGAGTCGTGTAGCTCTGTGGGATGAATTCACAAATCACAAAGCCATTGTTCAGACAGCTTCTTTCTAGTTTTTGCCTGAGGATATTTCATTTTTCACCATAAGCTTCAATGTGTTCCAAAATATCCCATTGCTGATTCCAAGAAAGCAGTGTTAGCAAACTGCTCAATGAAAGTGAGATGAATTCACTCATCAAAAACCAGTTTCTCAGAAAGCTTCTTTCTAGTTTTTATCTGGGGATATTTCCTTTTTCAACATAGGCTTCAGTGCACTCCCAAATATCCCTTTGCAGATTACACAAAAAGAGTGTTTTCAAACAGTTCAATGAAAAGAACCATGTAACTCTGTGAGATGAATTCACACACCACAAAGTAGTTTCTCAGAAAGTTTCTTTCCAGTTTTTGTCTGAGGATATTCCCTTTTTCAATATAAGCCTTAATATGCTCCCCAATATTCCTTTGCAGATTTCATGAAAACAATGTTAGAAAACTGCTCCATACAAAAAGTGGTGTAACTTTGTGAGATGAACTCACGCATTACAAAGAAGTTCCTCAGAAACCTCCTTTCTGTTTTTTTCTGAGGATACTTCCTTTGTCACCATAAGTTTCAATGCACTCTGAAATATCTGATTGCAGATTCCAAGAAAACAGTATTAGTAAACTGCACAATGTGAAGAACAGTGTAACTCTGTGAGTTCAATTCAAATGCAACAAGGCATTCTCTCAGAAAGCTCCTTTTTTATTTTCATCTGAGGATATTTCCTTTCTCATAATAGGCTTCAAAGCACTCCCAAATATTCTGTTGCAGCTTCCACAAAAACAGTGCTATCAAACTGCTCAATGAAAAGAACAGTGTAACTCTGTGAGATGAATTCACACATCACAAAGAACTTTCTCAGAAACCTTCTTTCTAGTTTTTATCTGAGGATATTTCCTTTGTAACCATAGGCTTCGATGCAATTCAAATATCCCTTCTGAGATTCTCCAAAAACAGTGCGACCAAACTGCTCCATGAAAAGAGTGGTGTAACTCTGTAAGAAGAATTCACACATCACAAAGAATTTTCCTGAAAAGCTTCTTTCTCGTTTTTTTCTGAGAATATTTCCTTTTTCATCATAGACCTCAACTCGCTCCCAAATATCCCTTTTTAGGTTACACGAAAACAGTGTTAGCAAACTGCTCCATGAAAAGAATGGTGTTACCCTGTGAGATGAATACACACATCACAAAGAAGTTTCACCGAAAGCTTCTTTCTAGTTTTAAACTCAGAATATTTCCTTAGTCACCTTAGGTTTCAATGTGATCCAAAATATCCCTTCTCAGACTCCCCAAAAACAGTGCTACAAAAATGCTCCATGAAAAGAATGGTGTACCTCTGTGAGATGAATTGACACATAACAAAGTGGTTTCTCAGACAGCTTCTTTACAGTTTTTATCTGAGGATATTTCCTTTTCCACCGTATTCCTCAATGAACTCCAGAATATACCATTGCAGATTAAAGGAAAATGTTTTAGCAAACTTCTCAATGAAAGGGACGTTGTGATGGTGTGAGTTGAATTGACACATCACAAAGCAGTTTCACAGAAAGCTTCTTTTTGGTTTTTCTTGGAGTATATTTCCTTTGTCACAATAGACTTCAATGCACTCCCAAATATCCTACCTATTACAGATTCCAAGAAAACAGTGTTATCAAACTGCTCAATGAAAATAACAGCTTAACCCTGTGAGTTGAATTCACACATCACAAAACAGTTTCTCAAAGTTTCCTTCTAGTTTTTATCTGAGGATATTTCCATTTCCACTATAGGCCTGAAAGTGCTCACAAATATCCACTTGTAGATTCCACGAAGACAGTGTTAGCAAACTGCTACATGAAAAGAAAGGTGTTACTCTGTCAGATGAATACATATATCACAAGAGGCTTCTCAGAAAGCTTCTTTCTAGTCTTTATCTGAGGATATATCCTTTGTCACCATAGGCTTCAAGGCAATCAAAAATATCTCTTCTCTGATTCCCCTAAAGAGTGCTTCCAAACTGCTCCATGAAAGCTGTCAGGTAACTTTGTGAGATGAATTCACAGATCACAAAACAGTTTGTCAGAAAGTTTCTTAATATTTTCTCTCTGGATATTTCCTTTGTCACTCTAAGCTTCAATGTGCTCAAAAACATCCCATTGCAGATTCCAAGAACACAGTGTTAGCAAACTACTCAATGAAAAGAACAGTGTAACTGTGTGAAATGAATTCATCCATCACAAAGCAGTTTCTCAGAAAACTTCGTTTTGGTCTTTATCTGAGTATATCTCCTTTTTCACCATAGGCTTCAATGTGATCCAAATTATTCCCTCTCAGATTCCCCAAAATCAGTGCTACCAAACTTGTCCATGAAAAGAATCATGTAACCCTGTGAGCTGAATTAACACATCACCAATCGATTTCTCAGGAAGCTTCTTTCTAATTTTTATCTGAGGGTATTTCCTTTTCCAACATAGGCTTCAATGCACTCTCAAATGCCCCTTCTCAGACAGCACTAAAAGAGTGATACCATAGTGCTTCCTCAACAGAAACGTTTAGCTCTATGAGATGAATGCACACATCACAAAGGAGATTCTCAGAAAGCTTCTCCCCAGTTTTTAACCTGAAAATATTTCATTTCTCACCACTGGACTCTGTGCACTCCCGAATATCCCTTTGCAGATTCCACCAAAACCATGTTAACAAACTGCTCAATGAAAGGAAATGTGTAATTCTGTGAGATGAATTCACCCATCACAAAACTGTCCCTCATAAAGCTTCTTTCTAGTTTTAATCTGAGGATATTTCCTTTTGAAGCACATAGGCTTCAATGTGCTTCCAAATATCTGCTCTCAAATATCCTAAAACAGTGATAGCCAACTGATCAATCAAAAAAAGGTAAAACTCTATGTGATGAATACACCCATCATAAAACCCTTTCTCAAAAATCTTCTTTCCAGTTTTTATGTGAAGTTATTTCCTTTTTCATTGTAGGCCTCTAGGAGCTCCCGAATATCCCTTTAAAACAGTGTTAGCAAACTGCTCAAATAAAACAACAGTGTAACTTGGTGTGGTGAATTCACCCATCACAAAGAAATTTCTCAGAAAGCTTTTTTGTAATTTTCATCTCAGGATATTTCCTTTTCCACCGTTGACTTCTATGCACTCCCAAATACCGCTTCTCAGGCACCACAAGAACATTGCTACCAACCTGATCCATGAAAAGAATTGTGTAACACTGGAAGATGACTTCATCACAAAGCAGTTTCTCAGAAAGCTTCTTTCTAGTTTATATATGAGTATATTTCCTTTGTCACCATCAGCATCAATGCACTTTGAAATATCCCATTGCAGATTTCAAGAAAACAGTCTTAGCAAACAGCTCAAAGAAGAGAACGGTGTGACTCTGTGAGATGAGTTCACACATCACAAAGCAGTTTCTCAGAAGACTTCTTTTTGGTTTTTATCTGAGGATATTACTTTGCCACCAGAGGCTTCAAAGCAATACCAAATATCCCTTCTTGGACACCACAAAAAGAGTGATGTCAAAGTACTCCCTCAACAGAAACATATAGCTCTATGAGACAAATGTACACATCACAAAGACATTTCCCTGAAAACTTCTCGTCACTTGTTACCTGAAGAATTTTGTTTTTTCACCTTAGGCCTCTTCATGCTCCTAAATATCCCTCTGTAGATTCCACAAAAAGAGTGCTAAAGAACTGCTCCATGAAAAGAATGATGTAACTGTGAGATAAATTGACCCATCACAAAGCAGTTTCTCAGGAAGCTTCTGTCTAGCTTTTACCTGAGGATATTTACATTTCCACTATAGGCTTCAATACCGTCCAAAATATCCCTTCTCTTCTTTCTAGTTTTATATGAGGATATATCATTTGTAACCATAAGTTTCAATATGTGCTATGAAATATCAGAATGGAGATTCCAATACAACAGTGTAAGCCAACAGCTAAATGCAAGGAACAGCGTAACTCTATGAGAAGAATTCACACATCACAAAGCAGTTTCTCAGAAAGCTTCTTTTCAGTTTTTATTTGAATATATTTTCTTTTTCACCATAGGCCTCAATGCACTCCCAAATATCCTACTGAATATTCCATGAAAACAGTGTTATCGAACTGCTTTATGAAAACAACAGTGTAACTCTGTGAGACGAATTCACACAGCATAAAGTATTCTCTCAGAAAGTTTCTTTCTAGTTTTAATCAGAGGATATTTCCATTGTCACCATAGGCTTGAATGTGACCGAAAATATCCCTTCTCAGACTCCCCAAAATAGTGCTACCAAACTGTTCCATGCAAAGTATGGTGCAACTCTGTGAGACGAATTCACATATCATAAAGATGTTTCTCAGAAAGCTTCTTTCAAGTTTTTATCTGAGGACATTTCCTTTTTCAATGTAGGCCTCAATGTGCTCTGGAATATCCCATTGCAGATTCCATGGAAACAGTGTTAGCAAACAGCTCCATGAAAATAAAGGTGTACCTCTGTAAGATGAATTCATATGCCACAAAGCGGTTTCTCAGAAATCTTGTTTCTAATTTTTGTATGAGGATATATCATTTTTCAACATAAGCTTAAATGCTCTGTGAAATATCAGAATGCAGATTCCAAGACAACAGTGTAAGCAAACTGCTCAATGCAATGAAGAGTGTAACTCTGGGAGAGGAAGTCACACAGTACAAAAACAGTTTCTCAGAAAGCTTCTTTTTAGCTTTCATCTGAGGATATTTCCTTTTTCACCATAGGCTTCAATGAGCTCTCAAATATCCTATTGCAGACTCCACGAAGAGAGTGTTATCAAACTTCTTAATGAAAACAACTGTGTAACTCTGTGAGATAAATTCATAAATCACAAAGTGGTTTCTCAGAAAACTTGTTTCTAATACTTATGTGAGGATATTTCCCTTGTCACCATAGGCTTCAATGCGACCCAAAATATCCCTTCTCAGATTCCCCAAAAACAGTGCTACCATACTGTTCCATGAAAAGAATGTTGTAACTCTGAGACGAATTCACATATTACCAAGATGTTTCTCAGAAAACATCTTTCTAGTTTTTATCTGAGGATATTTCCTTTTTCACCATATTCCTCAATGCACTCATGAATATCTGGAGGGAAATTAAATGAAAAAGTGTTAGCAAACTTCTCCATGAAAAGAAAGGTGTAACTCTGTGAGATGAATTCATACATCATGAAGAATTTTCTCAGAGCTTCTTTCTAATTTTTATCTGAGGATATGTCCTTTATCACCATAGACTTCAACGTGATCTAAAATATCCTTTCTCAGATTCCCCAAAAACAGTGCTACTAAACTATTCCATGAAAAGAATGGTGTAACTTTGTGAGATGAATTCACATATCACAAAGGTATTTCTCAGAAATATTCTTTCTAGTTTTTATCTGAGGATATTTCCTTTTTCACCATTATCCTGGTGGCACTCCCGAATACCCCATTGCAGTTTTAATGAACAAAATGGTAGCAAATATGTCTTTGAGATGAATTCACACATCACAAAGCAGTTTCACAGTAAGTTTCTTTTTGGTTTTATCTGATGATATTTCCTGTGTCTACGTAGTATTCAATGCACTCCCAAATATCCTATTGCAGATTCCACAAAAACAGTGTTGTCAAACCGCTTAATGAAAAGAATGGTGTAACTATGTAAAATGAATTCACACATTCTAAAACTATTTCGCAGAAGCATGCTTTCTAGTTTTTATCTGAGGAAATTTCCTTTTTCACTATAAGCCTCAATGTGCTCCAGATTGTCTCATTGCAGATTCCATTAAAAAAATTTTAGCAAACTCCTCCAGGAAAGGAAAGGTGTATCTCTGTAGGATGAATTGACAAATCACAAAGAACTTTCTAAGAAAGCTTCTTTCTAGTTTTCATCTAGGGACATTTCCTTTGTCACCATAGGCTTCAATACGATCCAAAATATCTCTTCTCAGATTCCCCAGAAACAGTGCTACCAAACTGCTCCATGAAAAGAATGCTGTAACTCTGTGAGATGAATTTACACATCAAGAAGCAGTTTCTCCAAAATCTTCTTTCTACTTTTTCTATGAGGATATTTACAATGCACCATAAGCTTCAATTCACTCTGAAATATCAAACTGCAGATACAAAGAAAACAGTGATAGCAAACTGCTCAATGAAAAGAACAGTGTAACACTGTGAGATGAAGTCAGACATCACAAAGCAGTTTTCAAGAGCTTATTTTTAGTTTTTATCTGAGGATATTTCCTTTTTAACCAAAGATCTCAATGAGCTCCCAATTATTCCTTTGTGGATTCCACAAAAACAGTGTTAGTAAACTTTTCAATGAAAGTATGGTGTAACTCTGTGAGATAAATTGACATATCACAAAACAGTTTCTCAGTGAGCTTCTTTCTAGTTTTTATCAGAGGATACTTTCGTCATCATCATAGACCTAAATGCATTCCCAAATATCCCTTTATGGATTCCGCGAATACGGTGTCAGCTAATGGCTGCATGAACTCAAAGCTGTATATCTATGAGATGAATTCACACATCACAAAGAACTTTCTCTGAAGGCTTCTTTCTAGTTTTTATCTGAGGATATTTCCTTTGTCACTACAGGCTTCAATGCAATCCAGAATATCACTTCTCAGATTCCCCAAAAACAGGGCTACCAAACTGATCCATGAAAACAATCGTGTAACTCTATGAGATGAATTCACAAATCACAAAGCAGTTTCTAGGAAAGACTATTTCCAGCTTTTACCTGAGGATATTTCCTTTGTCACCACAGGCTTCAATGTGCTCCCAAATATCCTATTGCAGATTCCAAGAAAGCAGTGTTAGCAAACTGCTCAATGAAAAGTACCCTGTAACTTGGTGAGATGAATTCACACATCAAAAAGCAGTTTCTCAGAAAGCATCTTTCTAGTTTTTATCTGAGATTATTTCCTTTTTCACCATAGGCCTCAAAGCACTCCCAATTATCCCTTTGCTGATTCCACGACAACAGTGTTAGCAAACTGCTCCAGGAAAAGAACAGTGTTACTTTGTGAGATGAATTCACACATCACAAAGGACTTTCTCAGAAATTTCTTTCTAGCTTTTATCTGAAGATATTCCCTTTGTCACCATAAAGTTCAATGCACTCTGAAATACCCGATTGCAGATTCCAATGTAACAGTGTTAGCAAACTGCTCAATGAAAAAAAAATTGTAACTCTCTGAGATGAATTCACACATCACGAGCAGTTTCTCAGAAATCTTCTTTCTGGTTTTTATGTAAGGATATTTCCGGTTTCACCATGGGACCCAATGTGCCACAAAACATCGCTTTACAGATTCCATGAAAGCAGTGTTAGCAAACTGCTCCATGATAAGAAACGTGTAACTCTGTGAGATGAATTCACACACCATAAAGAAGTTTCTCAGAATGCTTATTTCTAGTTTTGATCTGAAGATATTTCCTTTGTCACCATAGGCTTCAAAGTGATTGAAAATATCCCTTCCCAGGTTCCCCTAAAACAGTGCTACCAAACTGATGAATGAAAGGAATTGTGCGACTCTGTGAGTTGAATTCATATATCACAAAGCAGTTTCTCAGAAAGCTTCTTTCCAGTTTATATCTGAGGATATTTCCTTTTTTACCATAACCCTCAATGGACTCTCAAATATCCCTTTGCAGACTAGATGAAAACAGTGTTAACAAACGTCTCTATGAAAAGAAACTTATAACTCTCTGAGATGAAATCATGCATCACAAACCAGTTTCACAGAAGGCTTCTTTTTGGTTTTTAGCTGGGGATATTTCCTTTGTCAATATAAGCTTCAATGAAATCCAAAATATCCTATTGCAGAATCCACGAAAACAGTGCTAGAAAACCACTCAGTGAAAAGAACACTGTAATAATGTGAGATGAATTCAAACATCACAAAGCAGTTTCTCAGAAAATTCTTCTTGGTTTATATCTGAGGATATTTTCTTTGTCACCATACACATCAATGCATTCCAAAATATCCCTTCTGAGATACCCCAATAACAGTGCTACCAAACTGTTAATGAAAAATATCATGTAAACCTGTGAGATGAATTAAAACATCACAAAGTGCTGTCTCAGGAAGCTTCTTTCTAGTTTTTATCTGAAGATATTTCTCTTTTCACTATAGGCCTCAGACCCTACGAAATAACCCTTTGCAGATTCCACAAAAACAGTGTTAGTAAACTGTTCCATGAAAAGAAAGGTGCAAATTGATGAGATGAATTCACACATCACAACGAACTTTCACAGAAAGCTTCTTTCTAGATTTTATCTGAGGACATTCCCTTTGTCAACTTAGGCGCCAATGTGATCCAAAATATCCCTTCTAAGATTCCTCAAAAACAGTGCGGTCAAACTGATCCACGAAAATAATCGTGTAACTCTGTCAGATGAATTCACAAATCACAAAGCAGTTTCTCACAAAGCTTCTTTCTTGTTTTTGTCTGATGATATTTCCTTTGTCACCATAAACGTAAATGCGCTCCGAAAAATCCCATTGCAGATACCAAGAAAACAGTGATAGCAAACTGCTCAATAAAAAGAACAGTGTAACTCTGTGAGGTGAATTGACATATCAGAAAGCAGTTTCCCAGAAAGTTTCTTTCTACTTAATGTCTGAGGATATTTCCTTTTTCACTATAGGCCTCAATGCGCTCCCAAATATCACTTTGCAGATTCTACGAAAACACTGTCAGCACTGTTCTATGAAAACACAGGTGTAAATCTGTGAGATGAATTCACACATCACAAAGAAGTTTGTTAGAAAACTTCTATCTAGTTTTTATCTGAGGATATTTCCTCTGTCACCATAGGATTCAATGCAATCCAAAGTATCACATCTCCGATTCCCCAAGAAGAGTGCTACCAAAATGATCAATGAAAGGAATCCTGTAACACTGTGGGTTGAATTCATAAATCACAAAGCAGCTTTTCAGAAAGCTTCCTTCCAGTTTTTATCTGAGGATATTTCCTTTTCCACTGTAGGCCTCAATGCACTCTCAAATATCCCTTTGCAAATTAGATGAAAACAGTGTTAGCAAACCTCTCAATGAAAAGAAACTTGTAACTCTCTGAGATGAAATAACAATCACAAACCAGTTTCACTGAAGGCTTCTTTTTGGTTTTTATCCTTGAGATGAATTCACACATCACAAAGCAGTTTCTGAGAAAAACTCTTTCTAGTTTCTGTCTGATGATATTTCCCTGGTCTCCATAAGCTTCAATGCTCTCTGAAATATCCCATTGCAGATTACAAGAAAACAGTGTTAACACACTGCTCAATGAAACGAACAGTGTAACATTTTGAGATGAATTCGCACATCACAAACAGTTTCTCAGAAATATTCTTTTTGGTTTTTATCTGAGAATATTACCTTCATCACCAGAGGCTTCAATGCTCTCCCAAATATCCTATTGCAGATTCCACAAAAACAGTGTTAATCAAGTGCTCAATGAAAAGAATGGTGAAAATCTGTGAGGTTAATACACACATCACAAAACAGTTTCTCAGAATGCTTCTTTCTAGTTTTTATCTGAAGATATTCCCTTTTCACAATAGGCCTCATTTTGCACCCAAATATTCCTTTGCAGATTCCACGAAAACAGTTTTAACAAACTTCTCCATTCAAAGGAAGCTGTCACGCTGTGAGATAAATTCACACTTTACAAAGAAATTTCTCAGAAAGTTTATTTCTAGTTTTTATCTGATGATATTTCCTTTCTCACCATAGACTTCAATGTGATCCAAAATATCCCTTGTAAGATTCCCCAAAACCAGTGCTACCAAACTGCACCATGAAAAGAATCGTGTTACTCTGGGAGATGAATTTACAGATCACAAATCAGTCTCAGAAATCTTCTTTCTAGTTTTTGCCTGATGATATTTCCTTTGTCACCCTATGCTTCAGTGCACTCTGAAATATCTCATTGCAGATTCCAAGAAAACAGTGTTAGTAAACTGATCAATGAAAAGGACAGTGTAACTCTGTGAGTTCAATTCACACATCACAAAGCAGTCTCTCAGAAAGCTTCTTTTTGTTTTTTATCTGAGGATATTTCCTTTATCACCATAGGCTTCAATGTGCTCCCAAATATCCGTTTTCAAATTGTAGAAAAACAATGTTAGCAATCTGCACCAAACAAAGAAAGCTGTAACTCTGTGACATGAATTCACATATCACAAAGAAATTTCTCAGAAACCCTTTTTATAGTTTTTATCTGAGGATATATCCTTTATCACCATAGGCTTCAATGCAATCCAAATTATCCCTTGTCAGATTGCCCAAAAACAGTGCTACCAAAAAGAACCATGAAAATAATCATGTAACACTGTGAGATGAATTCACACATCACAAAGCATGTTCTCAGAAACCTTCTTTCTAGTTTTTACATGAGGGTATTTCCTTTGTCACCTTAAGCTTCCATGTGCTCCCAAATATTGCTTTGCAGATTCCACAGAAACACTGTTAGCAGTCTGCTCATTGAAAAGAACCATGTAAATCTGTGAGATAAACTCACACATCAGAAAGCAGTTTCTCAGAAAGCTTCTTCCTAGTTTTTATCTGAGGATATTTCCTTTTTCACCATAGGCCTCAATGTGCTCCCACATATCCCTTTGCAGATTCCACGAAAACAGTGTTAGCAAACTACTCAATGAAAAGAACGTTGTATCTCTCTGAGATGAATTCACACATCACAAAGCGTTTCCCTTCTTTCTAGTTTTTATCTGTGGATACTTCCTTTTTTAACATAGGTCTCAATGCACTCCAAAATCTCCCATTGCAGGTTACACAAAAACAGTGTTAGCAAACTGCTCCATGAAAAGTTAGCTGTAACTCTGCGAGATGAATTCACACATCACAAGGAACTTTCTCAGAAAGCTTCCTTCTAGTTTTTATCTGAGGATATTTCCTCTGTCACCATATTCTGCAATACTATCCAAAATATCCCTTCTCCGAGTCCCCAAAAACAGTGCTACCAAACTGCTCCATAAAAAGAATTATGTAATTGTGTAAGAAGAATTCACAAATCACAAAATGATTCTCAGAAGGCTTCTTTCTAGTTTTTGTCTGAGTATATTTCCTTTGTCACCGTAAGGTTCAATACACTCCAAAATATACCATTGCAGATTACATAAAAACCATGTTAGCAAACTGCTCAATGAAATGAACAGTGTAATGCTGTGAGATGAATTCACACATCACAAAGCAACTTCTCAGAAAGCGTGTTTCTAGATTTTATCTCAGGATATTTCCTTTTTCACCATAGGCCACAATTCACTCCCAAATAACCCTTTGCTGATTCCACGAAAATAGTGTTAGCACACTGCTCCATGAAAAGAAAAGTGTAACTCTGTGAGATGAATTCACACATAATGAAGAAGTTACCCAGGAAGCTTCTTTCTAGTTTTATCAGAGGATATTTTCTTTGTCAATATAGGCTTCAATGTTATCCAAAATATCCCTTTTCTGATTCCCCAAAAACAGTGCTACCAAACTAATCCAAGAAGAGGAAGGTGTAACTCTGTGAGATGAATTCACAAATCACAAAGTAGTTTCTCAGGAATCTTCTTTCCAGTTTTTGTCTGAGGATATTTCCTTTGTCACCATAAGCTTCAATATGCTCTGAAATATCTCATTGCAGATTCCAAGAAAACAGTATTAACAATCTGCTCAATGAAAAGAACAGTGTAATTGTTTGAGTTCAATTCTCACATCACAAAGCAGTCTCTCAGAAAGCTTCTTCTTGTTTTTTATCTGAGTATATTTCCTTTGTCACCAAAGGCTTCAATGCACTCCTAAAGATCCTGTTACAGATTCCAGAAAAACAGTGTTAGCAAGCTAATCAATGAAATGAACGGTTGAACTCTGTGAGGTGAATTCACACTTCACAAATCAGTTTCTCAGAAAGATTCTTTCTACTTTTTATCTGTCGATACTTCCTTTTTCAACATAGTCCTCAATGCGCTCCCAAGTATCCCTTTGCAGATTCCACAAATACAGTGTAAGCAAATTTCTCCATGAAAAGAAAGCTGTTATTCTGTGAGATGAATTCAAACATCACAAGGAACTTTGTCAGAAAGCTTCATTTTAGATTTTCTCTGAGGATATTTCCTTTGTCACACTAGGTTTCAATGTAATCCAAAATATCCCTTCTCAGACTTCCCAAAAGCAGTGCAATCAAATTGCTCCATGAAAACAATTGTGTAACTCTGTGAGATGAATTCAAAAATCACAGAGCAGATTGTCAGAAAGCTTCTATCTAGTTTTTGCCTGAGGATACTTCCTTTGTCACCCTAAGCCTTAATGTGTTCTGAAATATCTCATTGCACAATCCAGAAAACAGTATTGGTTAACTGCACAATGAAGAGAACAGTGTAATTCTGCGAGATCAATTCACGCATCATAAAGCAGTCTCTCAGAAAGCTTGCTTTTGGCTTTTATCTGAGGATATTTCCTTTGTCACCATAGGCTTCAATGCACTCCCACATATCCCTTTACAGATTCCACAAAAACAGTGTTGGCAAACTGCTCCAAGAAAAGACAGCTGTAACTGTGTGAGATGAACTCACACATCACAAAGAAATTTCTCAGAAAGCTTCTTTCTAGTTTTATCTGAGGATAATTCCTTTGTCACCATAAGCTTCAATGTGATCCAAAATATCCTTTCTCAGTTTCCCCAAAAACAGTGCTACCAAACTCTTCCATCAAAAGAATTGTGTAACTCTGTGAGATGAATTCAAACATCAGAAAGCAGTTTCTTAGAGAGCTTCTATCTAGTTTATGTCTGAGGATATTTCCCTTGTCACCATAAACTTCAATGAGCTCCGAACTATTCCACTGCAGATTCCATGAAAACAGGGTTAGCAAACTGCTCAATGAAATAAACAGTGTAACACTGTGAGGTGAATTCACACCTCACAAAGCAGTTTCTCAGAAAGCGTCTTTCTAGTTTTTTTCTCAGGGTATTTCCTTTTTCACCATAGGCCTCAATGTACTCCCAAATATCCCTTTGCAGATTCCACAAAAACAGTGTTAGCAAACGACTTCATGAAAAGCAAGGTGTAACACTGTGAGGTGAATTCACACATCATAAAGAAGTTTCTCAGAAAGCTAATTTCTAGTTTTTATCTGAGGATATTTCCTTTGTGCATATATGCTTCAATGTCATCCCAAATATCTCTTCTCAGATTCCCCAAAAACAGTGCTACCAAACTGCTCCATGGAAAGAAAGGTGTAACTCTATGAGATGAATTCACAAATCACAAATGAGTTCCTCAGGAAGCTTCTTTCTAGTTTTTATCTGAAGATATTTCCTTTTTCAGTATAGTCTTCAATACACTCCGAAATACCTCATTGCAGATTCTGAGAAAACAGTGTAAGCAAACTGTTCAATGAAAAGGACAGTGTAACTCTGTGAGTTCATTTCACGCATCACAAAGCAGTCTCTCAGAAAATTCTTTTTGATTTTTATCTGAGGATATTTCCTTGTCACCACAGACTTCAATGCACTCCCAAATATCCTGTTGCAGATTCCACGTAACGAGTGTTAGCAAACTGCTCAATGAAAAGAATGGTTGAACTCTGTGAGATGAATTCACACATCACAAAGAATTTTTTCAAAAAGATCTTTTCAAGTTTTTATCTCAGAATATTTCCTTTGTCACCATAGGCTTCAATACAATCCCAAATATCCCTTCTCAGATTCCCCAAAAACAGTGCTACCAAAATGAACCATGAAAAGAATCGTGTAACTCTGTGAGATGAATTCACAAATCACAAAGCAGTTTGTCAGAAAGATTCTTTCTATATATTGTTTGAGGATATTTCCTTTGTCTCCTTAAGCTTCAATGTGCTCCCAAATATCCTAATGAAGATTCCACAAAAACTGTGTTATCAAATTGCTCAATGAAAAGAATGGTGTAACTCTGTGAGATGAATTCTTACATCACAAATCAGTTTCTCTGTAAGCTTCTTTCTGGTTTTTATCTGCAGGTATTTCCTTTTTCACTTTAGTCCTCAATGAGCTAAGAAATATCCATTGCAGATTCCACAAAAACAGTGTTAGTAAACGGCTACATGAAAAGAAAGTGTAACTCTATGAGATGAATTCGCACATCACAAAGAACTTTCTCAGAACACTTCCTCTAATTTTTATCTGAGGGTATTTCCTTTGTCAACATAGGCTGCAATGCAATCCGAAGTATCCCTTCTCAGATTCTCCAAAAACAGTGCTACCAAACTGATCCATGAAATGAAACATGTTATGCTGTTGGAAAAATTCACAAATCACAAAGCAGTTTCTCGGAAAGCTTCTTTCTAGTTTTTGTCTGAGGATATTTCCTTTGTAACCATAAGCTTAAATGCGTTCCAAAACATATCATTGCATATTGCAAGAAGACAGTGTAGCAAACTGTTCAATGAAAAGAACAGTTTATCTCTGTGAGATGAATTTGCACATCATGAAGCAGTTTCTCAGAAAGCTGCTTTTTGTTTTTTATCGGAGGATATTTCCTTTGTCACCATAGGTTTCATTGCGCTCCCAAATATCCTATTGCAGTTTAAACAAAAACAGTGTTATCAAACTGTTCGTTGAAGGGAATGTTGTAACTTTGTGAGATGATTTCACATATCACATAGAACTTCCTCACAAAAGTTCCTTCTCATTTTTATCTGAGGATATTTCCATTCCACCAAAGACTTCAATGCAAACCTAAATATCCCTCTCACATTCAACAAAAACAGGGCTAGAAAATTGATCCCTGAAATGATTCATCTAACTCTGTGAGATGAAATGACACATCAAAAAGCAGTTTCCCAGAAACCCTCTTTCTATTTTTTATATGAGCATACTTGCTTTCTGACAATAAGCTTCAATGCACACCAAAATATCACATTGGAGATTCCAAGAAAACAGTGCTTGCAAACTGCTCAATAAAAAGAACAGGGTAACTCTGTGAAATGAATTCACACATCACAAGGCAGTTCCTCACAAAGCTTGTTTCTATTTTTATCTGAGGGTACTTCCTTTGTCACCATAGACTTCAATGTATTCCCAAATATCCCTTTGCAGATTCCCCAAAAACATTGCTACCAAACTGATCCAGGAAAAGAATTGTGTAACTCTGTGAGATGAATTATCACATCACAAATGAGTTCTCAGAACGCTTCTTTCTAGTTTTAGTCTGAGGATATTTGCTTTTACACCATAGGCCTCAAAGAGCTCGTGAACATCCCTTTGCAGATTCCCCGAAAACAGTGTTAGCAAACTGCTCCATGAAAAGAAAGGTGTAAATCTGTGAGATGAATTCACACATCACAAAGCAGTTTCTCAGAAAGCTTCTTTTTGGTTTTTGTCTGAAGATATTTCCTTTTTTACCATCGGCCTGAAGTCGCTCCCAAATATCCCTTTGTAGCTTCTACAAAAGCAGTGTTAGCAAACTACTCCATGAAAAGTAAGGAGTTATTCTGTGAGATGAATACATACATCACAAAGAAGTTTCTCAGAAAGCTTCTTTCTAGTTTTTATCTGAGGATATTTCGTATGACACCATAAGCTTCAATGCTCTCCAATGTATCCCATTTCAGATTCCAAGAAAACAGTGTTAACAAACTGCTCAATGAAAAGCACAGTGTAACTCTGTAAGATGAATTCACACGTTGCAAAGCAGTTTCTCAGAATGATTCTTTCTAGTTTTTATCTTACGATATTTCCATTGTCACCATAGGCTTCATTGAAATAAAAAATATCCATTCTCACATTTCCCAATAATAGGCTACTATTCAGATCCATAGAAAGAATCGCGTAACTCTGTGAGATGAATTAACACATCACAAAGAGGTTTCTCATTAAGCTTTTTTTTCAATCTTTTATCTGAAGTTATTTCCTTTCTAACCATATGCTTCAATGCAAATCAAAATATCCTTTCTCAGATTCTCCAAAAACAGTGCTACCATGTAAATCTGTGAGATGAATTCACAAGTAATGAAATAGTTTCTCAGAAAGCTTCTTCCTTGTTTTTGTCTGAGCATATTTCCTTTTCACCATAGGCCTCAAGGCACTCATGAATATCACTTTGCAGATTCCACAAAAATAGTGTTAACAAATTGCTCCATGAAAAGAAAGGTGTAAAACTTTGAGGTGAATTCACCCATCAGAAAGCAGTTTCTCAGAAAGCTTCTTTCTCGTTTTTATTGGGGGATATTTCCTTTGTCACACTAGGTTTCAATGTGATCCAAAATATCCTATTGCAGATTCCATGAAAACATTGTTAGCAAACTGCTGAAAGAAAAGAATCATGCAACTCTGTGAGATGAATTTACATATCACAAAGCAGTTTCTCAGAAAGCTTCTTTCTAGTTATTTCTGAGCATATTTCTTTTGTCACCATATTCTTCATTGCCATTGAAATACCCCTTCTCAGATTCCCCAAAAATAGAGTTATCTAACTGCTCAATGAAAAAACGGTGTAACTCTGTGAGATAAAATCATACATCACAAATCTGTTTCTCAGAAAACTTCTTTCTAGTTTTTATCTGAGGATATTTACTTTTTCACCATAGGCCTCAATGCACTCCCAAATATCCCTTCACAGATTCCATGAAAAGAGTGTTAGCAAACTGCTCCATTAAAATGAAGTTGTTACTCTGTGAGATATATACAAACATTACAAAGAACTTCCTTAGAAAACTTCCTCATTGTTTTTAATCTAAGAATCTTTCCTTTGTCACCATAAGCTTCAAAGCACTCCCAAATATCCCTTCTCTGATTCCCCAAAAATGGTGCTACCATACTGCTCCATGGAAAGGATGGTGTAACTCTGTGAAATGAATTCACACATCACAAAGCTGTTTCTCAGTAAGATCCTTTCTAGCTTTTATCTGAGAATATTTCCTTTTTCAAAATATTCCCCTATTTGCTCCAGAATGTCATATTGCAGATTCCATGAAAAAAGTATTAATAAAGTCTCAATGAAAAGAACGGTGTGGCTTTGTGAGATGAATACAGACATGAAAAAGCAGTTCCACAGAAAGCTTCTTTTTGGTTTTTATCTGAAGAAATTTACTGTCTCCATAGGCTTCAATGTGATCCAAAATATCCCTTCTCAGATACCCCAAAAACAGTGCCACCAAATTGCTCCATGAGAAGAATCGTGTAACTCTGTGAGTTGAATTTACACACCACATAGCAATTTATTTGAAAGCTTCTTTGCAGTATTTATCTGAGGATATTACCTTTTTCACCATAATTCTCATTGTGCTACCAAATATCCCATTGCAGGTTCCACGAAAAAAGTGTTAGCAAATTTCTCAATGATAAGAACAGTGTAAGTCTGTGAGATCAATTCACAGATGGCAAAACAGTTTCTCAGAAAGTTTCTATTTTTTATCTGATGGTGTTTACTTTTTCACCATATGCCTCAATGTGCTCCCAAATATCCCTTTGTGGAATCCACAAAAACAGTGATTCCAAACTGCTCCATGGAAACAAACGTGTAACTCTTTGAGATGAATTCACACATCACAAAGAACTAACTCAGAAAATTTCTTTGTAGTTCTTATCTGAGGATACTTCCTTTGTCACAATAATCTTCAATGCATTCACAAATATCCCTTCTCTGATTCCCCCAAAACAGTGTTACCATATTGTTCCATGAAAAGAATGGTTTAACTCTGTGAAATGAATTGACACATCACAAAGCTGTTTCTCAGTAAACTTCTTCCTCGGTTTCATCTGAGGATATTTCCTTTTTCATCATAGGCCTCCATGCGCTCCTGAATGTCCCATTGCAGATTCCATAAAAAAAGTGTTAGCAATCCTCTCAATGAAAAGATCATGTAACTTTGAGAGATGAATTCAAGCATCACAAAGCAGTTTCTCAGAAGCATCTTTTTGGTTTTTATGTGAGGATATTTCCTTTGTCACCAGAGGCTTCAATGTGCTCCGAAATATCGCTTGTCAGATTCCCCAAAAACAGTGCTACCAAACTGATTCATGAAAAGAAAGGTAAAACTCTGTGAGATGAATTCACACATCACAAAACAGTTACTGAGAAAGCTTCTTTCTAATTTTTGTCTGAGAATAATCCCTTTTTCACCACAACCTTCAATGCACTCCAAGATATCCCATTGCAGATTCCAAGAAAACAGTGTGAGCAAACTGCTCAATGAAAATAACAGTGTGACACTGTGAGATGAATTCATTCACTACTAAGCAGATTCTCAGAAATCTTCTTTCTAATTAATATCTGAGGATAATCCGTTTTTCACCATGGGGCTCAATTGGCTTCCAAATATTCCCTCGTAGATTACACAAAAACTGTTTTAAAAAACTGTATCATGAAAAGAAATATATAGCTCAGTGAGATGAATTCACACATCACCAAGAACTTTCTCAGAAAGCCTCTTTCTAATTTTTATGTGAGGATATTTCATTTTTCACCAAAGACCTTAATGCCATCCAAAATATCCCTTGTCAGATTACTCAAAAACAGTGCTACCAAACTGCTCCATGAAAAGTAACGTGTAACTCCATAAAATTAATTCAGAAATCACAAAACAGCTTCTCAGGAATCTTCTTTCTAGTTTTTGTTTGATTAAACTTTCTTTCTCAATGTAAGCGTCAATGCATTCCAAAATATCCCAATGCAGATTAAAAGAAAACAGTGTTACTAAACTGCACAATGAAAACAACAGTGTAACTCTGTGAGGTCAAATCACACATCACAAATCAGTTTCTCAGAAAGCTTCTTTTTTATTTTTATCTGAGGATATTTCCTTTTCCACCATAAGCTTCAATGTGCTCCCAAATATCCTTTTGCAGATTACAGGAAAACAGTGTTAACAAAGTGCTCAATGAAAAGAAAAGGGCAACTCTGTGAGACGAATTAAGGCATCACAAAGCAGTTCCTCAGAAATCTTCTTTCTAATTTTTATCTGAGAATATTTCCTTTCTTACTATAGGCCTCAAGGTGCTCCCGAATATCCCTTTGCAGATTCCATGAAAACAGTGTTAGCAAACTGCTCAATGAAAAGAACAGTGTAACTTGGTGAGGTGAATTCACACATCACAAAGCACTTTCTCTGAAAGCATCTTTCTATTGTTTATCTGAGGATATTTAGTTTTTCACAATAGGTGTCAATGCACTCCCAAATATCCCCTTGCAGATTACACGAAAACAGTGTTAGCAAACTGTTCCATCAAAACAAAGGTGTAACTCTATGATATAAACTCACACATCACAAAGAGCTTTCTCAGAAAGCTTCTTTCTGGTTTTTATCTGAGGATATTTCCTTTTTCACCATAGGCTTCAATACACTCCAAAATATCCCTTTGTAGATTCCAAGAAAACAGTGTTAGCAAACTCCTCCATGGAAATAAAGTTGTTTATCTGTGAGATGAATTCAAACATCACAAGGAAATTTCGCAGAAATCTTCTTTCTAGTTTTTATCTGAGGATTTTTTTTGTCAGCTTTGTCTTCAATGTGATTCAAGATATCTCCCTTAGATTCGCAAAAAAGATGGTTACCAAACTGGTCCATGAAAAGAAAGATGTAACTCTGTTAGATAAATTCACAGATCACAAAGCAGTTTCTCAGAAAGCTTCTTTCTAGTTTTTCCTGAGGATATTTCCTTTGTCACCATAAGATTCAATGCACTCCAGAATATCCCATTGTAGATTCCACAAAAACAGCATTAGCAAACTGTTCAATGAAACAACAGTGTACCTCTGTTAAATGAATTCACATATCAGAAAGCAGTTTCTCAGAACGCTTCTTTCTAGATTTTCTCTGAGGATATTACTTTATCACTACAGGTTTGAATGCAATCCATAATATCCATTCTCAGATTCCCCAAAAACAGTGCGACCAAACTACTCCATGAAAAGAAGGGTGTAGGGCGGCAGAGCAAGATGGCCGAATAGGAATACCTCCAGTCTCCAACTCCCAGAGCGAGTGACACAGAAGACCGGTGATTTCTGCATGTTCAACTGAGGTACTGGGTTCATCTCACTAGGGAGTGCCCGAAAATCAGTGCTGGTCATCTGCTGCAGCCCGACAAGCGAGAGTTGAAGCAGGGCAAGGCATCACCTCATCTGGAAAGCACAAGGGGGAAGGGAATTCCTTTTCCTAGCCAGGAGAACTGATACACACAACACCTGGAAAATCAGGTGACTCCCACCCCAATACTGTGCTTTAAGCAAATGGGCACACCAGGAGATTATATCCCACACCTGGCTGGGAGGGTCCCACACCCACGGAGCCTCCCTCATTGCTAGCACAGCAGTAGGCGATCTGACCTCAAGGCAGCAGCGAGGTTGGGGGAGGGGCGCCCACCATTGCTGAGGCTTAAGTAGGTAAACAACGCCACTGGGAAACTCGAACTGGGTGGAGTTCACAGCAGCTCAAGGAAACGTGCCTGTCTCTGTAGACTCCACCTCTGGAGACAGGGCACAGCTAAACAACAACAATAACAACAACAAAAAGCAGCAGAAACCTCTGCAGACGCAAATGACTCTGTCTGACAGATTTGAAGAGAGCACTGGTTCTCCCAACACGGAGTTTGAGATCTGACAAGGAACAGACGGCCTGCTTAAGTGGGACCCTGACCCCTGAGTAGCCTAAATGGGAGACATCCCCCACTGGAAGCAGACTGACAATCCACACGTCACATGGTGGGATACACCCCTGAGAGGAAGCTTCCAAAGCAAGAATCAGACAGTTACACTCCCTGTTCAGCAATACTCTATATTCTGTAGCCTCCGCTGCTGATACCCAGGCAAACAGTGTCTGGAGTGGACCTCAAGCAATCTCCAACAGACCTACAGCTGAGGGTCCTGACTGTTAGAAGGAAAACTATCAAACAGGAAGGAAAC
>NW_012118021.1:519425-519672 GCF_000951035.1 Colobus angolensis palliatus
ACAATGCAATCAAACTAGAACTCAGGACTGAGAAACTCAATCAAAACCGCTCAACTACATAGAAACTGGACAACCTGTTACTAAATGACTACTGGATGTATAATGAAATGAAGGCAGAAATAAAGATGATCTTTGAAACCAATGAGAACAGTGATACAACATACCATAATCTCTGGGACACATTTAAAGCAGTGTGTAGAGGGAAATTTATAGCACTAAATGCCCACAAGAGAAAGCAGGAAAGATC
>NW_012118021.1:524677-530661 GCF_000951035.1 Colobus angolensis palliatus
TGACGAGTTGATGGGTGCTGACGAGTTGATGGGTGCAGCACACCAACATGGCACAAGTATACATATGTAACAAACCTGCACGTTATGTACATGTACCCTAGAACTTCAAGTATAATAATAATAAAAACTAAATTAATTAAAAAAATGAAAAGAAAGGAGAAACTCTGTGAGATGAAATAACACAACACAAAGCAGTTTCTGAGAGAGTTTGTTTCTAGTTTTTGTCTTAGGATATTTCCTTTGTCACCATCATGTTCAATGTTCTCCGAAATATTCCATTGCAGATTCCAAGAAAACCGTGTTAGCACACTACACAATGAAACGAACAATGTAACTCCATGAGATGAGTTCACACATCACAAAGAAGTTTCTCAGAAAGCTTGTTTGTAGTTTTCATCTAAGTATATTTCATTTGTCAGCATAGGCTTCAATGCAATCCAATATATCCTTTCTCACATTCCACAAATATAGTGCTAACAAAATGCTTCATGAAAGGAAATTGTAACTCTGTGAGATGAATTCAAAAATTAGAAAGCAACTTCTCAGAAAGCTTCTTTCTAGTTTTTGTCTGAGGATATTTCCTTTGACACCATATGCTTCAATGCGCTCTGAAGTATCCCATTGCCGATTACAAGAAAACAGTGTTAGTAAATTGCTCAGTGAAAACAATAGTGTAACTCTGTGTGATAAATGGACATATCACAAAGCAATTTCTCAGAAAGCATCTTTTCGATTGTTATCTGAGGATATTTCCTTGTCACCATATGCTTCAAAGCACTCCCAAATATCCTATTTCAGATTCCATGAAATTGTGTTAGGAGACTGCTCAATGAAAAGAATGGTGTTACTCTGTGACATGAATTCACACCACAAACCAGTTTCTCAGAAAGCTTCTTTCCAGTTTTTATCTGAGGATATTTTTTCTCACCATAGGCCTCAATGAGCTCCCAAATATCCCTTTGCAGATACCATGGAAACAGTGTTAACAAACTGGTCCATTAAAAGAAAGGTGAAACACTATGAGATGAGTTCACACTTCACAAAGAAGTTTTTGAGAAAGTTTCTTTCTTGTTTTTTCTGAGGATATTTCCTTCATCACCACAGGCTTCAATGCGATCCAAAATATCCCTTCTCAGATTCCCTAAAAACAGTACTAAAAAACTGCTCCATGAAAGGAAAGGTGTTAACTCTGTCAGATGAATTTACAAATCAGAAATCAGTTTCTCAGAAAATTTCTTTCTAGGTTTTCTCTGAGGATATTTCCTTTGTCATCATCAGCTTCGATGTGCTCCAAAATATCAAATTGTGAATTCCAAGAAAACAGTTTTATCAAACCCCTCTATGAAAAGAACTGTGTAAGTGTCTGAGATGAATTCACACATCACAAACAGTTTCTCAGAAAGTTTCTTGCTAATTGTTATCTGAGAAAATTTCCTTTTTCAGTATAGGCCTCAATGTGTTCCCAAACATTCCTTTGCAGATTCTTCAAAACAGTGTTAGCACACTGCTCAATGAAAAGAATGGTGAAACTCTGTGAGATGAATTCACACATCACAAGGAAGTTTCTCAGCAAACTTCTTTCTACTTTTTAACTGAGGATATATTCTTTGTCAACATGGGCTTCAATGTGATCCAAAATATCCTTTCTTACATTCCACAAAAATAGTGCTAGTGAAATGCTCCATGAAAGGAAATTGTTACTCTGTGAGATGAATTCATAAATCAGAAAGCAATTTCTTTGAAAGGTTCCTTCTAGTTTTTGTCTGAGGGTATTTCCCTTGACACCATAATCCTCAATGTGCTCTGAAGTATCCTATTGCAGATTGCAAGAAAACAGTGTTAGCAAACAGTTCAATGAACAGAACAGTGTAACCCTGTGAGGTAAATGTACATATCACAAAGCAATTTCTCCGAAAGCTTCTCTTCGGTTTTTATCTGAGGAAAATTCCTTGTCACCTTAGGCTTCAATGCGCTCCCAGATATCCTATTGCAAATTCCACGAAAACAGTCTTAGCAGACTGCTCTATGAAACAAACAGTATTACTCTGTGATGTAAATTCACATCACAATGTAGTTTCTCAGAAAGCTTTTTTCTAGATTTTGTCTGAGGATATTTCCTTTGTCACCAAAGGCTTCAATACACTCTGAAATCTCCTATTGCAGATTCCCCCAAAAGAGGGCTATGAATCTGTCCAACGAAAAGAACATTGTAACTCTGTGAGATGAATTCACACGTCAGAAAACGTTTCATCAAGTAGCTTCCTTCTAGTTTTTATATGATGGTATTTCCTTTGTCACCTTAGGCTTCCATGTGCTCTGAAGTATAACTTTGCAGATTACACAACAACAGTGCTAGCAAACTGCCCAATGAAAAGAACGGTGAAACTCTGTGAGATGAATTCACCCATCACAAGGAAGTTTCTCAGAAAGCTTCCCTCTAGTTTTTATCTGAGGATATTTCCTTTTTCACCACAGGCCTCAGTGTGCTCCCAAATATCCCCTTGCAGATTCCATGAAAACAGTGGTAACAACCTGCTGCATGAAGAGAAAGGTGTAATTCTGTGAGATGAATTCACACATCACAAAGAAGTTTCTCATAAAGCTTCTTTCTAGTCTTGATCTGAAGATATTTCCTCTGTCAGCCTAGGTTTCAATGTGATCCAAAATATCCTTTCTAACATTCCACAAATACAGTGCTAACAAAATGCTCCATGAAAGTAAATTGTAACTCTTTGAGATGAATTCATAAATTAGGGAGCAGTTTCTCAGAAAGCTTCTTTCTAGTTTTTGTCTGAGGATATTTCCTTTGACACTATAATCTTCAATGCGCTCCGAAGTATCCCATTGCAGATTACAAGAAAGCAGTGTTAGCAAACTGCTCAATGAAAAGAACAGTGAAACTCTGTGAGATAAATAGACATATCACACAGAAATTTCTCTGAAAGCAACTTTTCGGTTTTTATCTGAGGATATTTCCTTCTCACCATACGCTTCAATGCACTCCTAAATATCCTATTGCAGATTCCACGAAATCAGTGTTAGCAGACTGCTCAATGAGTAAAACGGTGTTACTCTGTGAGATGAATTCATATCACAAAGCAGTTTCTCTGAAAGCTTCTTTTCCATTTTTATCTGAGGATATATCCTTTGTCATCTTAGGCTTCAATGTGCTCCCAAACATCCTATTGCAGATTCACTGAAAACAATGTTATGAAACTGCTCTATGAAAAGAAGTGTGTAACTCTGTAAGATGAATGCACACATCAGAGAGCAGTTTCTCAGAAAGTTTCTTTCTAGTTTTTTGCTGAGGATATTTCCTTTATCATTTAAGACCTCAGTGTGCTCCCAAATATCCCTTTGCAGATTACACGAAAAGAGTGTTAGCAAACTGCTCCATGAAAAGAAGAGTGTAACTCTGTGAGACGAACTCACACGTCAGAAGAAACTTTCTCTGAATGCTTCTTTCTAACTATTATTTGAGGGTATTTTCTTTTTCACTATTCACATGAATGCGCTCCAAAATATCCCTTTGCAGATTTCACAAAAACAGTGTTAGCAAACTGCTCCATGAATAGAAAGATGTAACTCTGTGAGATGAATTCACACATTATGAAGAACTTTCTCAGGAAGCTTCCTTCTAGTTTTTACATGAGGATATTTCCTTTCTCAGCATAGGCTTCAAAGCAATCCAAAATATTCTTTCTTACATTCCACAAAAACAGTGCAAACAACTGCTACATGTAAGGAAATTGTAACTCTGTGAGATGAATTCACAAATTAGAAAGCAGTTTCTCAGAATGCTTCTTTCTAGTTTTTGTCTTAGGACATTTCTTTGACACCACAAGCTTCAATGTGCTCTGAAGTATCCCATTGCAGATTACAAGAAAACAGTGTTAGCAAACTGCTCAGTGAAAAGAACAGTGTAACTCTATGAAGTAAATTGACACATCATAAAGCAGTTTCTCAGAAACCTTCTTTTCGAATTTTATCTGAGGATATTTCCTTTGTCACAATAGGCTTCAATGCACTCCCAAATATCCTATTGCAGATATCCCAAAAACAGCTTTAGCAGACTGCTCAATAAAAAGAAAGGTGTAACTCTGTGACATGAATTCACATCACAAAGTATTTTCTCAGAAAGCTTTCCACTGTTTATCTGAGGACATATCCTTTTTCACTATAGGCCTTAATGCATGCCCAAATATCCCTTCACAGGGCACGGTGGCTCACGAATGTAATCCCAGCACTTTGGGACACCAAGATGGGCGAATCACGAGGTCAGAAGATTGAGACTATCCTGGCTAACACAGTGAAACTCTGTCTCTACTAAAAACACAGAAAATTAGCCGGGCGTGGTGGCAGGTGCCTGTAGTCCCAGTTTCACTGGAGTCTGAGGCAGGAGAATGGCATGAATTTGGGGGCAGAGCATGCAGTGAGTGGAGATCACATCACTGCACTCCAGCCTGGGTGACAGAGCAACACTCCATCTCCAAAAAAAGAAAAAAAAAACAAAGAAAAAAAAGGAAGAAAAACCACATATCCCTTTGCAGATTCCATGAAAACAGTATTTGCAAACTTTTCCATGAAAAGAAAGGTGTATTTCAGGAGCAAGATGGCCGAATAGGAAGAGCTCCAGTCTCCAACTCCTAGCGTGAATGACACAGAAGACCGGTGATTTCTGAATTTTCAACTGAGGTACTGGGGTCATATCACTAGGGAGTGCCAGACAATCGGTGATGGTCAGCAGTTGCAGCCCAACCAGCCAGAGCTGAAGCAGGGCAAGGCATCGCCTCACCTGGGAAGTGCAAGGGGGAAGGGAGTCTCTTTTCCTAGCCAGGGGAACTGAGACACACAACACCTGGAAAATCGGGTGACTCCCACCCCAATACTGTGCTTTGAGCAAACAGGCACACCAGGAGATTGTATCCCACACCTGGCTGGGAGGGTCCCATGCCCTTGGAGCCTACCTCATTGCTAGCACAGCAGTATGTGATCTAATCACAAGGCAGCAGCGAGGCTGGGGGAGTGGCGCCCACCATTGCTGAGGCTTAAGAAGGTAAACAAAGCCACTGGGAAGCTCGAACTGGGTACAGTTCACAGCAGCTCCAGGAAACATGCCTGTCTCTGTAGACTTCACCTCTGGGGACAGGGTACAGCTAAATAACAACAACAAAAAAAGCAGCAGAAACCTCTGCAGACACAAACGACCCTGTC
Organism: Colobus angolensis palliatus; assembly: GCF_000951035.1. Taxonomy (NCBI): domain Eukaryota; kingdom Metazoa; phylum Chordata; class Mammalia; order Primates; family Cercopithecidae; genus Colobus; species Colobus angolensis. The sequence continues at coordinate 529,892 of NW_012118021.1, forward strand.
TGACAGCTTTCAAGAGAGCAGTGGATCTCCCCACAGGGAGGTAGAGATCTGAGAAGGGACAGACTGCCTGCTCAGGTGGGTCCCTGACCCCTGAGTAGCCTAACTGGGAGACATCGCCCACTAGAGGCAGTCTGACACCCCACACCTCACAGGGTGGAGTACACCCCTGAGAGGAAGCTTCCAAAGCAAGAATCAGACAGGTACACTCGCTGTTCAGCAATATTCTATCTTCTGCAAACTCTCCTGCTGATACCCAGGCAAACAGGGTCTGGAGTGGACCTCAAGCAATCTCCAACAGACCTACAGCTGAGGGTCCTGCCTGTTTGAAGGAAAACTATCAAACAGGAAGGAGAGCTACACCAAAACCCCATCAGTACTTCACCATCATCAAAGACCAGAGGCAGATAAAACCACAAAGACGGGGGTAAAGCAGGGCGGAAAAGCTGGGAATTCAAAAAATAAGAGCGCATCTCCCCCTGCAAAGGAGCGCAGCTCATCACCAGCAACGGATCAAAGCTGGTTGGAGAATAACTTTGACGAGGTGAGAGAAGAAGACTTCAGTCCATCAAACCTCTCAGAGCTAAAGGAGGAATTATGTACCCAGCGAAAATAAACCAAAAATCTTGAAAAAAGAGTGGAAGGAATGACAACTAGAAAAATTAATGCAGAGAAGCACATAAACGAAATGACAGAGATGAAAACCATGACACGAGAAATACGTGACAAATGCACAAGCTTCAGTAACTGACTCGATCAACTGGAAGAAAGAG
>NW_012118021.1:532216-535041 GCF_000951035.1 Colobus angolensis palliatus
AAAGAGCCCGCATTGCCAAGACAATCCTAACTCAAAAGGACAAAGCTGGAGACGCCATGCTACCTGACTTCAAATTATACTACAAGGCTACAGTAACCAAAACAGCATGGTACTGGTACCAAAACAGAGATATAGACCAATGGAACAGAACACAGTCCTCAGAAATAATAGCACATATCTGTATCCATCTGATCTTTGACAAACCGGAGAGAAACAAGAATTGGGAAAGGAGGCCCTATTTAATAAATGGTGCTGGGAAAATTGCCTAGCCATAAGTAGAAAGTTGAAACTGGATCCTTTCCTTACTCCTTATATGAATATTAATTCAAGGTGGATTAGAGACTTAAATGTTAGACCTAATACGATAAAATCCCTAGAAGAAAACCTAGGTAGTACCATTCAGGACATAGGCATGGGCAGGGACTTCATGGCTAAAACACCAAAAGCAACGGCAACAAAAGCCAAAATTGACAAATGGGATCTAATTAAACTAAAGAGCTTCTGCACAGCAAAAGAAACTACCATCAGAGTGAACAGGCAACCTACAGAATTGGAGAAAATTTTTGCAATCTACTCATCTGACAAAGGGCTGATATCCAGAACCTACAAAAAACACAAACAAATATACAGGAAAAAAATAAACAACCCCATCAAAAAGTGGGGAAAGGATATGAACAGACATTTCGCACAAGAAGACATTAATACAGCCAACAGACACATGAAAAAATGCTCACCATCACTGGCCATCAGAGAAATGCAAATCAAAACCACAATGAGATACCATCTCACACCAGTTAGAATGGCAATCATTAAAAAATCAGGAAACAACAGGTGCTGGAGAGGATGTGGAGAAATAGGAACACTTTTACACTGTTGGTGGGATTGTAAATTAGTTCAACCATTATGGAAAACAGTATGGCAATTCCTCAAGGATCTAGAACTAGATGTACCATATGACCCAGCCATCCCACTACTGGGTATATACCCAAAGGATTACAAATCATGCTGCTATAAAGACACATGCACATGTATGTTTATTGCGGCACTATTCACAATAGCAAAGACTTGGAATCAACCCAAATGTCCATCAGTGACAGACTGGATTAAGAAAATGTGGCACATATACACCATGGAATATTATGCAGCCATAAAAAAGGATGCGTTTGCATCCTTTGTAGGGACATGGATGCAGCTGGAAACCATCATTCTTAGCAAACTATCACAATAACAGAAAACCAAACACCACATGTTCTCACTCATAGGTGGGAACTGAACAATGACATCACTTGGACTCGGGAAGGAGAACATCACACATCGGGGACTATCATCGAGGGGAGGGGGGAAGGATGGCATTGGGAGTTATACCTGATATAAATGACGAATTGATGGGTGTTGACGAATTGATGGGTGCAGCACACCAACATGGCAGAAGTATACATATGTAACAAACCTGCACGTTATGCACATGTACTCTAGAATGTAAAGTATAATTAAAAAAAAAAGAAAATGTGGCACATATACACCATGGAATACTATGCAGCCATAAAAAAGGATGAATTTGCATCCTTTGTAGGGACATGGATGCAGCTGGAAACCATCATACTTAGCATACTATCACAAGAACAAAACACCAAACACCGCAGGTCCTCACTCGTAGGTGGGAATTGAACAATGAGATCACTTGGACTCGGGAAGTGGAACATCACACACTGCGGCCTATCATGGGGAGTGGGAGGGGGGAGGGATTGGATTGGGATTTATACCTGATATAAATGACGAATTGATGGGTGCTGACGAGTTGATGGGTGCAGCACACCAACATGGCACAAGTATACGTATGTCACAAACCTGCATATTATGCACATGTACCCTAGAACTTAAAGTAGAATAATACAAAAGAAAAAAAAGAAAGGTGTATTTCTGTGAGATGAATTCACACATCACAAAGAAGTTTCTCAGAGAGTTTCTTTCCAGATTTTATCTGAGGATATTGCCTTTGTCACCATAGGCTTCACTGCAAACCAGTATATCCCTTCTCAGATTCCCCCAAAACAGTACTAATAAACTGCTCCATGAAGAGAAAGGTGTAACTCTGACAGATGAATTCACAAAATAGAACACAGTTTCTCAGCAACCTTCTTTCTATGTTTTCTCTGAGGATATTTCCATTGTAACCATGAACTTCGTTGTGCTCTGAAATATCCCATTGCTGATTCCAAGAAGACAGTGTTAGCGAACTGATCAATGAAAAGAACAGTGCAACTCTGTGAGATGAATTCGCACATCACAAAGCAGTTCCTCAGAAAGTTTCTTTTTCTTTTGTATCTGAGGATATATCCTTTGTCACCATAGGCTTCAAAATGCCCACAGTCATCCTATTGCAGATTCCACGAAAGCAGTGTTACCATATGTAGCTCTATGAGAAGGTCCATGTAACTCTGTGAAACGAATTCACACATCAGAAAATATTTCCTCAGAAAGCTTCTTGCTAGCTTTTTTTTAAGTTATGCTTTTTTTGTTAATTATACTTTAAGTTCTAGGGTACATGTGCATAGCGTGCAGGTTTGTAACATATGTATACTTGTTGCATGTTGGTGTGCTGCACCCATCAACTCGTCAGCACCCATCAATTAATCATTTATATCAGGTATAAATCCCAATGCAATCCCTCCCCCCTCCCACTCCCCATGATAGGCCCCAGTGTGTGATGTTCCCCTTCCCAAGTCCAAGTGATCCCATTGTTCAGTTCCCACCTATGAGTGAGAACATGTGGTGTTTGGTTTTCTGCTCTTGTGATAATTTGCTAAGAATGATGGTTTCCAGCT
>NW_012118021.1:536538-561689 GCF_000951035.1 Colobus angolensis palliatus
TCCTTTACATCCCTTGTAAGTTGGATTCCTAGGTATTTTATTCTCTTTGAAGCAATTGTGAATGGAAGTTCATTCATGATTTGGCTCTCTGTTTGTCTGTTACTGGTGTAAAAGAATGCTAGCGATTTTTGCACATTTCTTGCTAGTTTTTATATGAGGGTATTTCCTTTGTCACCTTAAGCTTCCATGCACTCTGAAATATCACTTTGCAGATTATACAAAAAGAGTGTTAGCAAACATCTTAATGAAAAGAAAGGTGTAACTCTGTGAGATGAATTCACACATCAAGAAACAGTTTCTCAGAAAGCTTCTTTCTAGTTTTTATCTGAGGATAGTTCTTTTTTCACAGTAAGCATCAAAGCGCTCCCAAGTATCCATTTCCAGATTCCACGAAAACAGTGTTAGCAAACAGTTCCATGAAAAGAAAGATGTAACTCTGTGAGATGAATTCACACATCAGAAAGCAGTTTTTCAGAAAGCTTCTATCTATTTTTTATCTTAGGACATTTCCTTTTTCACTATAGGCCTCAGTGGGCACCCAAGTATCCTTTGGCAGATTCCACGAAAACAACCTTATCAAATAGCTCAATGAAAAGAACGGTGTAAAGCTGTGAGATGAATTCACACATCACAAAGGAGACTCTATGAAAGCTTCTTTCTAGTTTTTATCTGAGGATATTTCCTTTTTCACTATAGGCCTCAATGAGCTCATGAATATCCCATTACAGATTCCATGAAGAGAGTTTCTTCGAACTGCTCCATGGAAAGAAAGGTGTAACACTGTGAGATGAATTCAAACATCACAAGGAACTTTCTGAGACAGCTTCCTTCTAGTTTTTATCAAGATATTTCCTTTGTCACCACAGGCTTCAGTGTGTTCCAATATATCCCAATGCAGATTCCAAGAAAACAGTCTTAGCAAACTGCTCAAGGAAAAGAACAGTGTTACACTCTGAGATGAATTCACACATGAGTAATCAGCTTCCCAGAAAGCTTCTTTTTGTTTTCTTTTTCTCAGTACATTTCCTTTGTCACCAAGGCTTCTATTCACTCCCATAAATTCCTTTGCAGAATAAACGAAAGCAGTTTTAGCAAACTGATCCAAGAAAAGAATCATGTATCTCTGTGAGATGAATTCACACATTGCAAACTATTTCCTCAGAAATCTTCTTTCTAGCTTTTATCTGAGGATATTTCCTTTGTTACCTTAAGCTTCAATGCAATTCATATTATCCCTTCTCATCTTCTCTAAAAAGAGTGCTACCAATCTGCTCCATGAAAACAGTGCTGTAACTCTTTGAGATGAATTCAAACACAACAGAGAAATTTCACAGAAAGGTTCTTTTTGGTTTTCTTCTGAGGATATTTCCGTTGTCACACTAGGCTTCAATGTGCTCCCAAATATCCTATTGAAGATTCCATGAAAACAGTATTATCAAACTGCTCAATGAAAAGAACAGTGTAAGTCTGTATGATGAATTTACATATCACAAAGTAGTTTCTCAGAAAGCTTCTTTCCAGTTTTAATCTGAGGATATTTCCTTTTACACTACAGTCCTCAATGTGCTCCACAATATCCTATTGCAGATTCCATGGAAACAGTGTTAGTGACTGCTCAATGAAAAGAAAGAGGTAACTCTGTGAGATGAATTGACACATCACATAGAACATTCTCAGAAAACGTCTTTCTAGTTTTTATCTAAGGATATTTCCTTTGTCACCATAGGCTTCAATGTGATCCAAAATATCCCTTCTCAGATTCCCCAAAAACACTGCTACCATACTGATCCATGAAAAGAATCGTGGTACTCTGTGAAATGAATTAACACATCAGAAAGTGGTTTCTCAGAAAGCTTCTTACTAGTTTTTGTATGAGTATATTTCCTTTGTCAGCATAAGCTTCAAGTTACTATGAAATATCCCACTGCAGATTCCAGGAAAACAGTGTTAGCAAACTGCTCAATGAAAAGAACAGTGTAAATCTCTGGCATGATTTAACACATCACAAAGCAGGCTCTCAGAACACTTCTTTTTGTTTTAAACCTGATGATTTTCCTTTGTAACAGTAGGCTTCAATGAACTCCCAAATATATTATTGCAGATTCCACATAAACAGTGTTATCACACTGCTCCAAGAAAGTAACGTTGTAACTCTTGTGAGATGAATTCACACATCACAAATCAGTTTCTCAGGAAGCTTCTTTCTAGTTTTTGTCTGAGGATAGTTCCTTTGTTAGCATAGCCTTCAATGCGATCCAAAATACCCCTTTCAAATACCCTAAAAATAGTGTTACCAAACTGATCCATGAAAAGAATCATGTAATTTTGTTAGATTTCACATGTCACAAAGTGGTTTCACAAGGACCTTTCTAACTTTTGTCTAAGGATATTTACATTTTCACCATAAGTTTCAATGCACTCTGAAATATACATTGCAGATTCCAAGAAAACAGTTTTAGCAAACTGCTCAATGAATAGAACAGTGTAACTCTGTGAGATGAATTCACACATCAAAAATCAGTTTCTCAGAAAGATTCTCTCTAGTTTTTATCTGAGGATATTTCCTTTTTCAGTTTAGCCCTCAATGTGCTTCCAAATATCTCTTAGCAGATTACACGAAAACACTGGTAGCAAAAGTCTCCTTGAAAAGAAAGGTGTAATTCTGTGAGGTGAATTCACACATCACAAAGAACTTTCTCAGAAAGATTCTTTCTAGTTTATATCTGAGGATATTTCCTTTGTCAACATAGGCTCCAGTGCGATCCAAAATATCCCATCTCAGATTCCCCAAAAACACTGCTATCAAACTGCTCCATGAAAATAATCGTGTAACTCTGTGAGATGAATTCACAAATCACAGAGCAGTTCCTCAGAAGCCATCTTTTTAGTTTTCGTGTGAGAATATTTCCTTTTTCAACCTAGGCCTCAATGCCCTCCCAAATATCCCTTTGCAGATTCCACGAAATCAGTGTTTTCAAACAACTCAATAAAAAGAACGGTGTAACACTGTCAAATGAATTCACACATCACAAAGCAGTTTCTGAGGTCGCTTCTTTCTAGTTTCTGTCTAAGGATATTTCCTTTCTTACCATAAGCCTCAAATCATTCCAAAATATTCCATTACAGATTCCAAGAAGGCAGTGTAGCAAACTGTTCAATGAAAAGAACAGGGTAACTCTGTCACATGAATTCACACACCACAAAGCAGTTTCTCATAAAGCAGCCTTTTGGTTTTAATCTGAGGATATTTCCATGGTCACCATAGACTTCAATGGACTCCCAAATATCCTACTGCAGATTCCAAAAAAACCATGTTATAAAACTGCTCAATGAAAAGAACGGTGTAAATCTGTGAGATGAGTTTACATATCACCAAAAACTTTCTCAGAAAGCTTCCTTTTATATTTTATCTGAGGATAGTTCATTTGTCACCATAAGGTTCAATGCACTCCAAAATATCCCACTGTGGATTCCAAGAAAACAGTGTTAGCAAACTGTTGAATGAAAAGCACAGTGTAACTCCATGCGATGAATTGAGACTTCACAAAGAACTTTCCCAGAAATCTTCTTTCTAGTTTTTCTCTGAGGATAACTCCTTTTTCAACATAGGCCTCAATTCCCTCCCAAACATCCCTTTGCAGATTCAACAAAAAGAGTGTTAGGAAACTTGTCCATGAAAAGAAAGGTGTAACTCTGTGGGATGAATTCACACATCACAAAGAAGTTTCTCAGAAAGCTACCTTCTAGTTTTTGTATGAGGATATATCCTTGGTCACCATTAGGTTCATGCACTCTGAAGTATCCCATTGCAGATTCCAAGAGAACAATGTTAGCAAACTGCTCAATGAAAATAACAGTGTAACTCTGTGAGATAAACTCAGAAATCACAAAGCAGATTCTCAGAAAGCATTTTTAGGTTTTTATCTGAGGATATTTCCTTTGTCATCATAGGCTTCAATGTGCTCCCAAATATCCTAATGCAGATTCCAAGGAAACAGTGTTATCAAACTGCTGAATGAAAAGAACGGTGTAACTCTGTGATCTGAATTCATACATCACAAAGCAGTTTCTCAGAAAGCTTCTTTCTAGTTTTTATCTGAGGATATTTCCTGTTACACTATAGGCCTCAATGCGCTAACTAATATCCCTTTGCAGATTACATGCAAACAGTGTTAGCAAACTGCTCCATGAAAAAAAAGTGGTAACTCTGTGAGATAAATTCACACATCACAAAGAACTTTCTCAGAAAGATTCTTTCTAGATTTATCTGAGGATATTTCCTTTCTCAACATAGACTTCAATGTGATCCAAAATAACCCTTCTCAGATTCCCCAAAAACAGTGCTATCAAAGTGCTCCATGAAAGGAATCATGGAATTCTGTGAGATGAATTAATACTCTACAAAGCGGTTTCTCAGAAAGCTTCTTTTTAGTTTTTTTCTGAGCATATTTCCTTTGTCACAATAAGCTTCCATGCACTCTGAAATATCCCATTGCAGATTCCAAGGAAACAGTGTTACCATACTGATCATTGTAAAGAGTGGTGTAATTCTGTGAGATGAATTCATATATCACAAAGCAGTTTCTCAGAAAGCTTCTTTCTAGCTTTTATCTGAGGATGTTTCTTTTTTCAGGTTAGTCTTTAATGTGCTCCCAAATATCTCTTAGCACATTACAAGAAAACAGTGGTAGCAAACGTTTCCTTGAAAAGAAAGGTGTAATTCTGTGAGATGAATTCACACATCACAAAGAACTTTCTCAGAAAGATTCTTTCTAGTTTATATCTGAGGATATTTCCTTTGTCAACATAGGCTTCAGTGTGATCTGAAATATCCCATCTCAGATTCCCCAAAAAGGGTACTATCAAACTGCTCTATGAAAATAACCGTGTAAATCTGTAAGATGAATTCAAAAATCACAGAGCAGTTCTTCAGAAACCATCTTTTTAGTTTTGCTGTGAGGATATTTCCTTTTTCAACATAGGCCTCAATGCGCTCCCAAATATCCCTTTGCAGATTCCACGAAAACTGTGTTTTCAAACAGCTAAATGAAAACAACGGTATAACTCCATCCCATGAATTCACACATCACAAAGCAGTGTCTCAGAACGCTTATTTCTAGTTTCTGTCTAAGGATATTTCCTTTGTCACCATCAGCCTCAGTGCATTCCAAAATATTTCATTACAGATACCAAGAAAACAGTGTAGCAAACTGTTCAATGTATATAACAGTGTAACTCTGTGACATGAATTCACACATCACAAAGAAGTTTCTCACAAAGCTGCCTTTTAGTTTTAATCTGAGGATATTTCCATTGTCACCATAGGCTTCAATGGGCTCCCAAATATCCTATTGCAGATTCCACAAAAGAGTGTTATCAAACTACTCAATGAAAAGAATGGTGTAACTCTGTGAGATGAATGCACACATCACAAAGAAGTTTCTCAGAAAGATTCTGTCTAGTTTTTATCTGAGGATATTTGTTTTGTCACCATAGGCTTCAACGCAATCCAAAATAACCCTTCTCAGATTCCATAAAAACAGTGCTAGCAAACTACCCCATGAAAAGAAAGGTGTAACTCAGAGAGATGAATTCAAAATCACAAAGCAGTTTCTCAGAAAACTTCTTTCTAGTTTTTATATGAGGGTATTTCCTATCTCCCCATCAGCTTCAATGTGCTTCCAAATATTAAAATGCAGATCCAGGAAGTCAGTGTTAGCTCACTGTTCGAGGAACAGAACAATGTAACTCTGACAGATGAATTTGCACATCACAAAACAGTTTCTCAGGAAGCTTCTTTCTTGTTTTTATCTGAGGATATTTCCTTTGTTCACTATAATCTTCAATGATTTCCAAAATATCCCATTTCAGATGCCAAGAAAACAGTGTTATCAAACAGTTCAATGAAAAGAACGGTGTAAAACTGTGAGATGAATTCATAAATCAAAAAGCAGTTTCTCAGAAAGCTTCTTTCAAATTTTTATATGAGGGTATTTCCTTTGTCACCTTAAACTTCAATGCACTCTGAAATATTGCTTTGCAGCTTCCATGAAAACAGTGTTAGCAAACTGCTCAATGAAAATAACAGTGTAACTTGGTGACATGAATTCACACATCACAAGGACATTTTTCAGAAAGCTTATTTCTAGTTTATATCTGAGGGTATTTCCTTAGTCAACCTAGGCTTCATGTGATCCGAAATATCCCTACTCAGTTTCCCCAGAAACAGTGCTAGCAAACTGCTCCATGAAAAGTATCATGTAACTGTGTGAGATGAATTCATAAAACAAAAAGCAGTTTCTCAGAAAGCTTCTTTCTAGTTTTTGTGTGAGGGTATTTCCTTTGTCACCCTAAGCTTCAATACATTCCAAAATATCCGATTGCAGATTCCAAGAAAGCAGTGTCAGCAAGCTGATAAATAAAAAGAACAGTGTAACTCTGAGATGAATTCACACATGAAAAGGCAGTTTCACAGAAAGTTTCTTTTTAGTTTTTATCTGAGGATATTTCCTTTTTCACCATAGGACTCAATGTGCTCCCAAATATCCCTTTGCAGATTCCGTAAACACAGTGTTAGAAAACTTCTCAATGAAGAAAACAGTGTAACTCTGTGAGATGAATTCACTTATTACAAAGCAGTTTCTCAGAAAGCTTCATTCTCGTTTATATCTGAAGATATTTTGGTTTTCACCATGGGTCTCAAGGCGTCCTGAAAAATGCCATTGCAGATTCCAAGAAAACACTGTTATCAAACAGCTCGATGAAAACAACTGTGTAACTCCACGAGATGAATTCACACATCACAAATCAGTTTCTCAGAAAGCTTTTTTCGGTGTCTATCTGAGGTTATTTAGCTTTTCACCATAGGCCTCTATGTGCTCCAAAATATTCCCTTGCAAATTACATAGAAACAGTGTTAGCAAACTACTCCATGGAAAGAAAGGTGTAACTCTGTGAGTTGAATTCACACATCACAAAGAAGGTTCTCATAAAGCTTCTTTCCAATTTTTATCTGAGGATATTAACTTTGTCACCATAGGCTTCAATGTGATCCTAGAAATCCCATCTCAGATTCCCCAAAAAGAGTGTTACCAAGCTACTCCATGAAGACAGTGGTGTACCTCTGTGCAAAGAACTCACACATCACAAAGCAGTTTCTCAGAAAGCTGCTTTTTGGTTTTTATATGAGGATATTTACTTTGTCCCCAGAGGCTTCAATGTACTCCCAAATATAAAACTGCAGATTGCATGAAAACTGTTATCAAACTGCTCAGTGAAAGGAAGAGTGTAACTCTGTGAGATGAATTCACACATCACAAAGAACTTTCTCAGAAACCATCTTTGTAGTTTTTGTCTGAGGATATTTCCTTTGTCACCATAGGCTTCAATATGATCCCAAATATCCTATTGCAGATTCCACGAAAACAGTGTTATCAAACAACACAATGAAAAGAATGGTGTAACTCTGTGAGATGAATTCACACATCAAAAAGCAGTTTCTCAGAGAGCTGCTTTCTAGTTTTTATCAGAGGATATTTGCTTTTTCACTATAGGCCTCAATCTGCTCCAAAATAACCCTTTGCAGAATCCATGAAAACAGTGTTATAATACTGCTCCATGAAAAGAAAGACGTAACTGTGAGACGAACACACACATCACAAAGAACTTTCTCAGAAAACTTCTTTCAGATTTTTATCTGAGGATATTTCCTTTGTCACCATAGGCTTCAATGTGATCCAAAATATCCCTTCTCAGATTCCCCAAAATCAGTGCTACCAAACTGCTCTATGAAAAGGATCGTGTAAACTTGTGAGATGAGCTCACAAATCACAAAGCAGTTTCTCAGAATTCGTCTTCCTAGTTTTTATCTGTGGAAATTTCCGTTGTTACCAAAAGCTTCAATATGCTCTGAAATATCCTAATGCAGATTCCAAGAAAACATTGTTAGCAAACTCTTCAATGAGAAGAACAGTGTCACTCTGTGAGATTAATTCACACATCACAGAGCAGTTTCTCAGAAAGAATCTTTTTGATTTTTATCTGATCATATTTCCTTTGTCACCATAGGCTTCAATACGCTCCCAAATATGCTATTGCAGTTTGCAAGGAAACAGTGTTATCAAACTGCTTAATGAACAGAATGGTGTAACTCTGTGAGATGAATTCATGCATTCCAAAGCAGTTTCTTAGAAACCTTCTTTCTAGTTTTTATCTGAGTATATTTCCTTTGTCACCATGGGCTTCAATGCACTCCCAACTATCCTATTCCAGATTCCATGAAAACATTGTTTTCAAACTGGTCATTGAAAAGAACAGTGTAACACTGTGAGATGAATTCGCACATCACAAAGCAGTATCTCAGAAAGCATTTTCAAGTTTTATTCTGATGATATTTCCTTTTACAATATAGGCCTCAAATCGCTCCAAAATATCCCTTTGCATATTCCATGAAGACAGTGTTAGCAAACTGTTTCTTGAAAAGGAAGGTGTAGCGTTCTGAGATAAATTCACACAGCACAAAGAAATTTCTCAGAAAGCTTCTTTCTAGTCTTTATATGAGAATATTACCATTGTCAAAATAGGCTTCAATGCAATTAAAAATATCCCTTCTCAGATTCCCCAAAAACAGTGCTACCAAATGATCCATGAAAAGAATTGTGTATCTCTGTGAGATTAACACATCACAAAGTGGTTTCTCAGAATGCTTCTTTCTCATTTTTATCTGAGGATACTTCCTTTTTCACTATAGGCCTCAATGCACTCCCAATTATCCCTTTGCAGATTTCATGAAAACAATGTCAGCAAACTGATCAATTATCAGAACGGTGTAACTCTGTGTGATGAATTCACAAATCACAAGGAATTTTCTCAGAAAGCTTCTTTTTGGTTTTTATCTGAGGTTATCTGAGGATATTTTTTTTGACACCATAGGAGTCAATGTGCTCCCAAATATAATAGGTTAGATTCGACGAAAACAGTGTTATCAACCTGTTCAATGAAAAGAACAGTGTAGCTCTGTTAGATGAATTCACACATCACAAACCAGTTTACTAGAAAACTTCTTTCTCATTTTTATATGAGGATATTTCCCTTTTCACTATATGCCTCCATGTGCTCCCTAATATCCATTTGCAGATTCCACAAAAACAGTGTTAGAAAACTACTCCATGAAAAGGAAGGTGTAACACTATGAGATGAATTCACACATCATAAAGAAGTTTCTCAGAAAGCTTCTTTCTAGTTTTTATCTGAGGATATTTTCTTTGTCACCATAGCCTTCAATGCAATCCAAAATATTCCTTCTCTAATTTCCAAAAAACAGTGCTACCAAACTGATTCATAAAAAGAGTCATGTAATTCTGCGAGATGAATTAGCACATCACATAGTAGTTTCTCAGAAAGCATCTTTCTAGTTTTAATATGTGGATATTTCCCTTCTCATCGTAAGATTCAATGAGCTCTGAAATATCCCATTACAGATTCCAAGAAAACAGTGTTAGCAAACTGCTCATTGAAAAGAACAGTGTAACTCTCTGAGATCAATTTACACATCACAAAGCAATCTTTCAGAAAGCTTCTTTTTGGTTTTTATCTTAGGATATTTCCTTTTTCACCATAGGCTTCAATGCGCTCCCAAATATCCCTTTGCAGATTCCACGAAAACAGTGGTAGGAAACTGCTCCAAGAAAAGAAAGCTCTAACATGGTGAGATTAATTCACACATCAAAAAGAAATATCTCCAATAACTTCTTTCTACTTTTTATCTGAGTATATTTTCTTTGTCACTATATGTTTCAATGCGATCCAAAATATCCCTTCTCAGTTTCCCCAAAAACAGTGCTACAAAACTTCACCATGAAAAGCATCTTGTAACTCTGTGAGATGAATTCACAAATCACAAAGCACTTCCTCAGAAAGCTTCTTCCTAATTTCTGTCTGAGGATATTTTCTTTTTCCCCATAGGCTTCAATGTTCTCAGGATTATCCCTACACAGCTTCCATGAAAAGAGTGTTAGCAAACTTCTCCATGAAAAGAAAGGTGGAAATTTGTGACATGAATTCACACATCACAAATCAGTTTCTCTGAAAGTTTCTTTTTGGTTTTTGTCTGTTGATATTTTCTTTGTCACCATATACTTCAATGTGCTCCCAAATATCCTATTGCAGTTTCCCCAAAAACAGTGCTACTATACTGCTCCGTGAAAACAATGGTGTAACTCTATGAAATGAAATCACACATCACAAAGCTGTTTCTCAATAAGCTTCTTACTAGTTTTTATCTGAGGATATTTGCTTTTTCACCATATTTTTCTATGCCCTCCCAAATATCCCATTGCAGATTCCACGAAAAAAGTGTTAGCTAACTACTGAATGAATAGGACAGTGTAACTTGTGACATGAATTCACATACCAAAAAGCACTTTCACAGAAAGCTTCCTTTTGGTTTTTGTCTGAGGATATTTACTTTCTCACCATAAGCTTCAAAGTGATCCAAAGTATCCCTTCTCAGATTACCCAAAAACAGTGCCACCAAACTGATACATAGAAAGAATTGTGTACCTCTGTGAGATGAAGTCACGCATCAGAAAGCAGTTTCTCAGAAAGCTTTTTTCTAGTTTTTATCAGAGGATATTTCCTTTGTCACCATAGTCTTCCATGAAATTCAAAATATCCCTTCTCAGATTCACCAAAACAGTGCTACCAAACTGCTCCATGAAAAGAGTGGTGAAACTCTGTGAGATGAATTCAAAAAGCACAAAGCAGTTTCTTAGAAATCAGAAATCTTCCTTCTAGTTTTTATCTGCGAATATTTCCTTTTTCACCATAGGCCTCAACTCGCTCCCAAATATCCCTTTGAAGATTCCATGAAAAGAGTGCTAGCAAACTGCTCCAAAAAAAGAATTGTGTAACTCTGTGAGATGGATTCACATATGGCAAAGCGGTTTCTCAGAAAGCTTCTTTCTATTTTTCATCTTATGATATTGCCTTTTTCACCATAGGCTTCAGTGGGCTCCCAGGTATCTCTTTATGGATTCCACGAAAGCAGTGATACCAAACTGTCCCATGAAAAGAAGTGTATAACTCTGTGAGATAAATTTACACATCAAAAAGATGTCTTGCAGAGAGCTTCCTTTTAGTTTTTATCTGAGAATATTTCCTTTGTCACTAATGGCTTCAATGCGATCCAAAATAACCCTTCTCATATTCCCCAAAAACAGTGCTACCAAACTGCTCCATGAAAAGAATTGTGTAACTCTGGGATATGAATTCAAAAATCCCAAAGAAGTTTGTCAGAAAGTTTCGCTCTGGTTTTTGCCTGTGGATATTTCCCTTTTTACTATAGACCTCAATGTGCTCCTAAATATCTCTTCATGGATTCCATGAAAACATGCTTCCAAATGGCTCAGTGAAAGAACAGTGTAACCCTTTGAGATGAATTCACACATCACAAAGAACTTTCTCAGAATACATTGCAGTTTTTATCTGAGGATATTTCCTTTGTCACCATAAGCTTCAATGCACTCAGAAATATACCATTGCAGATTCCAAGAAAACAGTGTTAACAAACTGCTCAATGAAAAGAATGGTGTGTCTCTGTGAGATGAATTCATACATCACAGAGCAGTTTCTCAGAAAGCTTCTTTCTCGTTTTTATCTGAGGATATTTTCTTTTTCAGTATTGACCTCAGTGCACTCCCAAATATCCCTTTGTAGATTCCATGAAAATAGTGTTAGTGCCCTGCTCCAGGAGAAGAAAGGTGTAACTCTGTGAGATAAATTCACGGATCACAAACAACTTTCTCAGTACGGTTTGTTCCAGCTTTTATCTGAGGATATTTCCTTTGTCACCCACCATAGACTTAAGTGCGCTCCCATATATATGTTTGCAGATTCCATGAAAACAGTGTTAGCAAACTGCTCCATTGAAAGAAAGGTGTAACTCTGTGAGATGAGTTCACACATCACAAATAAGTTTTCCAGAAAGCCTCTTTCTACTTTTTCTCTGAGGATATTTCCTTTTTCACCATATGCTTTCATGTGATCCAAAATATTCCTTCTTAGATTCCCCAAAAACAGTGCTACAAACTGATCCATCAAAAGAATTGTGTAACTCCGTGAGATGAATTAACACATCACAATGCTGTTTCTCAGAAAGGCTCCTTCTAGTTTTTCTACAAGGATATTTCCTTTGTCACCATAAGCTTCAATGCACTCCAAAATATCACAATGCAGATTCCAAGAAAACAGTGTTAGCAAACTTCTCAGTGATAAGAACAGTGTAGCTCTGTGAGGTGAAATTACACATCACAAAGAAGTTTCTCAGAAATCTTTATAGTTTTTATCTGAGAATATTTCCTTTATCGCCATAGGTCTTTACATGCTCCAAAATATCCTTTTGCAGGTTCCACGAAAACCATGTCAGCAAACTGCTCCATGAAGGGAAAGGTGTAACTCAGTGAGATGAACTCACACATCACAAAGAACTTTCTCAGACAGCTTCTTTCTAGTTTTTTTATGAGGATGTTTCCTTTGTCATCATAAGCTTCAATGTGCTCTGAAATAGCACATTGCAGTTTCCAAGAACACAGTGCTACCTAACTACTCAATGAAAAGAACAGTGTGATTATATGAGGTGAATTCACACATCACAAAGAAGTTCCTCAGAAATCTTCTCTCTAGTTTTTATCTGAGAGTATTTCCTTTTTCACTATAGACCTCAATGCACGCCCAAATATCCCTTTGCAGATTCCATGAAAACAGTGTTAGCAAACTGCCACACGAGGAGAAAGGTGTACCTTTGTGAGATGAATTCACACATCACAAACAACTTTCACAGAAGGCTTATTTCTACTTTTTATTTTTTTTTGAGAGTATTTTCTTTGTCACTATAGGCTTCAATTCAATGCAAAATATCCCTCATCAGATTCCCCAAAAACAGTGCTACCAATTTTAAACAGTAAAATAATCTTGTAACTCTGCGAGATGAATTAACACATTACAAAGCAGTTTCTCATAAAGCTTCCCTCTAGTTTTTATATGAGGAAGTCTCCTTTTTCACCATGGGCCTCAACTCACTCCCAAAGGTACCTTTGTAGATTACACAAAAACAGTGTAAGCAATCTGCTCCATCAAAAGAAAGGTGTTGCTCTGTGACATGAACACACACATGACAAATAAGATACTCAGAAAGCTCTTTATAGTTTTCATCTAGGATATTTCCTTTGTCACCATAGGTTTAAAGCGATCCAAATTATCCCTTCTCTGATTCCCCCAAAACAGAGCTACCAAAATGTTCCATGAAAAGGGTGGTGTAACTCTGTGAGATAAATTCACACATCACAAAGCTGTTTCTCAACAGCTTCTCTCTAGTTTTTGAAAGAGGATATTTCATTTTTCACCATATTCCACAACGCACTATGGAATATCCTTTCCAAATTCCACTAAGCAGTGTTAGCAAACTGCTCCATGAAAAAAAGTTGTAAATCGATGAGATGAATTCACACATCACAAAGCAGTTTCTCAGAAACTTTATTTCTAGTTTTTATCTTAGGATATTTCCTTTTTCACCATTGGTCTCAACTCGCTCCCAAATATCACTTTGTAGATTCCACGATAACAGCGTTAGCATACTGCTCCTTGAAAACAAAGGTGTTACTCTGTGAGATGAATAGACACATCACAAAGAAGTTTCTCAGAAAGCTTCTTTCAGTTTTTATCTGATTAAATTTTCTTTGTCACCATAGGCTTCAATGTGAACCAAAATATCCCCTCTGAGATGCCCCAAAAACATTTCTACCAAACTGATTTCTGAAAAGAATCAAGTATCTCTGTGAGATAAATTGATGCATCACAAAGCAGTTTCTCAGAAAGCTCCTTTCTAGTTTTTATATGGGGATATTTCCTTTGTCAAATTAAGCTTCAATGTGATCCGAAATATCCCATTGTACATTCCAAAAAAACACTGTTTGCAAACTACTCAATGAAAAGAACAGTGTAACACTGAGAGATGAATTCACACATCATAAAGCAATTTCTCATATAGCTTCGTTCTAGTTTTTATCTGAGGATATTTCCTTTTTCACCATATTTTTCAATGTGCTCTGGAATATTCCATTGCAGCTTCCAGGAAAAATGTGTTTGCAAACTTCTCAATGAAAGGAATAGTGTAACTCTGTGAATTGAATTGACACATCACAAAGCAGTTTCACAGAAAGTTTCTTTTTGCTTTTTATCTGAGGATATTTCTTTTGTCACCATAGGCTTCATTGCACTCCCAAATATCCTAATGAAGTTTCATCGATAACAGTGTTATCAAACTGCTCAATGAAAAGAAAGATGTAACTCTGTGAGATGAATACACACATCACAAAACAGTTTCTCAGAAAGCTGCTTTCTAGTTTTTGTCTGAGGATATTTCTTTCTCACCATTGGCTTTAATGGGCTCCAAAATATCCCATTGTAGATTCTACAAAACTCAGTGTTAGAAAACTGCTCAGTAAAATTAAAGGTGTAACTCTGTGACATGAATTCACACATCAGAAAGAAGTTTCTCAGAAAGCTTCTTTTGGATTTTGACTGTTGATAATTCCTTTGTCACCATAGATTTCAATGTGCTCCCAAATATCCTATTGCAGAGCCCACGAAAAAAGTGTTAGCAAACTGCTCAATGAAAGCAACAGTGTAACTCTGTGAGATGAATTCACACATCAGAAAGCAGTTTCTCAGAAAATTTCTGTCTAGTTTTTATCTGAGGATATTTCCTTTTTCACCATAGGCCTCAATGCGATCCTGAATATCCCATTTGCAGATTCCACGAAAACAGTGTTAGCAAACTGCTTCATGAAAAGAAAGGTGTAACTCTGTCAGATGAATACACACATAGCAAAGTAGTTTCTTAGAAAGCTTCTTTCTACTTTTTTCTGAGGATATTTCCTTTCACACCTCAAGCCTCAAGGCCCTCACAGATAACAGACTGCAGATTCCAGGGAAACAGTGTTGACAAACTGCTCAACGAAAGGAAAGGTGTAACTCTGTGAGATGGTTTCACACAACTCAAAGCAGTTTCTCAGAAAATTTCTTTCTAGTTTTTATCTGAAGATAATCCCTTTGTCACCATAGGCTTCAATGCGATCCAAAATATCCTTTCTCAGATCCCCAAAATCAGTGCTACTAAACTTCTCCATGAAAAGAATTGTGTAACTCTGTGAGATGAATTCACACATCACAAAGAAATTTCTCAAAAATATTCTTTATAGCTTTTATCTGAGGATATTTCTTCTTTCAGCACATTTCAGCACTCCCAAATATCCCATTGCTCATTACACAAAAAAAGTGTTAGCAAAATTCTCAATGAAAATAATGGTGGGCCGGGCATGGTGGCTCACGCCTGTAATCCCAGCACTTTGGGAGGCCGAGACGGGTGGATCACGAGGTCAGGATATTGAGACTTTCCTGGCAAACACGGTGAAACCCCGTCTCTACTAAAAAAATACAAAAAACTAGCCGGGCGAGGTGGAGGGTGCCTGTAGTCCCAGCTACTCAGGAGGCTGAGCCAGGAGAATGGCGTGAACCTGGGAGGCGGAGCTTGCAGTGAGCTGAGATCCGGCCACTGCACTCCAGCCTGGGCGAGAGCACGAGACTCCATTTCAAAAAAAAAAAAAGAAAATAATGGTGTAAATTTGTGAGATTAATTTATACATCACAAAGTGGTTTCTCAGAAAGCTTACTTTTGGATTTTTTTCTCAGGATATTTCCTTTTTCACCATAGGCCTCGATGAGCTCCCAAATATCCCATTTGCACTTTCCATGAAAGCAGAGCTAGCAAACTGCTCCATGTAAAGAAAGCTGTAACTCTGTCAGATGAATTCACACATATCAAAGTAGTTTCTCAGAAAGCTTCTTTCTAGTTTTTGTCTGAGGCTATTTCCTTTTTCACCATAGGCTTCAATGTGCTCGTGAATATCCCATTGCAGTTTCCACGAAAACAGTGTTAACAGACTGCTCAATGAAAACAGCGGTGTAACCTTGTGAGACAAATTCACATATCACAAAGCAGTTTCTCAGAAACTTTCTTCTCATTTTTTATCTGAGGATATTTCCTTTGTCACCAAAGGCTTCAAAGGGCTCCCAAATATCCTACTGCAGATTCTACGAAAACATTGTTACCAAACTTCTCAATGAAAACAATGGTGTAACACTGCAAGATGAATTCACACATTACAAAGCAGTTTCGCAGAAATTACCTTTCTGGTTTTTTTCTGAGGATATTTCGTTTTTCACCACATGCCTCATTGTGCTCCCAAATATCCCTTGCAGATTCCACAAAAGCAGTGTTAGCAAACTTCTTCATGAATAGAAAAGTGTAACTCTGTGGGATGAATTCAAACATCACAAAGCAGTTTCTCAGAAAGCTTCTTTTTAGTTTTTGTCTGAGGGTATTTCCTTTGTCACCATAGCCTTCAAACCACTCCCAAATATCATATTGCAGTTTCCATGAAAACGGTGCTAGCAAAATGCTCAATAAAAATAAAGGGGTAACTCTGTGAGATGAATTCACACATCACAAATTGGTTTCTCCAAAATCTTCTTTGTAGTCTTTATCAGAGGATATTTCATTTTTCAGAATAAGCTTCAATGCCCTCCCAAATATCCATTTGCAGATTCCATGAAATCAGTGTTAGCAAACTGCTCCATGAAGAGAAAGGTGTAACTCTTTGAGATCAATTCACACGTGACAAAGAAGTTTCTCAGAAAGCCTGTTTTTAGTTTCTATCTGAGGATAATTCCTTTTTCACCATAGTCCTCAATGCTCCACCATATATGCCTTGGTAGATTCCATAATAATAGTGTTAGCAAAGTTCTCCATGAAAGGAAATGTGTAACTGTGTGAGATGAATTCAGAGATCACAAAGAAGCTTCTCAGAAAGCTTCTTTCTAGTTTGTATCTGTGGATATTTCGTTTGTCACTATAGGCTTCAATGTGGTTCAAAATATCCCTTCTCAGATTCCCCAAAAATAATGCTACCAAACAGCTCCATTATAAGAGTCATGTAATTCTGTAAGATGAATACACACATAGCAAAGCAGTTTCTAGGAAAGCTTCTTTCTACTTTTTACCCGAGGATATTTCCTTTTTCACCATAGGCCTCAATGCACTCTTGAATATCACACTGCAGATAACATGAAAAAAGTGTTAGCAAAATTCTCAACGAAAATTGTGGTGTAACTCTGTGAGATGAATTTGCACATCACAAAGCAGCTTCTCAGAAAGCATCTTTGTAGCTTTTGTCAGAGGATATTTCCTTTTTCACTATAGACTTCCTTTCTCAGTGTCAAGGTTTCTGAGGAACTGCTTTGTGATACGTGAATTCATCTCATGTTGTTACACATAACTCACAACTCATTCATGGAGCCATTTGCTGGCACTTTTTTTGTATAATATAAGAAGGAATATTTTGGATAGTTTGAAGCCTATGGTGACAAAGGAAATATCCTCAGATAAAAACTAGAAAGAAGCTTTCTGAGAAACTGCTTTGTGATTTGTGTACTCCTCTCACAGAGATACACCATTCTTTTCGTTGAGCAGTTGTGAACACTGTTTTTGTGATATCCACAAGGGATACTTCAGAGTGCATTGAAGCTTTTGGTGACAAAGGAAACATCCTACAAAAAAACTGGAAAGAAGCTTTCTGAGAAACTGCTTTGTGATACGTGAATTCACCTCACAGAGTTACATGATTCTTTTCATGGAGCAGTGTGGTAGCACTGTTTTTGGGGAATCTCAGAAGGGATATTTTGGATCACATTGAAGCCTCTGGTGACTAAGGAAATACCCTAAGATAAAAACTAGAAATAAGGTTTCTGAGAAACTGCTTTGTGATGTGTGAATTCATCTCACAGAGTTACACGTTTCTTTTCATAGAGCAGTTTACTAACACTGTTTTCATGGAATCTGCAATGGGATATTGCGATGGTATTGACTGCTATGGTGAAAAAAGTAATATCCTCAGAAAAATACTTAAGACAAGCCTTCGGAGAAACTGCTTTGTGATGTGTGAATTCACCTCACACAGTTACACCAATCTATCCTGGAGCTGTTTGCTAACTCTGGTTTAGTGGAATCTGCAAATTGATATTCTGAGGGTATTGAGTCCTGTGGTGATAAAGTAAATATTCTCAGGAAATAACTGGAGAGTAGTTTTCTGAGAAGCTGCTTTGTGATGTGTGAATTCATGTCACAGAGTTACACCTTTCTCTTCATAAAGCAGTTTGCTAGCACTGTTTTTCATCATCTGAGAAGGGATATTTTGGATCACTTTGAAACCTATGGTGATAAAGGAAATATCCTCAGGTAAAAATTAGAAAGAGGTTTTCTGAGAATCTGATTTGTGATGTGTGAATTCATCACACAGGGTTACACTACTCTTTCATGGAGCAGTTTGCTAGCACTGTTTTTGTGGGATATGAGAAAGGATATATGGGATCACTTTGAAGCCTATGATAACAAAGGAAATATCCTCAGATGAACACTGTAAGGATGCTGTATAAGAAACTGCTTTGTGGTGAGTGAATTCAACTCAAAGAAATACACCATTCTTTACATTGAGCAGTTTGCTGACACTGTTTTCGTGGAATCTGCCATGGCATATTCCAAGGGCCTTGAGTCCTACATTGAAAAATGAAGTATACTCAGACAAAAAGTGCAAAGAAGCCTTCTGAGAAACTGCTTTGTGATGTGTGAATTCATGTGACAGTCTTACACAATCCTTTCATGGAGCCGTTTGACAGTGCTGTTTTTGTGGAATTTTGGAAGTGATTTTTTCATCACTTTGAAGCCTATGGTGACAAAGGAAATATGGTCAGATAAAAACTAGAAGGAAGCTTTCTGAGAAACTGCTTTGTGATGTGTGAATTCATCTCACAGAGTTACACCACTCTTTCATGGGGCCGTTGGATAGCACTGTTTTTGTGGAATCTCAAAAGGGATATTTTGAATCACTTGGAATCCTATGGTGACAAAGGAAATATTCACAGATAAAAACTTGAAAGAAACATTCTGAGAAACTGCTTTGTGATGTGTGAAATCATCTCATAGAGTTACACCACTCTTTCATGGAGGAGATTGCTAGCACTGTTTTTGTGGAATCTCAGAAGCAATATTTTGGATGGCATTGAATCTCATGTTGAAAAAGGAAATATCCTCAAATAAAAGCTGGAGAGCAGCCTTCTCAGACACTGCTCTGTGATGTGGGAATTTATGTCACACAGCTACAAGACTGTTTTCAGTGAGAAATTTCCTAACAATATTTTCACGGAATCTGCAATGAGATATGCGAGAATGCATTGAGACCTGTGTTTAAAATGGCAATATCCTCAGATAAAATCAAGAAAGAAGTTTTCTGAGAAACTACTTTATGATGTGTGAATTCTTCTCACAGAGTTACAGCACTCTTTCATGGAGACATTTGCTGGCACTTCTTGTGGAATGTGAGAAGGTGTATTTTTGACCATCTTGAAGAATATGGTAGCAAAGGAAATATCCTTACTTAAAAACTGGAAAGAAGCTTTCAGAGAAACTGACTTGTGATATGTGAATTCATCTCACAGAGGTACAGCATTCTTCTCATTGAGTAGTTTGCTAACACTGTTTTCCCAGAATCTGCAATGTGATATTCAGTAGTGCATTGAGGCCTATAGTGAAAAAGTAAATATCCTCAGATAAAAACTAGAAAGAAAGTTTCTGACAAACTTCTTTGTTATGTTTGAATTCATCTCAGACAGTTACACCTTTATATTGATAGAGCAGTTTGGTAACACTGTTTTCATGGAACCTGCAATGGGATATTTAGAGCGCATTGACTGCTATGGTGAAAAAGGAAATATCCTCAGAAAAATACTGGAGACAAGCTTTCGGAGAAATTGCTCTGTGATGTGTGAATTCATCTCAAAGAGTTACACCAATCTTTCCTGGAACAGTTTGCTAACTCTGGTTTCGTGGAATCTGCAATATGATATTCTGAAAGTATTGAGTCCTATGGTGAAAACTTAAATATCCTCAGGAAAAAGCTGGAGAGAATTCTTTTGAGAAACTGCTTTGTGGTGTGTGAATTCATGTCACAGAGTTACACCTTTCTTTTCATGGAGCAGTTTGCTAGCAGTATTTCTTCATCATCTGAGAAGGGATATTTTGGATTGCTTTGAAGCGTAGGGTGAAACAGGAAATATCCTCAGATAAAAAATAGAAAGAAGCTTTCTGAGAATCTGCTTTGTGATATGTGAATTCACCACACAGAGTTACACTGCACCTTCATGGAGTAGTTTGTTGAACTGTTTTTGTGGAATCTGAGAAGGGATATATTGGATTGCTTTGAAGCCTATGGACACCAAGGAAATAGCCTCAGACAAAAGCTAAATAGAAGCTGTATGAGAAACTTCTTTGTGATGAGTGAATTCATATCACAAAGATATACATTTCTTTACATTGAGCAATTTGTTAACACTGTTTTCGTGGAATCTGCCATGGGATAACCTGAAGTCTTTGAGTCCTATGTTGAAAAATGAAATATCCTCAGGCAAAGAGGGGAGAGGCGTCTTCTGAGAAACTGCTTTGTGATGTATGAATTCATCTCACAGAGTTACACTACTCTTTCATGTAGCAGTTTGCTAACACTGTTTTTGTGGCATCTGAGAAAGGGTATTTTTGATTGCTTTGAAGCCTACGATGACAAAAGAAATATCCTCAGATAAAATCCAGAAATAAGTTTTCTGAGAAACTGCTTTGTGATGTGTGAATTCTTCTCACAAAGTTACACCACTCTTTCAAGTAGCTGCTAGCTAGGATTTCTTGTGGAATCTGAGAAGGTGTATTTTAGATCGTTTTGGAGTCTACGGTGACAAAGGAAATTTTCAAATAAAAACAAGAAAGAATCTTTCAGAGAAACTGATTTGAGATGTGTGAATTCATCTCACTGAGTTACAACATTTATTTCATTGAACAGTTTACTAACACTGATTTCCCAAATCTGAAATGTGATCTTTGGCAGTGCAATGAGGCCTGTGCTGTAAAAGGAAATATACTCAGATAAAAAGTAGAAAGAAGGTTTCTGAAAAACTGCTTTGTGATTTTTGAATTTGTCTCACAAAGTTACACAAATCTTCCATGGAGCTGTTGGATAGCACTGTTTTTGTGGGGTGTGACAACTGATATTTTGGATCACTTTGAAGGCTATGGGGACAAAGGAAATATCTTCAGATAAAAACTAGAAAGAAGCTTTCTGAAAAACTGCTTTGTGATGCGTGAATTCATCTCACAGAGTTATACCACCCTTTCAAAGTGCTGTTGGATAGCAGTGTTTTTGTGGAATCTGAGAAGGGATATATTGGATCACTTTGAAGCCTATTGTGACAAAGGAAATATCCTCAGATAAAAACTAGAGAGAAGCTGTATGAGAAACTGCTTTGTGATGAGTGAGTTCATCTCACAGAGATACACTTTTCTTTACATTGAGCAGTTTGCTAACACTATTTTCATGGAATCTCCCATGGAATATTCCGAAGGCCTTGAGTCCTACATTGAAAAGTTAAATATCATCAGGCAAAGAGTGGAGAGAAGACTCCTGAGAAACTGCTTTGTGATGTGTGAAATCATCTCACAGAGTTACGCTACCCTTTCATGGATCAGTTTACTAGCACTGTTTTTGTGGAATCTGAGAAGGGGTATTTTTGATAGCTTTGAAACCTATGTTGACAAAGGAAATAACCTCAGAGAAAAACCAGAAAGAAGCTTTCTGAGAAACTCCCTTGTGACACTATTTTTGTGGATTCTGAGGAGACATATATTGAATTGCCTTGAAGCCTATGATAACAAAGGAAATATCTTCAGATAAAAACTAGTAAGAAGCTTTATTAGAAACTGCTTTGTGATGAGTGAATTCATCTCACTCAGATAAACCTTTCTTTACATTGCACAGTTTGCTAACACTGTTTTCGTGGAATATGCCATCACATATTCCGAGGGCCTTGAGTCCTACGTGGAAAATGAAATATCCTCAGAAAAAGAGTGTAGAGAAGCTACCTGAGAAACTGCTTTGTGATGTGTGAATTCACCTCACAGAATTACACTATTCTTTCATGGAGCAGTTTGCAACCACTGTTTTTGTGGAATCTGAGAATGAGTATTTTTGATAGCTTTGAAATCTATGGTGACAAAGGAAATATCCTCAGAAAAAAATAGAAAGAAATTTTCTGAGAAACTGCTTTGTGATGTGTTAATTCATCTCACAGAGTTACACCACCCCTTCATGGAGGAGTTTGCTGAGAAACTGCTTTGAGATGTTTGACTTCATCTCACAAGGCTACACCACTGTTTTCATTGAGAAGTTTCCTAACTGTATTTTCACGGAATCTGCAATGAAATATATGTGAGCACATTGAGGACTGTGTTTAAAACGGAAATAATCTCAGATAAAAACAAGAAAGAAGCTTTCTGAGAAACTGCTTTTTTATGTGTGAGTTCTTCCCACAGAGTTACAGCACTCTTTCATGGATTCGTTTTTGGTACTTCTTGTGTAATCTGAGAAGGAGTATTTTTGTTCGCTTTGAAGCCTATGGTGACAAAGTAAATAACCTCAAATAAAAGCTATAAAGAAGCTTACAGAGAAACTGATTTGTGATGTGTGAATTCATCTCACAGAGTTACACCATTCTTCTCGTTGAGCAGTTTGCTAACACCGTTTTTGCAGAATCTGCAATGTGATATTCGGCAGCACATTGAGGCCTGTGGTGAAAAAGGAAATATCCTCAGATAAATACTAGGCAGAAGGTTTCTGAGAAATTGCTTTGTGATGTGTGAATTCTTCTCACAGAGTTACACCTTTCTATTCATGGGACAGTTTATTAACACTGTTTTCATGCAATCTACAATGGGACATTGTGAGCACATTGACTGCTATGGTTTAAAAGGAAATATCCTCAGAAAAATACTGAAGACAAGCCTTCAGAGAAACTGCTTTGTGATGTGTGAATTCACCTCACACAGTTACATCAATATTTCTTGGAGTAGTTTGCTAACTCTAATTTTATGGAATCTGCAATATGATATTCTGAGGGTATTGAGTCCTATGGTGAAAAAGGAAATATCCTCAGGAAAAAAATGGAGAGAAGTCTTCTGAGAAACTGTTTTGTGATGTGTGAATTCATGTCACAGAGTTATACCTTTCTTTTCATGGAGAAGTTTGTTAGTACTGTTTCTGCATCAACTCAGAAGGGATACTTGGATCACTTTGAAGCGTATGGTGACAAAGGAAACATCCTCAGATAAAGACTAGAAAGAAGCTTTCTGGGAATCTTCTTTTTGATGTGTGAATTCATCACACAGAGTTACGCTACTCTTTCATGGAGCAGTTTCCTAGCACTGTTATAGTGGAATCTGGGAAGGGATATATTGGATTGCTCTGAACCCTATGGTAACAAAGGAAATATTCTCAGATAAAAACTAGAAAGAAGCTGTATGACAAACTGCTTTGTGATGAGTCAGTTTATCTCACAGAGATACAACTCTCTTTACATTGAGAAGTGTGCTAACACTGTTTTCATGCAATCTGCTGTGGGATATTCTGAGGGCCTTGAGTCCTACATTGAAAAATGAGATATTCTCAGACAAAGAGTGGACAGAAGCCTCCTGAGAAACTGCTTTGTGATGTGAGAATTCATCCCACAGAGTTACACTCTTCTTTCATTGAGCAGTTTGTTAACACTGTTTTCTTGGAATATGCAATGGGATATTTTGAAGTGCATTGAGTCCTAAGGTGAAAAACTAAATGTCCTCTTATAAAAACTAGAATGAAGCTTTGTCAGAAATTGCTTTGTGATGTGTGAATTCATTTCACAGTGTAACAACACTCTTTCACGTAGTTGTTTGCTAACACCCTTTTTGTGGAATCTGAGAGGGGATAATTTGGATCGCTTTGAAGCCTATGGTGACAAAGGAAATATCCTCAGATAAACTCTAGATAGAAGCTTTCTGAGAAACTGCTTTGTTACGTGTGAATTCATTTCACAGAGTTCCACCACTCTTTCACGGAGAAGTTTGCTAGCACTGTTTTGGGAAGTCTCAGAAGTGATATTTGGACAGCATTGAATCCCAGGATGAAAAATAAAATATCCTCAGATAAAAACTGGAGAGAAGCATTCTCAGAAACTGCTTTGGGATGTGTGAATTCATCTCAGAGTGCTGCAACACTGTTTTCATTGAGAAGTTCACAAACAATATTATTTTGGAATCTGCAATGAGATATAATGGAGCACATTGAGGCCTGTGTTTAAAAAGGAAATATACTCAGCTAAAAACAAGAAAGAAGCTTTGTGAGAAACTGCTTTGTGATGTGTGAATTCTTCTTACAGAGTTACACCACTGTTTCATGGAGTCGTTTGCTAGCACTTTTTGTGGCATCTGAGAAGGTATACTTTTTTATCACTTTGAAACCTTTGTGACAAGGAAATATCCTCAAATAAAAAGTAGAAGGAAGGTTTCAGAGAAATTGATTTGTGATATTTGAATTCATCTCACAGAATTACACCATTCTTCTCATTGAGCAGTTTGCCAAAACTGTTTTCGCAGAATCTGCAATGTGATATTCGGTGCTGCATTGAGGTCTATGGTGAAGAAGAAAATATCCTCAGATAAAAACTAGTAAGAAGCTTTATGAGAAAGTTCTTTCTGATGTGTGAATTCATCTCACAGAGTTACAGCTTTCTTTTCTTGGATCGGTTTGCTAACACTATTTTTGTGGACTCTGCAAAGGGATATATGACAGTGCATTGAGGCCTATGGTAGTAAAGGAAATATCCTCAAATAAAAACTAGAAAAAGATTTCTGAGCAACTGCTTTGTGATGTGTGAATTCACCTCACAGTATTACACTGTTCTTTTCATTGAGCAGCTTGCTAACACTGTTTTCTTGAAATCTGCAATGGGATATTTTGGAGTGCATTGAAACTTAAAGTGACATGAAAAATATCATCATAGAAAAAGTAGAAAGAAGCTTTATGAGAAACCACTTTGTGATGTGTTAATTCATCTCACAGAGTTACATGATTATTTTCATTGAGCAGTTTGATAACACTGCTTTCGTGTTATCTGCAGTAGGATAA
>NW_012118021.1:562184-576854 GCF_000951035.1 Colobus angolensis palliatus
GTTCTACTTTTGTTTGTTTTTCACACACAAAAAAATTTGTTTCTGATGTGTGGACTCATCTCACAGAGTTACAGCTTTCTTTTCTTGGAGCAGCTTGCTAACCCTCTTTTCATTGAATCTGTAAAGGGATGATTGGGAACGCATTGAGGCCTATGGTGAAAAAGGTATTATCCTGAGATAAAAACAAGAAAGACGCTTTCTGAGAAATTGTTTTGTGATGTGTGAATTCATCCCACAGCGTTACACTGTTCTTTTCATAGAAGAGTTTGCTAACACCATTTTCATGGAATCTGCAATAGTATATTTTGGAGCGTATTGAAGCTTATGGTAACAAAGGAAATATCCTCAGACAAAAACTTGAAAGAAGCTTTCAGAGAAACTTCTTTGTGATTTGTGAATTCATCTCACAGAGTTATGTAATTCTTTTTATGGAGCAGTTTGGTAGCATTGTTTTTGGGGAATCTGAGAAGAGATAATTTAGATCACTTTGAGGCCTATGGTGACAAAGAAAATATCCTCAGATAAAAACTAGAAAGAAGCTTTCTGAAAAATTTCTTTGTGGTGTGTGAATTCATCTAACAGAGTTATAGCTTTCTTTTCTCGGAGTAGTTTGCTAATACTGTTTTTGTGGAATCTGCAAAGAGATATTTGGGAGTACATTGAGGCCTATGTTGGAAAAGGAATTATCCACAGATAAAACTAGAAAGAAGCTTTCTGAGAAACAGCTTTGTGATGTGAGAATTCATCAAACAGAGTCACACCATTCTTTTAATTGAGTAATTTGCTAAAATATCTTTCATAGAATCTGCAATGAAATATTTCGGAGTGCATTGAAGCTTATGGTGACAAAGGAAATATCCTCAGGCAAAATCTGGAAAGAAGACTTCTGAGAAATTGCTTTCTGATTTCTGAATTCATCTCACAGAGTTACATGATTCTTTTCATGGAGCAGATTTTTAGCACTATGTTTGTGGAATCTGAGAAGTGATATTTTGGATTGCCTAGAAGCCTATGGTGACAAAGGAAATATCCTCAGACAAAAATTAGAAAGAAGTTTTCTGAGAAATATCTTTGTGATGTATGAAATCATCTCAGAGAGTTACAGCTACCCTTTCATGGAGCAGTTTAATAATATTACTTTCGTGTAAACTGCAAAGGGATATTCAGGAGCACATTGAGGCCTATCATGAAATAGGAAATATCCACAGAGAATTGCTAGAAAGAAGCTTTGTGAGAAACTGCTTTGTGATGTGTGAATTCATCTCACAGAGTTACACTGTTCTTTTCATTGAGTAGTTTGCTAACATTGTTTTTGTTGAATCTGCAATGAAATATTTCAGAGCACATTGAACCTTAAGGTGACAAAGGAAATATCCTCAGGCAAAAACCAGAAAAAAGCTTTCAGAGAAACTGCTTTGTGATTTGTGAATTAATCTCACAGAGTTGCACAACCCTTTTCATGGATCAGTTTTTAAGCACCGTTTTGGGGGAATCTGAGAAGTGATATTTTGGATCACGTTGAAGCCTATGGTGACAAAGGAAATATCCTCAGATAAAAACTAGAAAGAAGCTTGTTGAGAAAGTTCTCTGTGATGTGTAAATTCATCCCACAGAGTTACAGCTATCTTTTCATGCAACAGTTTACTAACACTCTTTTAGTGGAATCTGCAAAGGGATATTTAGGAGCGCATTGAGGCGTATCTTGAAAAATGAAGTATCCAGAGAATAAAACAAAAAAAGAAGCTTTCTGAGAAACTGATCTGTGATGTGTGAATTCATCCCACAGAGTTACAGCTATCTTTTCATGCAACAGTTTGCTAACACTGTTTTAGTGGAATCTGCAAAGGGTTATTTAGGAGCACATTGAGGCCTATCTTGAAAAACGAAGTATCCACAGAATAAAACTAAAAAGAAGCTTTCTGAGAAACTGCTTTGTGATGTGTGAGTTCATGTCACAGAGTTACAGCGTTCTTTTCATTGAGTAGTTTGCAAACACTGTTTTTGTGGAATCTGCCAAGGAATATATGGAAGTGTATTGTGGTCAATGGTGAAAAAGGAAATTGCCTCAGACATTAACTAGAAAGAAGCTTTCTGAGAAACTGCTTTCTGATGTGTGAATTCGTCTCACAAAGTTACATGGTTCTTTTCAATGAGCAGTTTTCTAGCACTGTTTTCATGGAATCTGCAAAGGGATATTTCAGAGTGCATTGAAGCTCAAGATGACAAAGGAAATAGCCTCATGTAAAAACTAGAAAGATGGTTTCTGAGAAAAAGCTTTTTGATGTGTCAGTTCACCTCACAGAGTTACACGATTTCTTCATGGAGCAGTTTGGTTGCACTGTTTTTGGGTAATCTGAGAAGAGATATTATGGATCTCATTGAAGACTGTGGTGAAAACGGAAATATCCTCAGATAAAAACTAGAAAGAAGCTTTCTGAGAAAGTTCTTTGTGATGTGTCAATTAGTCTCACAGAGATACACTGTGCTTTTCATTCAGCAGTTTTTTTAACACTGTTTTCATGGAATCTGCAACAGAGTATTTGGGAGTGCATTGAAGCCTATGGTGACAAAGGAAATATCTGCAGATAAAAACCAAAAAGAAGGTTTCTGAGAAAGTTCTTTGTGATGTGTTAATTGTCACAAAGAGTTACAGCTTTCTTTTCATGAAGCACTTTGCTAACACTGTTTTCGTGGAATCTGCAAAGGGATTTATGGGAACGAATTGAGGCCTATGGTGAAAAAGGATATACCCTCAGATAAAATCTAGAAAGAAACTTTCTGAACAATGCTCTATGATATGCGAATTCATCTCACAGGGTTACCTTGCTCTTTTCATTGAGTAGTGTGCTAAAACTGTTTTCTTGGAATCTGCAGTGGGATATTATGGAGTGTATTGAAACTCATGGTGACATAGTATATATCCTCATAGAAAAAATAGGAAGAAGCTTTCTGAGAAACTGCTTTGTGAAGGGTTTATTATCTCAGAGAGTTATGAGATTTTTTTGTATCAATTTGATAGCACTGTTTTTGGGGAATCTTAGATGGGATAATTTGTATCACATGGAAGATTATGGTGATAAAGGAATTATCCTAAGATACAAACTAGAAAGAAGCTTTCTGAGAAAGTTCTTTGCGATCTGTCAATTCATCTAACAGAGATAAACCATTCTGTTCATTGATTAATTTCATAACACTGTTTTCGTGGAATCTGCAATAGGATATTTGGGAGGGCATTGAAGCCAATAGTCACAAAGGAAATATCCTCAGAAAAAAAAAAAACAGAAAGAAGCTTTCTGATCAACTGCTTTGTGATGTGTGAATTCACCGCACAGAGTTATAGTGTTCTTTTCATTGAGCAGTGTGCTAACATATTTTCTTGGAATCTGCAATGGGATATTTCAGAGCAAATTGAAACGTATGGTGACAAAGTAAATATCCTCAGAAAAAATCTAGAAAGAAGCATTCTGAGAAATGGCTTTGTGATTTGTGAATTCTTTTCTCAGAGTTACACGATTCTGTTCATGGAT
The DNA here is from genome assembly GCF_000951035.1 of Colobus angolensis palliatus. Taxonomy (NCBI): domain Eukaryota; kingdom Metazoa; phylum Chordata; class Mammalia; order Primates; family Cercopithecidae; genus Colobus; species Colobus angolensis. The sequence goes on from NW_012118021.1 coordinate 565,712, forward strand.
CAGTTTGATAGCACTGTTTTTGGGGTATCTGAGAAGGGATATTTTGTATCGCATTGAAGCTTATGGTGACAAAGGAATTATCCTCAGATAAAAACTAGAAAGAAGCTTTCTGAGAAACTTCTTTATGATGCGTGATTTCATCTCCCAGTCTTACACCTTTCTTTTGATGGAGAAGTTTACTAACACTGATTTTGAGAAATCTGCAAAGGGATATTTGGGAGTGCATTGAGACCTATACTGATAAAGGAAATATGCTCAGATATAAACTAGAAAGAAGCTTTAAGAGAAACTACTTGGTGATTTTTGAATTCATCTCACAGAGTTACACTGTTCTATTGGGCGGTTTGCTAACACTGTTTTCTTGGAATCTGCAATGGGATACTTCAAAACGCATGGAAGATTATGCTGAGAAAGGAAATATCCTCATATAAAAACTGGAAAGAAGCTTTCTGGGAAACCACTTTTTGATGTATTAATTCATCACCCAGCATTATACAATTATTTACACAGATTTATTTTGTAGCACTGTTTTTGGGTAATCTGAGAAAGGATATTTGGGATTGCATTGCAGCCTTAGGTGAAAAGGAAATATCCTCTGATATAAACTACAAAGTAACTTTCTGAGAAAGTTCTTTGTGATGTGTGAATTCATCTCCTAGAGTTAGACCTTTTGATTCCTGGAGCAGTTTGCTATTACTGTTTTTGTGGAATCTGCAAAGGGATATTTGGGAGCACATTGAGGCCAGTAGTGAAAAAGGAAATATCTTCATATAAAAACCAAAAAGATGCTTTCTGAGAAACTGCTGTGTGATGTGTGAATACATCTCACAGAGTTACACTGCGATTTTCATTGATCAGTTGGCCTACACTGTTGTCTTGGAATCTGCAATGGGATATTTCAGAGCACATTGAGACTTATGGTGACAAAGGAAATATCCTCAGAGAAAAAATAGAAAGAAGCTTTTGGAGAAATCACTTTGACTTGTGTTACTTCATCTCACAGAGATATACGATTCTTTTCATGGAACAGATTGGTAGCATTGTTTTTGGTGAACCTGACAAGGGATATTTTGGATTGTATTGAAGCCAATAGTGACAAAGAAAATATCCACAGAAAAAGCTACAAAGAAGCTTTCCGAGAAAGTTCTTTGTGATGTGTGATTTCATCTCAGAGCTTACACCTTTCTTTTCACGGAGCAGTCTGTTAATAGTATTTAGATGGAACCTGCAGAGAGATAATTGGGAGCACATTGAGGCCTACAGTGAAAAAGGAAATATCCTCAGATAAAATCTAGAAGGAAACTTTCTGAGAAACTGCTTTGTGATCTGTGAATTCATCTCACAGAGTTACACCGTTGTTTTCATTGAGCAGTTTGATAGCACAGTTTTTGTGGAATCTGCAATAGGATATTCGGGAGTGCATTGAAGCTTATGGTGATAAGGAAAATATTCTCAGACAAAAACTAGAAAGCAGCTTTCTGAGTTACTGCTTTGTGATACGTGAATTTATCTCACAGAGTTACACTGTTCTTTTCATTGAACACTTTGCTAACCCTGTTTTCTTGGAATCTGCAATAGGATTTTTTGGAGTGCATTGAAGCTTATGGTGACAAAGGAAATATACTCAGACAAAAACTGGAAAAACCTTTCAGAGAAACTGCTTTGTGATTTGTGAATTTATCTCACTGAGTTACATGATTCATTTCATGGAGCAGTTTGACAGCACTGTTTTTGGGGAATCTGAGAAGAGATATTTTGGAAATGCATTGAAGCCTATGGTGACAAAGGAAATATCCTCAGAGAAAAACTAGAAAGCAGCTTTCTGAGAAACTTCATTGTGATGTGTGAATTCATATCACAGATTTACACGTTTCTTTTCATGGAGCACTTTACTAACACTCTTCTCATGGAATATACAAAGTGATATTTGGGATTGCATTGAGTCCTATGGAGAAAAAGGAAATATCCTCAGATAAAAATTAGAAAGAAGCTTTCTGAGAAACTGCTTTGAGATGTGTGAATTCATCTCACAAGATCACACCATTCTTTTCATTCAGCAGTTTCATAACACTGTTTTCATGGAATCTGCAATATGAGATTTTGTAGCATATTGAAGCCTATGGTGACAAAGGAAATATCCTCAGATAAAAAACAAAAAGAAGCTTTCTGAAAAACTCCTTTGTGACATGTGAATTTATCTCACAGAGTTACACTGTTCTTTCAATTGGGCAGTTTACTAACACTTTTTCCTTGGAATCTTCAATGGGATATTTTGGAACACATTGAAGCTTATGGTGACAAAGAAAATATCCCTAGAAAAAACCTAGAAAGAAAATTTCTGAGAAATACTTTATGGTTAATGAATTCATGTCACACTGTTACTGGACTCTGTTTATGCAACAGTTTGGTAGCACGATTTTTGGGGAATCCGAGCAGGGATATTTTAGATCGTTTTGAAGCCTATGGTGACAAAGGAAATATCTTTAGATAAAAACTAGAAAGTAGGTTTCTGAGAAACTTCTTTGTGAGGTGTTAATTCATCTCACAGAGTTACATCTTTCTTCTCATATATCAGTTTTCTAACACTGTTTTCATGGCATCTGCAAAGTGATATTTTGGGAGCAGGTTGAAGTCTATAGTGAAAAATGAAATATTCTCAGATAAAAACGAGAAAGAAGCTTTCTGAGAAAGTCGTTTATGATGTGTGAATTCACCTCACAGTGTTACACCATTCTTTCATTGATCAGTTTGTTAATACTATTTTCGTGGAATCTGCAATAGGATATTTGCTAGTGCATTGAAGCCTATGGTGACATAGGAAATATCCTCAGATGAAAAGCAAAAAGAAGCTTTCTGAGAAACTGCTTTGTGATGTGTGAATTCATCTCACAGAGTTACACTGCTCTTTTCATTGAGTAGATTGCTACGAATGTTTTCTTGGAATCTGCAATGGGATATTTTGGAGCACATGAAGCTTATGGAGACAAAGAAAATATCCTCAGACAAAACTAGAAAGAATCTTTCTGAGAAACTGCTTTGTGATTTGTGAATTCATCTCACCGAGTTACATGATTCTTTTCATGGATGATTTTGGTAGCACTGTTTTCGGGAAATCTGAGGGGGGATATTTGGGATCGCACTAAGGCTTATAGTGACAAAAGAAATATCCTCAGATAAAATCTAGAAAGAATCTTTCTGAGAAAATTCTTTGTGATGCATGAATACATCTCACCGAGTTACACCATTCATCACATGGAGCAGCTTGCTAACACTGTTATTATGTAATATTCAATGGGATATTTCGGAGCACATTGAAGCTTATGGTGACAAAGGTAATATCCTCAGACAAAAACTAGAAAGAAGCTTCCTAAGAAACTGCTTTGTGATTTTTGAATTCATCTCATAGAGTTACACAATTCTTTTAATGGAGCAGTTTGGTAGCACTGTTTTTGGGGAATCTGAGAAGGGATATTTTGGATCACACAAAACCTATGGTGACAAAGGAAATATCCTCAAATAAAAACCAGAAAGAAGCTTTCTGAGAAACTGTTTCATGATGTGTGAATTCATCACACAGAGTTACACCATTCTTTTCATTGAGCAGTTTGATAAAACTTTTTTGTGTGGTCTGCAATAGAATACTTGGGAGCACAGTGAAGCCTATGGTGACAAAAGAAATATCTTCAGATGAAAACCAAAAAGGAGCCTTCTGACAAATGGCATTGTTATGTGTGAATTCACCTCACACAGTTACAAAGTTCTTTTCATTGAGCAGTTTCATAACACTGTGTTCATGGAATCTGCAAAGGGATATTTTGGAGTGCATTGAAGCTTAAGGTGACAAAGGACATACTTTCATATGAAAACTAGAAAGAAGCTTTCTGAGGAAATGGTTTCTGATGCGTAAATTCTTCTCACAGAGTTACACGAGCCTTTTCATGGAGCCATTTGGTAACACTGATTTTTTTGGAATCTGAGAGGGGACAATTTAGATTGCTTTGAAGCCTATGGTCACAAAGGAAATATCCTCAGATAAAAACTAGAAAGAAACTTTCTAAGAAACTTCTTTGTGATGTGTGAAATCATCTCACAGAGATACACCTTCCTTTCCATGGAGTCACTTCCTAACAATGTTTTCGTGGAATCAGCAATGGGATATTTTTGAATGCAATGAGGCCTATGGTGAAAAAGGAAATATCCTCTATAAAAACTAGAAAGAAGCTTTCTGAGAGAATGTTTTGCAATGTGTGAATTCATCTCATAGAATTACACCTTTCTTTTGATGGAGCAGTTTGCTAACACTGTTTTTGGGTAATCTGCAAAGGGATATTAGGGAGGGCCTTGAGGCCTATGGTGAAAAACTAACTATCCTCATATAAAAACTAGAAGGAAGATTTTGGGAAACTGCTTTGTGATGTATGAATTCATCTCACAGAGTTACACTGTCCTTTTCATTGAGCTGTTTTAAAACTGTTTTCATGCAATCTGCAAAGGGATATTCTGGAGTGCATTGAAGGTTATTGTGACCAATGAAATATCCTCAGACAAAAGCTAAAAAGAAGCTTTCTGAGAAACTGCATTGTTATGTGTGAATTCATCTCACAGTGTTACACTGTTCTTTTCATTGAGCAGCTTGCTAACACTGTTTTCCTGGAATCTGCAAAGAGATATTTGGGAGCAGTTTGAGGCCTAAAGTGAAAAAGGAAATATCCTCAAATAAAAACTAGAAAGTAGCTTTCTGAGAAACTGCTTTGTGGTGTGAGAATTCATCTCACAGAGTTACATTGTACTGTTCATTGTGCAGTTTCATAACACTATTTTCATGTAATCTGCAATTGGATATTTGGGAATACTTTGAAGCTGATGGTGACAAAACATGTATCTTCAGAAAAAACTAGAAAGATCTTTTCTGAGAAACTGCTTTGTGATGTTTCAATTCATCTCACAGAGTTACATGATACTTTTAATGGATCACTTTGGTAGCACTGTTTTTGGGGATTCTGAGAAGGTATATTTTGTATCGCATTGAAGCCTAAGGTGACAAAGGAAATATCCTAAGGAAAACACTAGAAAGAATCTTTATGAGAAATTTCTTTGTGATGTGTGAAAAAATCTCATAGAGTTGCAACCTTCTATTCATGGAGCAGTTTGCTAACATTGTTTTCCTGGAATCTGCAAAGGGATATTTGAGAGTGCATTGAGGCCTATGGTGACAAAGGAAATATCCTCAGATAAAAACTAGAAAGAAGCTTTCTGAGAAACTGCTTTGTGCTATGTGAGTTCATCTAACAGAGTTACACCATTCTTTTCATTGAGCAGTTTGCTGACAATGTTTTCATGTAATCTGCAAAGTTATATTTCAGAGCACATGGAAGCTTAAGGTGACAAGGAAATTACCCTCATTTAAAAACTAGAAAGATGTTTTCTGATGAAACGTTTTCTGATGTGTGAATTCATCTCACAGAGTTACACTATTCTTTTCATTGAGCAGTTTCATAGCACTCTTCTTGGGGAATATGCAACGGGGAAATTTCAGAATGCACTGAAGCCTTTGGTGACAAAGGAAATATCCTCAGACAAAAACAAGAAAGAAACTTTCTGAGAAACTGCTTTGTAATTGAATTCATCTCACAGAGTTACACCATTCTTGTCACAGCGTGATAACACTGTTAACGTGGAATCTGCAGTAGGATAGTTGGGAGCTCATTGAAACCTATGGTGACAAAGGAAAGATCCTCAGATAAAAACCAAAAAGCTTTCTGAAAACCTACTTTGTGATGTGTGAATTCGTCTCACAGAGTTACACTGTTCTTTTCATTGAGCATTTTGCTAGCACTGTTTTCTTGGAATCTGCAATGGGATATTTCAGAGCCCATTGAAGCTAACGGTGACAAAGAAATATCCTCAGAAAGTAGAAAGAAGCTCTCTGAGAAACTTCTTTGTGATTTGTGAATTCATGTCACAGAGGTACAAAATTCTTTTCATGGCACAGTTTGGTAGCACTATTTTTGGAGAATCTGAGAAAGGATATTTTGGATCGCATTGAAGAATGCGATGACAAAGGAAATATCCTCATATAAAAACTAGAAATAAGTTTTCTGAGAAACCACTTTGTAATGTGTTAACTCACCTCACAGTGTTACACGATTCTTTTCATGGATCAGATTGGTAGACCTGTTTTTGGAAAATCTAAGTAGAGATATTTAGGATTGCATTGAAGCCTATGGTGAAAAAGGATATGATATATCCTAAGATAAAAACTAGAAAGAAGCATTCTGAGAAAGTTCTTCATGACATGTGTATTCATCTCACAGTGTTACACCTTTATTTTCATGGAGCAGTTTGCTTATACTGTTTTCATGAAATCTGCAAAGGGATATTTGGGAGCACATTGAGGCCCACAGAGAAAAAGGAAACATCCTCAGATAAAAACGAGAAAGAAGCATTCTGAGAAATCTCTTTGTTATGTGTTAATTAATCTCACAGAGTTACATTATTCTTTTCATGGATCAGATTGGTAGCACTTTTTTTGGGTAATCTGAAAAAGGATAATTTGTATTGCATTGAAGCCTATGGTGACAAAGGAAATATCCTCAGATAATTACTAGAAAGAAGCTTTCTGAGAAAGTTCTTTGTAATGTGTGAATTCATGTCACAAAGTTACACATTTCTTTTCATGAATCAGTTTCCTAACACTGTTTCTGTGGAATATGCAAAGGGATATTTGGGAGTGCTTTGAGGCCTATAGTGAAAAAGGAAATATCATCAGAAAAAAAATAGAAAGAGGCTTTCTGAGAAACTGCTTTGTGATGTGGCAATTCATCTCACAGAGTTACACCGTTCGTTACATTGAGCAGTTGATAACACTGTTTTTGTGGAAACTGCAGTAGGATATTTGAGAGTGCATTGAAGCTTATGGTGGAAAAGGAAATATCTTCAGACAAAAACTAGAAAGAAGCTTTCTAAGAAAGTTCTTTGTGAAGTGAGGATTGATCTCACAGTGTGACAACTTTGTTTTTATGGAGCAATTCGCTAACACTGTTTTCATGGAATCTGCAATGGGATACTCTGGAGCACATTGAGGCCTACAGTGAATAAGGAAATATCCACAGATAAAAACTAGAAAGAGACTTTCTGAGAAACTGCTTTGTGATGTGTGAATTCACCTTAAGGTGTTACACTGTTCTATTCATTGAGATGTTTGATAACACTCTTTTTGTGGAATCTGCAATAGTATATTTGGGAGGGCATTGAAGCCTACTGTGACAAAGGAAATATCCTTATGTAAGGCCAAAAAGAACCTTTCTGTGAAACTGATTTGTGATGTGTGAATTCATCTCCCAGAGTTTCAATGTTCTTTTCATTGAGAAATTTTCTGATACTTCTCTCGTTTAATCTGCAATGGGATACTTGGCGAATATCCTGAGTTAAAACTTCTTTGTGATATGGAAAATCACCTCAAAAGTTTACACCATTGTTTTCATTGAGCAGTTTGATAACACTGTTTTGGTGGAATCTGCAATAGGATAATTGGGAGCACATTGAAGTCTATGGTGAAGGAAATATCCTCAGATATAAATCAAACAGAATCTTTCTGAGGAACTGCTTTGAGATGTGTGAATTCATCTCACAGAGTTACACTGCTCTCTTCATTGAGTAATTTTCTAACACTGTTTTCTTGGAATCTTCAATGGGATATTTCAGAGTGCATTGAAGCTTATGGAGACAAAGGAAATATCCTCAGATAAAAACTAGAAAGAATCTTTCTGAGAAATGACTTTGACTTTGTGAATTCATCTCAAAGAGTTACACGATTCTTTTCATGTAGCAGTTTGGTAGCACTGTTTTTGGGGAATCTGAGAGTGGATAATTGGGATCAAATTGAAGAATATGTTGGCAAAAAAATCCTGAGATAAAAACTAGAAAGAATCTTCCTGTGAGTGTTTTTTGTGATGGCCAATTTCATCTCACAGAGTTACACCTTTCTTTTCATTGAGCAGTTCATAACACTGTTTTCCTGGAATCTGTAAGAGGATATTTCAGAACACATTGAAGCCTATGGTGACAAAGGAAATATCCTCAGACAAAAACCATAAAAAATCTTTCTGAGAAACTGTTTTGTGATGTGTGAATTCTTCTCAGAGAGTTACACTGTTCTTTGTATTGTGAAGTTTGCTAACACTGTTTTTGTAGATTCTGCAAAGGAATATTTCAGAGTGCATTGAAGCTTAAAGTGACAAAGGAAATACTCTCACATAAAACCTAGAAAGAAGTTTTCAGAGCAAATGCTTTCTGATAGGTTAATTCATCTCACAACGTTAAACAATGCTTTTCATGGAGAAGTTTGGTAACCCTGTTTTTGGGGAATCTGAGAAGGGATATTTCGGATCACATTGAAGCCTGTAGTGACAAAGGAAATATGCTCAGGTAAAAACTAGAAAGAAGCTTTCTGAGAAATTACTTCATGATGTGGGAATTCATCTCACAGAGTTGCATCTTTCTTTTGATGTGGCTGTTTGCTAACACTGTTTTTGTGGAATCCGAAAAGGCATATTTGGGAGCAAAATGATGCCTATAGTGAAAAAGGGAATATCTTTAGATAAAAGCTAGAAAGATGTTTTCTGTGAAAACATCTGAGAAAGGATATATCCTCAGATGAAAACTAGAAAGAAGCATTCTGAGAAAGCCTTTTGTGACATGTGTATTCATCCCACAGAGTTACACCTTTCTTTTCATGGAGCACTTTGCTAACACTGTTCACGTGGAATCTGCAAAGGGATATTTGGGAGCACATTGAAGCCTATAATGAAAAAGAAAATATTCTCAGATAAAAACGAGAAAGAAGCATTCTGGGAAATCATTTTGTCCTGTGTTAATTCATCTCACTGAGAAACAATATTCTTTTCATCGATCATTTGGTAATACTGTTTTTGGGGAATCTGAAAAGGATAATTTGGATCACATTTAAGCCTATGGTGACAAAGGAAATATCATCAGATAATAACTAGAAAGAAGCTTTCTGAGAAAGTTCTTTGTGATGTGTGAATTCATCCCACAGAGTTACACTGTACTGTTCATTGAGCAGTTTGCTAATGCTGTTTTCATGGAAACTGAAAAGGGATATTTGGGATCACATTGAGTCCTATGGCAAAAAAGGAAATATCCTCTGAATTAAACCTGAAAGAAACTTTCTGAGAAACTGCTTTTTGATGTGTTAATTCGTCTGACAGAGTTACACTGTTGCTTTAGTTGAGTAGTTTGCTGACACTGCTTTCTTGGAATCTGCAGTGGGATATTTTCGAATACATTGAAGCTTATGTTGATAAAGGAAATATTCTCGCAAAAAAATTAGAAAGAAGCTTTCTGAGAAACTGCTTTCTGATTTACAAAATCATCTCACAAAGTTACACACCTCTTTTCCTGGGGTAGTTTTGTAGCACTGTTTTAGGGGAATCTGAGAAGGAATATTTCAGATCACATTGAAGCCTATTTTCACAAAGGAAATAACCTCAGATACAAACTAGAAAGAAGCTTTCTGAAAAAGATCTCTGTGATGGGTGAATTCATCTGACAGAGTTACACCATTCTTTTCATTGAGCAGTTTGCTCACACTGTTTTCATGGAATTTGCAGAGCTATATTTCAGAGCACATTGAATCTCAAGCTGATGAAGGAAATACTCTCGTATAAAAACTAGAAAGAAGCTTTTTGAGGAAACCCTTTCTGGTGTGCTGATTCTTCTCACAGAGTTACCCGATTCTTTTCATGGAGCAGTTTGGGTAACACTGTTTTTCTGGAATCTGAGAAGGGACATTTTGGATCGCCTTGAAGCCTATGGTGACAAAGGAAATATCCTCAGATAAAAACTATTAGGAAGCTTACTGAGCAAGTTCTTTGTGACCTGTGAATTCAACTCAGAGTTACACCTTTATTTCCTTTTTTTTCTCTACTCTCTCTTTTTTATTATTATTATTATACTTTAAGTTCTAGGGTACATGTGCATAACGTGCAGGTTTGTTACGTATGTATACTTGTGCCGTCTTAGTGTACTGCACCCATCAACTCATCAGCACACATCAACTCGTCACTTACATCAGGTATAACTCCCAATGCAATCCCTCCACCCTCCCTCCTCCCCATCATAGGCTCCAGTGTGTGTTGTTCCCCTTCCCAAGTCCAAGTGATCTCATTGTTCAGTTCCGGCCTATGAGTAAGAACATGTGATGTTTGGTTTTCGGTTCTTGTGATAGTTTGCTGAGAATGATGGTTTCCAGCTGCATCCATGTCCCTACCAAGGACAAAAACTCATCCTTTTTTATGGCTGCATAGTATTCCATGGTGAATATGTGCCACATTTTCTTAATCCAGTCTGTCACTGATGGACATTTGGGTTGATTCCAAGTCTTTGCTGTTGTGAATAGCGCCGCAATAAATATAGATGTGCATATGTCTTTATAGCAATATGATTTATAATCCTTTGTGTATATACCCAGTAATGGGATAGCTGGGTCATATGGCACTTCTATTTCTAGATCCTTGAGGAATCACCATACTGTTTTCCATAATGGTTGAACTAGTTTACAATCCCACCAACACTGTAAAAGTGTTCCTATTTCTCCACATCCTCTCCAGCACTTATTGTTTCCTTACTTTTTAATGATTGTCATTCTAACTGGTGTGAGATATTATCTCATTGTGGTTTTGATTTGCATTTCTCTGATGGCAAGTGATGATGAGCATTTTTTCATGTGTCTGTTGGCTGTATGAATGTCTTCTTTTGAGTAATGTCTGTTCATATATTTTGCCTACTTTTTGATGGGGTTGTTTGTTTTTTTCTTGTAAATTCGTTTGAGTTCTTTGTAGGTTCTGGATATCAGCCCCTTGTCAGATGAGTAGATTGCAAAAATTTTCTCCCATTCTGTAGGTTGCCTGTTCACTCTGATGGTACTTTCTTTTGCTGTACAGAAGCTCTTTAGTTTAATGAGATCCCATTTGTCGATTTTGGCTTTTGTTGCCATTGCTTTTGGTGTTTTAGACATGAAGTGCTTACCCATGCCTATGTCCTGAATGGTACTACCTAGGTTTTCTTCTAGGGTTTTTATGGTATTAGGTTTAACATTTAAGTCTCTAATCCATCTTGAATT
>NW_012118021.1:577120-578041 GCF_000951035.1 Colobus angolensis palliatus
TCATTGGTAGCTTGATGGGAATGGCATTGAATCTATAAATTACCTTGGGCAGAATGGCCATTTTCATTATATTGATCCATGAGCATGGTATGTTCTTCCATTTGTTTGTGTCCTCCTTTATGTCACTGAGCAGTGGTTTGTAGTTCTCCTTGAAGAGGTCCTTTACATCCCTTGTATGTTGGATACCTAGGCATTTTATTGTCTTTGGAGCAATTGTCAATGGAAGTTCATTCATGATTTGGCTCTCTGTTTTTCTGTTACTTCTGTGTAAGAATGCTTGTGATTTTTACATATTAATTTTGTTTCCTGACACTTCGCTGAAGTTGTTTATCAGATTAAGGAGATTTTGGGATGAGACAATGGGGTTTTCTAAATATACAATCATGTCATCTGCAAATAGGGACAATTTGACTTCTTCATTTCCTAACTGAATACAATTTATTTCTTTCTCTTGCCTGATGGCCCTAGCCAGAACTTCCAAAACTATGTTGAATACGAGTTCTGAGAGAGAGCATCCCTGTCTTGTGCCACTTTTCAAAGGGAATGTTTCTCGTTTTTGCCCATTCAGTATGATATTGGCTGTGGGTTTGCGAAAAATAGCTCTTATTATTTTGAGATAAGTTCCATCAATAATGAATTTATTGAGCACTTTTAGGATAAAGGGCTGTTGAATTTTTTCAAAGGCCTTTTCTGCATCTATTGAGATAATCATGTGGTTTTTGCCTTTGGTTCTGTTTATATGCTGGATTACATTTATTGATTTGCATCTGTTGAGCCAGCATTGCATCCCAGGGATGAAGCCCTCTTGACCACGGTGGATAAGCTTTTTGATATGCTACTGAATTCAGTTTTCAGTATTTTATTGAGGATTTTTGCATCGATGTTCATCAGGGATATTGGTCTAAAATTCTCTTTTTTTGT
>NW_012118021.1:579870-586271 GCF_000951035.1 Colobus angolensis palliatus
GTTGAATATTGTCCCCCACTGTCTTCTGGCTTGTAGAGTTTCTGCTGAGAGATCTGCTGTTAGTCTGATGGGCTTCCCTTTGTGGGTAACCATGTTTACTTTCATGGAGCAGTTTTCTAACAGTGTTTTCGTGCAACATGCTAAGGAATATTTGGGAGCACATTGAGGCCTATAGAAAGGAAAGGAATATTGTCAGATTAAAAACAAAAAGAAGCTTTCTGAGAAATTGTTTTGTGATGTGTGAATTCCTCTCACAGGGTTACACCATTCTTTTCATTGAGCAGTTTGCCAACACTCTTTTCATGAAATCAGCAAAGGAATATTTGGGAGCTCATTGAGGACTATGGTGAAAAGGGAGATATCTTCAGATAAAATCTGGAAGAAGTTTTGGAAGAAACTGCTTTTTGATGTGTGAATTCATCTCACAGTGTTACACTGTTCTTTTCATTCAGCAGTTTGCTAACACTGATTTCTTGGAATATGCAATGGAATATCTTAGAATGCATTGAAGGCTATTTTGACAAATGTTATTTTGGAGCGCCTTGAAGCTTACGGTTATGAAGGAAATATCCTCAGATAAAAACCAAAAAGAAACCTTCTGAGAAACTGCTTTGTGATGTGTGAATTCATATCACAGAGTTACACTGTTGTTTTCATTTAACTGTTTGCTACACTGTTTTCTTGGAATCTGCAATGGGATATTTTGGAACACATTGAAGACTATTTTGACAATAAAATATCCTCAGATAAAAACTAGAAAGATGCTTTGATAAAGTTATTTGTGATGTGTGAATTCATCTCATGGAGTTAAACCGTTCTTTACATTGAGCAGTTTGCTAACACTCTTTTCATGGAATCTGCAAAGGGATATGTGGGCGCTTATTGAGGCCTATGTTGAAAAAGCAAATATCCTCGGATAAAAAGTAGAAAGAAGATTCCTGAGAACCTGCTTTGTGACGTGTGCATTCATCTCACAGAATTACACTGTTCTTTTCATTGTGCAGTTCACTAACACTGTGTTCGTGGAATCTGCAAAGGGATATTTTGGAGCATGTTGAAGCTTTAGGTTAGAAAGGAAATACCCTCGTATAATAACTGGAAAGAAGCTTTCTGAGGAAATGCATTCTGATGTGTTATTTCATCTCACAGTGTTACATATTCTTTTCATTTAGCAGTTTTGTAGCACTGCTTTAGGGGAATCTGAAAACAATAGTTTGGATCGCATTGAAGCCTATGGTGAAAAGTAAATGTCCTCAGATAAAAGCTAGAAACTAGCTTTCTGAGAACGTTCTTTGTGATGTGTGAACTTATCTCAGAGTTACACCATTCTATTCTGTGAGGAATTTGAAAAAACTACTTTTGTGGAATCTTCAATAGGATATTTAGGAGTGCATTGAAGCCTATGGAGACAAACGAAATATCCGGAGATAAAAAACAAACAACAGCTTTCCTAGAAACTACTTTGTGATGTGTGAATTCATCTCACAGAGTTACACTGTTCTTTTCATTGAACAGTTTGCTAACACTCTTTTTGGAATCTGTCATAGGGTATTTTGGAGCACACTGAAGCTTATGTTGGCAGAGGAAATATCCTCATAGTAAAAGCAGGAAGAAGTTTTCTGCGAAACTGCTTTGTGATGTGTTAATTCATCTCACAGAGTTATACCATTCTTTTCATGGAACAGTTGGTAGTACTGTTTTCGGGAATCTGAGAAAGGATATTTTGGATTGCATTGAAGCCTATGGTGACAAAGGAAATATCCTCAGATAATAACTAGAAAGAAGCTTTCTGAGAAAGTTAGTTGTAATATGTGAATTCATCTCACAAAGTTACACATGTCTTTTCATGAATCAGTTTGCTAACACTGTTTACATGGAATTGGCAAGGGATATTTGGGAGTGCTGAGGCCTATGGTGATAAAGGAAATATCTTCAGAATAAAACTAGAAAGAAGCTTTCTGAGAAACTGCTTTGTGATGTGTGAATTCACATTTAGGTGTTACACTGTTCTATTCATTGAGAAGTTTGATAATATTGTTTTCGTGGAATCTGCAATAGGATATTTGGGAGCACATTGAAGCCTATTGTGACAAAGAAAATATCCTCATAAAAGCCAAAAAGAACCTTTCTGTGAAACTGATTTGTGATGTATGAATTCAACTCACAGAGGTACAACTTTCTTTTCATTGAGAAATTTGCTAACACTTTTTTCGTTTAATCCTTAATGTTATATTCAGGGGCACCTTGAGGCCTATATTGAACAAGAAAATATCCTCAGATAAAAACTAAAAAGAAACTTTCTCAGAAACTCCCTTGTGATATGTGAATTCATCTCACAGAATTACACCATTCTATTCATTGAGCTGATTGATAACACAGTTTTCTTGGAATCTGGAATAGGATATGTGGGAGTGAATTGAAGCCTATGGTGGAAAAGGAAATATCCTCAGATAAAAACTAGAGAGAAGATTTCTGACAAACTTGTTTGTGTTGTGTGAATTCATCTCACTGAATTACTCCTTTCTTTTCTTGCAGCATTTTGCTCACACTGTTTTCATGGAGTCTGCAATACGATATCCGGGAGCGCATTGCATCCTAGGGTGACAAAGGAAATATTCTCAGACAAAAATCAAAAAGAAGCTTTCCATTGCACATTTTGCTAACACAGTTTTCGTTGAATCTGCAAAGGGACATTTCGAAAAGCATTGAAGCTCAAGGTGACAAAGGAAACACCCTCATATAAAAACTAGAAAGAAGTTTTCTGAAGAAATGCTTTCTTATATATTATTTCATCTCAGAGAGTTACACGATTCTTTTCATGGAGAAGTTTGGTAGCCCTGTTTTGGGGGAATCTGAGAAGGGATATTTTGGATCACATTGAAGCAAATGGTGACAAAGGAAGTATCCTCAGATAAAAACCAAAAAGAGATTTTTGAGAAACTTCTTTGTGATGTGTGAATTTATCACACAGAGTTAGGCCATTCTTTTCAGTGAGAAGTTTGCTAACACTTTTTTTGTTTATTCTGCAATGGGATATTCTGGAGTGCATTGAGGAATATGGTGAAAAAGGAAATACTTCAGATAAAAACTAGAAAGGAGGTTTCTGAGAAACAGGTTTGTGATGTGTGGATTCACCTCATAGATTTACACCACTGGTTTCATGGAGCAGTTTGGTAGCAGTGTTTCTGGGGAATCAGAGAATGGATATTTTGAATTGCATTGAAGCTTATGGTGACAAAGGAATATCCTCAGTTAAAAACTATAAAGAAGCTTAATGAGAAAGTTCTTTCTGATGTGTGAATTCATCTCACAGATTTACACCTTTCTTTTCATGAAGCAGTTCCCTAACACTGTTTTCATGGAATCGGCAATGTTATATTCCAGAGCGCATTAAGGCCTATAGTGAAAAAGGAAATATCCTTAGATAAAAATTAGAAAGAAGACTTCTGAGAAACTGCTTTGTGATGTGTGAATTCATCTCACAGAGTTACTGCTTTCTTTCCATGGAGCAGTTTCCTAACACTGTTTTGGTGGCATCTGCAAAGTGATATTTGGGAGCACATTGAGGCATATAATGAAAAAGAAAATATCCTCAGATAAAAATGAGAAAGAAGTTTTCTGAGAAACTGCTTTGTGATGTGATAATTCATCTCTCAGTGTTACACGATTCTTCTCATGGGTCACTTTGGTAGTAGTGTTTGTGGGGAATTTGAGAAAGGAGATTTTGGATCACATTCAAGCCTACAGTGATAGAAGAAATATCCTCAAATAAAAATTAGAAAGAAGTTTTCTGAGAAAGTTCTTTGTGATGTGGGAATTCACCTCACAGAGTTACACCTTCCTTTCCACGGAGCAGTTTGCTAAGACTGTCTTCATGGAATCTGCCGAGGGATATTTGGGGGCGCATTGAGGCATATAGTGAAAAGGAAAATATGCTCATATAAAAACTATAAAGAAGGTTTCTGAGAACCTGCTTTGTGAGGTGTGAGTTCATCTCACTGAGTAACACTGTTCCTTTCATTGAGTAGTTTGATAGCACTGTTTTCGTGGAGTCTGCAATATTATATTTGGAAGCATATTGAAGCCTACAGTGACAAAGGATCTATCCTCATATAAAAACCAAAGAGATTCTTTCTGAGAAACTGCTTTGTGATGTGTGAGTACATCTCACAGAGTTAAACTGTTCTTTTTATTGAGCAATTTGCTAACACTGTTTTCTTGAAATCTGCAATGGTATATTTCGGAACGCATTGAAAATTACGGTGACAAAGGAAATATCCTCAGAGAAAAACCTGAATGAAGCTTTCTGAGAAACCTCCTTGAAGTGCATTAATTCATCTCACGGAGTTACACTATTCTTTTCATGGATCAGATTGGTAGCATTGTTTCTGGTGAATCTGAGAAGGGATATTTTGGATTATATTGAAGCCTATGGTAACCAAGGAAATATCCAAAGATAACAACGAGAAATAAGCTTTCTGAGAAACCTCTTTGTGATGTGTGAATTCATCTCAGAGAGTTACACCTTTCTTTTCATGGAGCAGTTTGCTAATACTGTTTTTGTGGAATCTGCAGAGGGATATTGGGGAAGGCATTGAGGCTTACAATGGAAAACGAAGTATCCTCAGATTAAAAACTAGAAAGAAGCTTTCTGAGAAACAGCTTTGTGATGTTTGAATTTATCTCACAGAGCTACACCATTATTTCATGGAGCACATTGGCAGCAATGTTTTTGGGGAATTTGAGAATGAATATTTCAAGGGCATTGTAGAATATGGTGACAAAGTAAATATGCTCAGATAATAATTGGAAAGAAGCTTTCTGAGAAACTGCTTTGTGATATGTGAATTAATCTCACAGAGTTACATGATTCTTTTCTTTCAGCAGTTTGCTAACACTGTTTTCATGAAATCTGCAATAGGATATTTCGGAGCACATTGAAACCTATGGCGACAAAGGAAATAGCCTGATAAAAAAGCCGAAAGGAAGCTTTCTAAGAAACTGCTTCATGATGTGTGAATTCATCTCAAAGCTTTACACCTTTCTATTCATGGAGCAGTTTTCTAACACTATATTTGTGGAATCTACAAAGTCATATTCACGAGTACATTGAGGCCTACAGTGAAAAAGGAAATATGCTGAAGTAAAAACTAGGAAGAAGCTTTCTGAGAAACTGCTTAGCGACTTGTGAATTCATCTCACAGAGTTACACGATTTTTTTCATGGAGCAGATTGGTAGCACTATTTTTGGAGAATCTGAGAAGGGATATTTTGGTTCGCATTGAAGCCTATGGTTAAAAGGAAATAACCTAAGAAAAAAATGGAAAGAAGCTTTGGGAGAAACCACTTTGTGATGTGTTAATTCATCACACAGAGTTACAATATTCTTTTTATGGATCAGATTGATAGCCTGTTTTTGGGAAATCTGAGAATGGATATTTTTGTTTTCTTTGAAGCCTATGGTGACAACAGAAATATCGTCAGATAAAAATTTGAAAGAAGATTTCTTAGAAACTGCTTTGCAATGTGTGAATTCATCCTACAGAGTTACTCTGTGCTTTTTCATTGAGCAGTTTACTAGCAATGCTTTCTTGGAATCTGAAATGAGATATTTTGGAGCACATTGAAGCCAATAGTAACATACTAAATATCCTCAGATAAAAACTAGAAAGAAGCTTTCTGAGAAACTTTCTTGTGATGTGTGTATTCATCTCACAGAGTAACACCTTACTTTTCATGGAGCAGTTTGCTAACACTGATTGTCTGGAATCAACAAAGGGATATTTGAGAGTGAGTTGAGGCTGATAGTAAAAGAGGATATATCCTCAGACAAAAACCAAAAAGAAGCTTTCTGAGAAACTGCTCGTGATGTGTGAATTCATCTCACAGAGTAACACTGTTCTTTTCCTGTAGCAGTTTGCTAACACTTTTGTGGAATATGCAAAGGGATAATTGGGAGTGCTTTGAGGCATATGGTGAAAAAGGAAATAACCTCAGATAAAAACTAGAAAGCTCTCTGAGAAACTGCTTTCTGATGTTGGCATTCATCTCACAGAGTTAAGCACTGTTTTGGGGGAATCAGAAAAGTGATATTTGGGAGCGCATTGAAGCTTATAGTGACAAAATAAATATCCCCAGATAAAAACTACAAAGAAGTTTTATGAGAAAGTGCATTGTGACATGTAAATTCATATCAAAGAGTTACACCTTTCTTTTCATGGAGCCGTTTGCTAACACTCTTTTCATGGAATCTGTGAAGGGATATTTACAAGTGCATTGAGGTCTATAGTAAAAAAAAGAAATATCCACAGACAAAAACTAGAAAGAAGTTTCTGACAAAGTTCTTTGGGATTTTTGAATTCATATCCCAGAGTTACATGATTCTTCTCATGGAGTAGTTT
>NW_012118021.1:590376-593993 GCF_000951035.1 Colobus angolensis palliatus
CCCAGAGTTACATGATTCTTCTCATGGAGTAGTTTAGTAGCACTATTTTTGGGGAATTTGAGTAGGGTTATTTTGGATCGTGTTGAAGCATATCATGTCAAAGGAAATATTCTCAGATAAAAACTAGAAAGAAGACCTCTGAGAGACTTCTTTATGATGTGTGAATTCATCTCACAGAGTTACACGTTTCTTATCATGGAGCAGTTTGGTATCACTGTTTCCATGGAACCCACAAAGGGATATTTGGGAGCGCATTATGGTCTATGGTGAAAAAGGAAATATCATCAGATGAAAAATAGAAAGAGGCTTTCTGAGAAACTTCTTTGTCATGTGTGAATTCACCTCACAGAGTTACACTGCTTTTGTCATTGAGAAGTTTGCTAACAGTTTTTTCATGGAATCTTCAACAGGATATTCGGTAGTGCATTGAGGAATATGGGGAAAAAGTAAATATCCTCAGATAAATACTAGAAAGAAGCTTTCTGAGAAACTGCCTTGTGATGTGTGAATTCCTCTCAAAGAGTTACACCATTCTTTTCTTGGAGCAGTTTGATAGCACTGTTTTTGGGGAATCTGAGGTGGGATATATTGCATTGACTTGAAGCCTATGGTGTCAAATTAATTATCCTCAGATAAAAACTAGAAAACAGCTTTTTGAGAAACTTCTTTGTGATTTGTGAATTTACCTTACAAGGTTACACATTTCTTTTCATGGAGCAGTGTGCTAACACTGTGTTTGTGGAATCTGCAAAGGGATATTTGGGAGAGTATTGAGTCATATGGTGAGAAAGGAAATATCCTCAGATAAAAAAGAGAAAGACGTTTTCTGAGAAACTGGTTTATGATATGTTAATTCATCTCACGGAGTTATATGATTCCTTTCATGGGTCAGTTTGGCAGCACTGTTTTTCGGGAATCTGAGAAGAGATATTTTGAATCGCATTGAATACTATGATGACAAAGGAAATATCCTGAGATAAAAACTTGAAAGGAGCTTTCTGAGAAAGTTCTTTGTGATGTGTGAATTCATCTCACAGAGTCACACCTTTCTTTTCATGGACCAGCTTACTAACACTGTTTTCATGTAATCTGAAAGGAGATATTTGGGAGTGCATTGAGGTATTTATTATCCTCCAATAAAAACTAGAAAGAAGCTTTCTGAGAAACTGCTTTGTGATGTGAGAATTCATCTCACAGAATTACACTCTTATATTCATTGAGCAGTTTGTTAACACTGTTTTCTTGGAATCTGCAAAGGGATATTTCAGAGCACATTGAAGCTAATGGTTACAAAGGCAATATCCTCATATAAAAACTAGAAAGAATCATTCTGGGCTGGGCGCGGTGGCTCAAGCCTGTAATCACAGCACTTTGGGAGGCTGAGACGGGCGGATCACGAGGTCAGGAGATCGAGACCATCCTGGCTAACATGGTGAAACCCCGTCTCTACTAAAAATACAAAAAAAACTAGCCGGACGACATGGCGGGCGCCTGTAGTCCCAGCTACTTGGGAGGCTGAGGCAGGAGAATGGTGTGAACCTGGGAGGCGGAGCTTGCAGTGAGCTGAGATCTGGCCACTGCACTCCAGCCTGGGCGGCAGATCGAGACTCCGTCTCAAAAAAAAAAAAAAAAGAATCATTCTGAAAAACTGCTTTGTGATGTGTTAACTCATCTCACAGAGTTCATGATTGTTTTCTTGGAGCAGGTTGGTAACACTCTTTATGGGTAATCTGAGAAGTGACATTTGGATCGCATTGAAGTCTATGGTGACAAAGGGAATATCCTCAGGTGAAAACTATAAAGAAACTTTCTGAGAAAGTACTTTGTGATGTGTGATGACATCTCACAGAGTTACACCTTTCTTTTCATGGATCAGTTTTCTGGCACTGCTTTTTGGGAATCTGAGAAGGGATATTTTGAATTTCATTGAAGCCTATGGTGACATAGGAAATATCCTCAAATAAATACAAGAAAGAAGTTTTCTGAGAAACTCCTTTGTGATGTGTGAACTCATCTCACAGAGTTACAACTTTGTTTTCATTCAGCAGTTTAATAACACTGTTTTCATGGAATCTGCAATAGGATATTTTGGAGGTCATTGAAGCCTACGGTGACAAAGGAAATATAATCTGATAAAAGCCAAAAAGAAGCTTTCTGAGACACTGCTCTGTGATGTATCAATTCATCTCACAGAGTTACACTGTTTTTTTCATTGAATAATTTGCTAACAGTTTTTTTCTTGGAATATGCCATGGGATATTTCGGAGCACATTCAAGCTACCCTAGTAACAAAGGACATATCCTCAGAAAAAAACTAGAAAGAAGCTGTGTGAGAAACTGCTTTGTGATGTGTGAGTTTATCTCACAGGGTTACACCATTCTTTTCATGGAGCAATTTGGTAGTACTGCTTCTGTGCAATCTGAGAAGGGATACTTTGGATTGCATTGAAGCCCATGGCGAAAAAGGAAATATCCTGAGACAAAAACTTGAAAGAAGCTTTCTGAGAAACTACTTTGTGATATGTGAATTCATCTCACAGAGTTACACTACTCTTTCATGGAGCAGTTTGCTAGCACTGTATTTGTGGAATCTGAGAAGGGGTATTTTGGATAGCTTTGAACACTATGGAGACAAAAGAAATATCCTCCCTCAACTGAAAACTTGAAAGAAGCTTTCTGACAAACAGCTTTGTGATGTGTGAATTCATCTCACAGAGTTACATCAATCTTTCACGGAGCAGTTTGCTAGCACTGTTTTCATGACATCTGAAAAGTGATATTTTAGATCCCTTTGAAGCCTACAGTGACAAGGGAAATATAATCAGACAAAAACTACAAGACAACTTTCAGAGAAACTGCATTGTGATGTGTGAATTCATCTCTCAGAGTTACACTTTTCTTTTCATCGAGCAGTTTATGAACACTGTTGTCATGGAATCTGTAATGGGATATTGCGAGCACATTGAGTGCTATGGTGAAAAAAGAAATATCCTCAGATAAAAAATGGATAGTAGCCTTCGGAGAAACTGCTTCATGATGTGTGAATTCATCTCACAAAGTTACAGCATTTTTTCATTGAGCAGTTTGTTAACGGTAATTTCATTGGGTCTGCAATGGGATATTCACGAGGGCTTTGAGGCTGATGGTGAAGAAGGAAATCTTCTCAGATAAAAACTTGAAAGAACCTTTCTGTGAAACTGCTTTGTGACATGTGAGTTCATCTCACTGAATTACATGACTCTTTCAAGGAGCACTTTGCTAGCACTGTTTTTGTGGAATCTGAGAAGCAATATTTGGATCAGTTTGAAGCCTATGGTGACAAAGGAAATATCCTCAAATCCCATTATTGGGTATATACCCAAAGGATCATAAATCATGCTGCTATAAAGACACATGCACAAGTATGTTTATTGTGGCACTATTCACTAGAGCAAAGACTTGGAATCAGCCCAAATGTCCATCAGTGACAGACTGGATTAAGAAAATGTGGCTCATATACACCATGGAATACTATGCAGCCATAAAAAAGGATGTGTTTGTGTCCTTTGTAGGGACATGGATGCACCTGGAAACCATCATTCTTAGCAAACTATCACAAGAACAGAAAACCAAACAGC
>NW_012118021.1:594233-596930 GCF_000951035.1 Colobus angolensis palliatus
AGTTGATGGGTGCTGACGAGTTGATGGGTGCAGCACACCAACATGGCACAAGTATACAAATGTAATAAACCTGCACGTTATGCACACATACCCTAGAACTTAAAGTACAATAATAATACAAGAAAAGAAAAGCAAACAAAACTAGAAAGAAGTTTCTGAGAAACTACTTTGTGATGTGTGAATTTATCTTGAAGAGTTACACAATTTTCCTTGAGAAGTTTGCTAACACTGTTTTTGCAGAATCTGCAATGAGATATACGGTAATGCTTGGAGGCTTGTGTTTAAACAGGATATATCATCAAATAAAAACAGGAAAGAAGCTTTCTGAGAAACTGCTTTGTGATGTTTGAATTCATCTCACAGAGTTACAGCTTTCATTTCATGGAGCAGTGTACTATCACTCTTTTCGTTTAATCTGCAATGGGATATTGTGAGCACATTGAGGGCTATGGTGAAAAAGGAAATATATTCAGATAAAAAGTAGAGAAAAGCCTTCGGAGAAACTGCTTTGTGCTGCGTGTATTCATCTCACAAAGTTACACCACTCCTTCATTGAGCAGTTTGCTAACACTATTTTCATGGCATCTGCAATGGTATATCAGGAGGGCATTGAGGCCAAAGGTGAAAAAGGAAATGTCCTCAGATAAAAAATTCAAAGAAGCTTTCTGAGAAACTGCTTTGAGATGTGTGAATTCACGTTACAAAGTTTCACCAATCTTTCATGGAGCCTTTTGCTGGTACTGTTTTTGTGGAATCTGAGAAGAGATATTTCTGATTGCTTTAAATCCTATTGTGACAAAGGAAATATTCTCAGGTAAATACTTGAAAGAAGCTTTCTGAGAAACTTCTTTGTGATGTGTGGAATCATCTCACAGAATTACACTACTCTATCATGGAGCAGTTTGCTAGCTGTGTTTTTGTGGAATCTGAGAAAGGATATTTTTGATTGCTTTGAAGTCTATGGTGACAAAGGAAAAATCCTCAGATAAAAACTAGAAAGAAGCTTTCTGAGAAACTGCTTTTTGTGTGTGAATTCATCGCATGGAGTTACACCACTCTTTCATGGAGCAGTTTGCTAGCACTGTTTTTGTGGAGAATGAGAAGGGATATTATGGGTGGCTTTTAAGTCTATGGTGACACAGGAAATATCCTCAGATAAAAACTAGAGAGAAACGTTCTGAGAAATTGCTTTGTGATGTGTGAATTTATCTCGCAGAGTTACACAATTATTTTCCTTGGGAAGTTTGCTAACACTGTTTTCGTGGAGTCTGAGATATATGGGAGCGCATGGAGGCCTGTGTTTTAGTAGGACATATCCTCAGAAAAAAACAGGAAGGAAGCTTTCGTTTTGTGATGTGTGAATTAATCTCACAGAGTTACACCTTTCTTTTCATGGAACAGTTTACTAACACTGTTTTCGTTTAATCTGCAATGGGATATTGTGTGTGAATTGAGTGCTATGGTGAAAAAGGAAATATACTCAGATAAAAACTGGAGAGAAGCCTTCAGAGAAACCGCTTTGTGACGTGTGAGTTTATCTCGCAGAGTAACACCATTCTTTCATTGAGCAGTTTGCTAAAACTATTTTCGTGGAATCTGCAATGGGATATTCGGGAATGCATTGAGGTCAATGGTGAAAAAGGAAATGTCCTCAGATAAAAACTTGAAAGAAGCTTTTTGAGAAACTGCTTGGTGATGTATGAATTCATCTCACAGAGTTACACCAATCTTTCATGGAGGCGTTTGCTAGCACTGTTTCTGTGGAATCTAAGAAGGGACATTTCTGATCGCTTTGAATCCTATCATGACAAAGGAAATATCCTCAGATAAAAACTGGAAACAAGCTTTCTGAGAAACTGCTTTGTGATGTGTGAATTCATCTCAGAGTTACACTACTCTCATGGAGCCGTTTGCTAGCACTTTTTTTTGGCATCTGGGAAGAGATATTTTGGATCGCTTTGAAACCTATAGTGACAAAGGAAATATAATCAGATAAAAACTAGTAGGAAGCTTTCTGAGAAACTCCTTTATGGTATGTGAATTCATCTCACAGAGTGACACTATCCTTTTCATGGAGCAGTTTGTTAGCACTGCTTTTGTGGAATCTGAGAAGGGATATTTCGGATTGCATTGAATCCCATGGTAAAAAAGGAAATATCCTTTGATAAAAACTAGAAAGAAGCATTCTGAGAAACAACTTTTGCGATGTGTGAATTCATTTCACAGAATTACCCAACTCTTTCATGTTGCAGATTGCTAGCAGTTTTTGTGGAATCTGAGAAGGGATATTTTGGATTGCTTGAAGCCTGTGTTGACAAAAGAAATATCCTCATTGAAAAACTAGAAAGAGGTTTCCTGAGCAATTGCTTTGTGATGTGTGTAGTCATCTCACAAAGTTGCAACATTCTTTCCCTGCAGCAGTTTACTAACATTGCTTTCTTTTAACTGCAATGGGATATTGCTAGTGCAATGAGTGCTATGGTGCAATAGGAAATAATCTCAGATAAGAACTGGAGAGGAGCCTTCAAAGTAACTGCTTTGTGATGTGTGAATTCATCTCACAGAGTGACACCAATCTTTCATGGAGTCGTTTGCCAGTACTGTTTTTGGGGTGTCTGAGAAGGGATATTTTTGATTGCTTTGAACTCTATGGTGACAAAGGAAATATCCTTAGATAAAATCTACAAAGCAGCTTTC
>NW_012118021.1:596980-604530 GCF_000951035.1 Colobus angolensis palliatus
TGTGTGTGAATTCATCGCATGGAGTTACACCACTCTTTCATGGAGCAGTTTGCTAGCACTGTTTTTGTGGAGAATGAGAAGGGATATTATGGGTGGCTTTTAAGTCTATGGTGACACAGGAAATATCCTCAGATAAAAACTAGAGAGAAACGTTCTGAGAAATTGCTTTGTGATGTGTGAATTTATCTCGCAGAGTTACACAATTATTTTCCTTGGGAAGTTTGCTAACACTGTTTTCGTGGAGTCTGAGATATATGGGAGCGCATGGAGGCCTGTGTTTTAGTAGGACATATCCTCAGAAAAAAACAGGAAGGAAGCTTTCGTTTTGTGATGTGTGAATTAATCTCACAGAGTTACACCTTTCTTTTCATGGAACAGTTTACTAACACTGTTTTCGTTTAATCTGCAATGGGATATTGTGTGTGAATTGAGTGCTATGGTGAAAAAGGAAATATACTCAGATAAAAACTGGAGAGAAGCCTTCAGAGAAACCGCTTTGTGACGTGTGAGTTTATCTCGCAGAGTAACACCATTCTTTCATTGAGCAGTTTGCTAAAACTATTTTCGTGGAATCTGCAATGGGATATTCGGGAATGCATTGAGGTCAATGGTGAAAAAGGAAATGTCCTCAGATAAAAACTTGAAAGAAGCTTTTTGAGAAACTGCTTGGTGATGTATGAATTCATCTCACAGAGTTACACCAATCTTTCATGGAGGCGTTTGCTAGCACTGTTTCTGTGGAATCTAAGAAGGGACATTTCTGATCGCTTTGAATCCTATCATGACAAAGGAAATATCCTCAGATAAAAACTGGAAACAAGCTTTCTGAGAAACTGCTTTGTGATGTGTGAATTCATCTCAGAGTTACACTACTCTCATGGAGCCGTTTGCTAGCACTTTTTTTTGGCATCTGGGAAGAGATATTTTGGATCGCTTTGAAACCTATAGTGACAAAGGAAATATAATCAGATAAAAACTAGTAGGAAGCTTTCTGAGAAACTCCTTTATGGTATGTGAATTCATCTCACAGAGTGACACTATCCTTTTCATGGAGCAGTTTGTTAGCACTGCTTTTGTGGAATCTGAGAAGGGATATTTCGGATTGCATTGAATCCCATGGTAAAAAAGGAAATATCCTTTGATAAAAACTAGAAAGAAGCATTCTGAGAAACAACTTTTGCGATGTGTGAATTCATTTCACAGAATTACCCAACTCTTTCATGTTGCAGATTGCTAGCAGTTTTTGTGGAATCTGAGAAGGGATATTTTGGATTGCTTGAAGCCTGTGTTGACAAAAGAAATATCCTCATTGAAAAACTAGAAAGAGGTTTCCTGAGCAATTGCTTTGTGATGTGTGTAGTCATCTCACAAAGTTGCAACATTCTTTCCCTGCAGCAGTTTACTAACATTGCTTTTTTTTAACTGCAATGGGATATTGCTAGTGCAATGAGTGCTATGGTGCAATAGGAAATAATCTCAGATAAGAACTGGAGAGGAGCCTTCGAAGTAACTGCTTTGTGATGTGTGAATTCATCTCACAGAGTGACACCAATCTTTCATGGAGTCGTTTGCCAGTACTGTTTTTGGGGTGTCTGAGAAGGGATATTTTTGATTGCTTTGAACTCTATGGTGACAAAGGAAATATCCTTAGATAAAATCTACAAAGCAGCTTTCTGAGAATCTGCTTTGTGATGTGTGTATTCATCTCACAGAGTTACACTACTCTTTCATGGATCAGTTTCCTAGCACTGTTTCTGTGGAATCTGAGAAGGGATATTTTGGATTGCGTTGAATCCCGTGGCGAAAAAGTAAATATCCTCCAATAAAAACTAGAAAGAAGCTTTCTGAAAAACTGCTTTGTGATGTTTGTATTCATCTCAAAAAGTTACACTGTTCTTTTCATCTTCAATGGGATATTGTGAGCACATTGAGTGCTCTGGTGTAAAAGGAAATATCCTCAGATAAAAACTGGACAGAAGCCTTTGGAGAAACTCCTTTGTGATGTGTAAATACATGTCACAGAGTTACATCGTTCTTTCATTGAGAAGCTTGCTAACACTGTTTTCGTGGATTCTGCAACTTGATATTCGGGAGGGTATTGAAGCCTGGGTTTAAAAAGGAAATATCCTCTGATAAATACAAGAAAGAGGTTTTCTGAGAAACTCCTTTGTGATGTGTAAATTCATCTCACAGAGTTACACTACTCTTTCATGGAGCAGTTTGTTAGCCCTGTTTTTATGGAATCTGAGTAGGGATATTTTGGATCTCTTTGAAGCCTATGGTGACAAAGGATATATTCCCATATAAGAACTAGAAAGAAGTTTTCTGAAGAGCTGTTCTTTTATGTGTGAATTCATTTCAGAGAGTCACACCTTTCTTTACATTGAGCAGTTTGCTTAGAGTTTTTTTGTGGAAACTGCCTGGGGTTATTCCAAGGGCATTGGGTCCTACGGTGAAAAATGAAATATTCCTGATAAATAATGGAGAGAAGCCTTCTGAGAAACTGCTTTGTCATGTGTGAATTCGTCTCACAGAGGTACACCACTGTTTTCATTGAGTAGTTTGCTAACACTGTTTTCATGGAATCTGCAATGAGATTTCCAGGGTACATTGAAGCCTGCGTTTAAAAAGGAAATATCCTCAGATAAAAGAAGAAAGAAGCTTTCTGAGAAACTGTTTGTGATGTGTGAATCCATCTCACAGAGTTGCACCTTTCTGTTTATTGAACAGGTTGCTAACACTGTTTTCATGGAACCTGCAATAGGATATTATGAGAGCATTTACTGCTATGGTGAAAAGGGAAATATCCTCAGATAAATAATGGATAGAAGCCTTCGGAGAAACTGCTTTGTAATGTGTGAATTCATCTCACACAGTTGCACCATTCTTTCATTGAACAGTTTGCTAACACTGTTTTCCCAGAAATTGCAATTTGATGTTTGGGATTGCATTGAGGCCTATGATGAAAAAGGAAATTTCCTTACATAAAAACTAGAAAGAAGTTTTCTGAGAAACTGCTTTGTGTTATGTGAATTCGTCTTACAGATTTACACTTTTCTTTTCATGGAGCTCTATGTAGCACTAGTTTTACAGAATCACAGAAGGTATATTTTGGATAGCTTTGAAGCCCATGGTGATAAAGGGAATATCCTCAGATAAAAGCTAGAAACAAACTTTGTGAAAAACTTCTTCGTGATGAGTGAGTACATCTCACAAAGTTACACCAATGTTTCCTGGAGCAGTTTGCTAACTGTTTTCATGGAATTCGCAATATAATATTCTGAAAGTATTGAGTCCTATGGTGTAAAAGGAAATATCCTCAGTAAAAAACTGAGGAGAAGTCTTTTGAGATACTGCTTTGTGATATGTGAATTCATGTCACAGAGTTAGACCTTTCTTTTCAAGGAGCAGTTTGTTAGCCCTGCTTTTGCCTCATCTGGGAAGGAATATTTTTGATTGCTTTTAAGCATCTCATGACAAAGGAAATGTCCTCAGACAAAAGCTAGAAAGAAGCTTTCTGAAAATCTGCTTTGTGATGTGTGAATTCATCTCACAGAGTTACACTACTCTTTCATGAAGCAGTTTGCTAGCACTGTTTTTGAGGAATCTGAGAAGTGATATTTTGGATTGCATTGAAGACCATGGTGAAAAAAGGACATATACTCAGATGAAAACTAGAAAGATTTCTGATAAACTGCTTTGTGATGTGTGAATTCATCGCACAAACTTACGCAATTTTTTTCATGGAGCAGTTTGGTAGCACTGATTTTGTGTAACCTGAGAAGGGATATTTTGTATCGAATTGAAGCCCATAGTGAAAAAGGAAATATCCACTAATAAAAAAAAGAAAGAAGCTTTCTGATAAATTGCTTTATGGCATGTGAATTCATCTCACTGACTTACACCACTCTTTCATAGAGCCGTTTGCTAGCACTGTTTTTGTGGAATCTGAGAGGAATATTTTTGATTGCTTTGAGTCTTCTGGGGAAAAAAGAAATATCCTCAGAGAAAAACTACAAAGAAGCTTTCTGAGAAATTGCTTTGTGATGTGTGAATTCATCTCACAGAGTTACACCTTTCTTTTCATTGGACAGTTTTCCAACAGTATTTTCACAGAATCTGCAATGGGATATTAGGGAGCGATGTGCAAATTCACAAAGAAGTTTCTCAGAAGGCTTCTCTCCAGTTTTTATCTGACGTTATTTCTTTTTTCACAAAAAGCTGAAATGTGCTCCTGAGTATCCCTTTGCAGCTTCCATGAAAACAGTTTTAGTAAACACCTCAATGAAGAGAAAGATGTAATTATGTGAGAGGAATTCACACATCACAAAGCACTTTCTCAGAGAGCTTCTTTCCTGTTATTATCTCAGGTTATTTCCTTTGTTACCATAGGCTTTAAAGTGATCCACAGTATCCCTTCTCAGATTCCACAGAAACAGCGCTACCAAATTGCTCCATATAGTGAATTGTATCTCTTCATGATGAATTCATACATGACAAAGCAGTTTCTCAGAAAGCTTCTTTTGAGTTTTTACTGAGGATATAGCCTTTGACACCATGGCCCCAATGCACTCCAGAATATGCCATTGCAGATTCAATACAAATAGTGTTAGCAAACTGCTCAATATAAAGAAAGTTGTAACTCTGTGAGAAGAATTCACACAACACAAAACAGTTTCTCAGCAAGCTTCTTTCTTGTTTTCATCTGAGGATGTTTCCTTTTTCACCATAGTCCTCAAAGCGCTCCCGAATATCCCACTGGGGATTCTGCAAAAACAGTGTTAGCAAACTTCTCAGTGAAGAGAATGGTGTAACTTTGTGAGATGAATTCACACATTACAAAATAGCTTCTCTGGAGATTCTCTCCAGTTTTTATGGGTATTTCATTTTTCACAATACTAATCAATGAGCTCGAAATATCGAATTGCAGATTCCACTAAAACAGTGTTAGCAAACTGCTCCTTGAAAAGAATGGTGTAACTCTTTGAGGTGAATTCAGCCATCACAAAGCAGATTCTCAGAAGGCTTCTCTCCAGTTTCTCAGAAAACTTCTTTCTAGTTTTTAGATGATGACATTTCCTTTTCCACCATGGGCTTCAAAGTGATCCAAAGTATTCCTTCTCAGATCCCACAAAAACAGTGTTACCAAACTGCTCCATGAAAGGAATGGTGGAACTGTGTGAGATGAATTCACACATCACAAAGCAGTTTCTCAGAAAGCTTCTTTCAAGTATTTATCTGAGGATATTTTCTTTTTCACCATTGGCCTCAATATCCTCCCGAATATCCTATTGCAGATACCACCAAAATAGTGATAGCAAACTGCTCAATTAAAGAATGGTGTACCTCTGTCAGATGAATTCACACATCACAAAGCAGTTATTCCAAAGGCTTCTCTTCAGTTTTTATCTGAGGATATTTCCTATTTCACCATAGCACTCATCGCATTCACAATATCCCATTGCAGATAAAAGGAAAGCAATGGTAGTAAACTGCTCCAGGAAAAGAACGTTGCAACTTTGTTAGATGAATACACACGTCCCAAAGCAGTTTCTCAGGAAGCTTCTTTCTAGCTTTTATATGAGGATAGTTCCTTTGTCACCATAGGCTTCAAAGGGATCCAAAATATTCCTTCTCAGATTAAACAGAAACAGTGCTAGTAAACTGTTCCATGAAAAAGTAGTGTAACTCTGTGAGATGAATTCAGCATCACAAAATACTTTCCCAGAAAGATTCTTTCTAGTTTTTTTCTGAGAATACTTCCTTTGTCATCATAGGCTTCAAAGCGATCAGAAATGTCCCTTTCTACATTCCACGAAAACAGTGCTAGCAAACGGCTCCATGAAAGATTGTTGAACCCTGTGAGATGAATTCACATATCACAAAGCAGTTTCTCAGAAAGTTTCTCTCAAGATTTTATCAGAGGACTTTCCTTTTCAACTGTCAGACTTAATGCACTCCAGTGTAAACCATAGCAGATTCCATGAGAATAGTGTCAGCAAACTGCTCAATGAAAGAATTGTGTAACCCTGTGAGATGAATACACACATCACAAAGCAGTATCTCAGAAAACTTCTTTCAAGTTTTTATCTGAGGACATTTCCATAGTCCTCAAAGGGCTCCTGAATATCACCATCGACCCCAATGCACTCACAATATCCCATTGCAGATTAAAGGAAAACAGTGTTAGTAAACTGCTCCATAAAAAGGAAGGTGTAACCCTGTGAGATGAATTCGCACATCACAAAGCAGTTTCTCAGAAAGCTTCCTTCCTGTTTTTATCTGAAGATAGTTCCTATTTAAACACAGGCCTCCATGTGCTCCCATATATCTCTCTGCAGATTTGGTGAAAACAATGTCAGCAAACTTCCAAAGGAAAATAATTATGTAACTCTGTGAGATAAATTAACACATCACAATGCAGTTTCTCAGAGAGTTTCTGTCTTTTGATATTTTTGATTGCTTTGAATCCTACAGTGACAAAAGAAATATCCTCAGATAAAAACTAGAAAGAGGCTTTCTGAGAAAGTTCTTTATGATGTCTGAATTCATTCAGTTTTTATTTGAGAATATTTCCTTTGTCACTATAGGCTTAAAAGCCATCAAAATATCCCTTCTGATACTCCACAAGAGCAGTGCTACCAAACAGCTCCATGAAAAACTGCTGTAACTCTGTGAGATGAATTCACACATCACAAAGCAGTTTCTCCAAAGGCTTCTGTCCAGTTTTTATCTGAGTATATTTCCTTTTACACTATAGCACTCAATGCACTCGCAAGATCCCATTGCAGATTAAATGAAAACTGTTAGGGCGGAAGAAGATGGCTGAATAAGAGCAGCTCCAGTCTCCAGCTCCCAGCGGGAGCGACACAGAACACCAGTGATTTCTGCATTTTCAACTGAGATACTGGGGTCATCTCACTAGGGAGTGCTGGACAATCGGTGCTGGTCAGTTGCTGCAGCCCAACCAGCAAGAGCTGAAGCGGGGCGAGACATCGCCTCACCTGGGAAGCACAGGGGGGAAGGGAATCCCTTTTCCTAGCCAGGGGAACTGAGACACACAACACCTGGAAGGTCGGGTAACTCCCACCCCCATTACTGCACTTTAAGCAAATGGGCACAGCAGGAGAATATATCCCACACCTGACTAGGAGGGACCCACACCCACGGAGCCTCCCTCATTGCTAACACAGCAGTCTACGATCTAACTGCAAGGCAGCAACGAGGATTGGGGAGGGGCGCCCACAATTACTGAGGCTTAAGTAGGTAAAAAAAGCCGCTGGGAAGCTCGAACTGGGTGGAGCTCATAGCCACTCAAGGAAACCTGCCTGTCTCTGTAGACTCCACCTCTGGGAACAGGGCACAGTTAACAACAACAACAACAAAAGCAGCAGAAACCTTTGCAGATGCAAACGACTCTGTCTGACAACTTCGAAGAGTGCAGTGGATCTCCCAACATGGAGGTTCAGATCTGAGAAGGGTCAAACTGCCTGCTCAAGTGGTTCTCTGACCCCTGAGTAGCCTAACTGGGAGACATCCCCCACTAGGGG
>NW_012118021.1:605936-606175 GCF_000951035.1 Colobus angolensis palliatus
AAGAGACTGCATCAACTAACGAGCAAAATAATCAGTTCATATCATAAGGGCTGGATCAAGGTCACACATAACAATATTAACATTAAATGTAAATGAACTAAATGCTCCAATTAGAAGACACAGACTGGCAAACTGGATAAAGAGCCCAGACCCATCAGTCTGCTGTATTCAGGAGACCCATCTCACATACAGAGACATACATAGGCTCAAAATAAAGGGATGGAGGAAGATCTACCAAG
>NW_012118021.1:607853-608105 GCF_000951035.1 Colobus angolensis palliatus
CAGAATGGGAGAAATTTTTGCAATCTACTCATCTCACAAAGAGCTAATATCCAGAATCTACAAAGAACTCAAACAAATATACAGGAAAAAAACAAACAACCCCATCAAGAAGTGGGCAAAGGATATGAACAGACATTTGTCAAAAGAAGACATTCAAACAGCCAACAGACACATGAAAAAATGCTCATCATCATTGGCCATCAGAGAAATGCAAATCAAAACCACAATGAGATACCATCTCACACCAGTTAG
>NW_012118022.1:0-1010 GCF_000951035.1 Colobus angolensis palliatus
TAGCCAAAAGGAGAGGGCCACGTTCTGAGAAGGCATTGAAGATGCAGGGTCATTTCTTAAATGTAGACTGCAAATTCCCATGTGGATAGCAGAAAGAGGAGTGAGGGAAGGGAGGAGGCCTGGGTGGGGTGAGGTGCTGGCTGAGGGGGTAGGCAGAGCCGAGGTTATTCTAGAGGGGTTCAGGCCTGGAAAACTGTCAGTTACTCATGCAGCTGAGTATTATTCCTGAGGTTCTCTTCCCAGTGGGTGGGTAAATGTTCCAGTATATTTCTGCACCATTTTCTTTAAGCCCCCTTATCTGAAGTACCATCACGTTCTCTTAGGAAACTTTCCCCTCTGCTAGAAGAAGTTCTACTCTTCAGCTTTATAAGCAGGAAATTTCAGGGTTGCTAGCATGAGAATGAGGCTGCACTTTGGGTGGGAGAGGTCTGGGGGTGATAATGGGGCAGGGGAGATGGGTTCTGCTCTCAGTTTCCCTATAAGCAGCAACTTCTGACCATTGACTTCCTTGTTAATTACCTAAGAAGTAAGCAAATTTTCTAAGTGGGCGTTACTTTTTCTCAGGGAAAACACAGCTTAATTATAAACGTGGAAAACATATTCTTGTTCATGTGACTTCAAACTTGTTTCTCGTGAAAAAAAAATAACTCTGACATTAGAATTATTATTATTATTTGAGACAGGGTTTCACTCTGTTGCCCAGGCTGGAGTGTAGTGTTGCAATCATAGCTCACTGCAGTCTTGACTTCCCTGACTCAAGTGATCCTCCCGCCTTGGCCTCCTAAATAGCTGGGGCTACAGACACGGACCACCACATTCAGTTAACTTTTTAAAAATTTTTGTAGAGATGGGGTCTCCCTATGTTGCCCAGGCTGGTCTTCAACTCCTGGGCTCAAGCAAACTCTGACATTATTATGTCATGACATGTTTTATTTTTCTTCAGCTTAATTCAAATTATGGGAAAAAAGTATGCACTTCTACCCATTCTTTTCGACCCATCTTGGATGAGT
>NW_012118022.1:3007-3334 GCF_000951035.1 Colobus angolensis palliatus
CAAACTGTCTTTGAAAAACCCCTAACCTCCAAGCCTTCAGAAAGATCGATTTGAGTAGTAACTGTCTCCTGTGTGGCATGGCCGAACTCGCATCAGTTGAACTTTCTTTACTGCAATGCCATGGTCTTGGTGAGCTGATTTTGTTTGTGCAGTGGACAGAAAGAACCTATTGGGTGGGTGGTTACACAGAGGTGGGAGCAGGGAGTGACTTGGCCAGATTTGCATTTCAGAAATACCTCTGACGGCCATGTGGATAATGCATTTGAAAGGGGATAATCAATGCCTGTGGGCGAGTTGCATCATAAAGCCCTCAACTCTCTGGTAGCA
>NW_012118023.1:0-3305 GCF_000951035.1 Colobus angolensis palliatus
TTGTTCAGCTAAAAAAAAAAAAAAAAAAGGCAAAGTAAAAAGCATTTTATCTTTTGTATAAAGGGGGGAATAGATAATGTATATTTAACTCATTTATGCGTAAATAAATTTTGAAAGCATACACAGGAGACCAATAACAGTTTTCTGGGTGCGAAATTGGCTGCATGGAAAAGCAGGGATAGGAGAGAGACTTTTCTGTATATCTTTTGCATTTTTTGTGCTGTGCGAATATATTCTTTGAAAAATAAAAATGGAAATTGTGCATTGTGGAAAAATTAAGAAACTGATTAAAGAATTTAAAAATTGCCCAAAGTAAAAAAAAGAAAAAAAATTACCCAAAGTGTACCCACCGTTGTAATCATTGTTAGGAGTTTGTTTTTTACCATTTTAGAAAAATCATGTGTATACTTAATACACCATTTTATACTGCTATTTATATCAGTATATATAGTGGATATCATATGCTTTATATTCCATTTTATAACTTGCAATTTTATTTAACAATGTGATGCAGATATCTCTCCATGCCAATATCTACGGAATCATTTTAAATGCTCAGAATTATTTTAAATAGCATCTAGTTGGATAGATATACTATTATTTATACAACCACTAACCAGATCACCTGCTGATAGACATTTAGATTGTCCCCACTTTTTGCTCCTTAACAATGAAAGGGCAGCAGCAACTATCATACCCAATGATTTTCCTCAGAATAAATTTATTTCAGAGGAATTTTTGGGTTTGAGGGTAACCATCCTTTAAAAAGTATCCATTTTTTGATACAAATTATAAAGTTTTACCCACCCCTATGGCAATATAGCTGAAGCATTTATACTTCCCTAGCATGAAAGTATGAAAGGGCTTTCTTCCACATCCTTGTCCACATTGACTATTAGCAACCTATTTGTTTGCTCTTTGTCAATCTAATGCATGAAAACTATCTTCTTTTAATTTGAATTTAGGGGTAGTTATTTAAAAATATTTATTGCCCATTTGCATTCATTTTCTGAAATTTTTGCTTAATTTTTTCCCTGTTGGCGATATTCCTTTCCATTTTTAAAAGAGGATGTTTAATGATTAATGATGCTTATAGTGGATTGACTTTATCTTTTAGTGTTTTATTACTTCAGATGTTTCTAGTGAGTTGAACTGGGCTGGGTTTTACATTTTCATCCAGTGTGATCATCTTCATCTTTCAATAAGAAAGTCTGAATTTTTTATGTATTCTGATTATCAACGTATTTGAACTTTTCAAATATTCATTTTGCTCATTTTTTTGTTTCTTTTTTCTTCTTCTCCTGACTCTTCCTTCAATACTGGATTGGTGGAGCCTTCTTTATTCCCCTCTTTTTCCCTCTGAGGTGGAAGTGATATAGGCTATTTCTATACTTTTTGTTTGTTTGTTTTCTTCATTTTTGTATTTTTACTAGTACTCGTTTATCTGACCACACTAAGACTTAACAAAGAGTTACTTAGAGAACAATGACTGCAAAACTCCCTCTTCCCCAATTCTATACATGTTAGGGATGCCAAGTATTTTACTCCACTTTGTTTTTGTGATTTTAATGCTTATCAAAACAACAATAACATGTCTACATAGTTTAAACAGGTAAATAACATTATAAGGCTAATCACAAAATAGCAGCCTACTGTCTGATGCCTTCTGATTCTTGCTTCATGGAAGCAACAGATTTTCAATTCTTTGGGCTCTCTCTCCACCTCTGTGTTCCTCCATATTACTAAATAACCTGTTTATATTGGGAAGTCTTACAAATCACAAAAAAGGATAGCCTTGGGAGTTAAAATTGCAGCTGTCAGTTAATCAGGTAAAAGATAAATTTCAAAACCGCAGTTGTATAACATAAAGAAAATACTGATGTGTACGATACTTACTGAAACAAGTCAGATGTAGCCAAGCTGCACTCAGCAGCAACTTAGCTTCTTTATTAAATGAAGAAAATGAATTGGTTAAGGATTCAACCACAAAAGTGAGTGGAATGTTAAAGACAAAGAAACAAGGAAGTATTTTGGAAAGATGAAAACAGAAATTAATGAATAGAGGGAAACGGAAACATTGATTCTTAAAAGAACAAACCCAAGACTTATTCTTTGAAATAAAAACAATAAAATAGACAAACATTTATGGTATCTTTTTTTTTTTTTATTTGAGACGGAGACTCGCTCTGTCGCCCAGGCTGGAGTGCAGTGGCCGGATCTCGGCTCACTGCAAGCTCCGCCTCCCGGGTTTGCGCCATTCTCCTGCCTCAGCCTCCCCAGTAGCTGGGACTACAGGCGCCCGCCACCTCGCCCGGCTAGTTTTTTTGCATCCTTTTTTAGTAGAGACGGGGTTTCACCGTGTTAGCCAGGATGGTCTCGATCTCCTGACCTCGTGATCCGCCCATCTCGGCCTCCCAAAGTGCTGGGATTACAGGCTTGAGCCACCGCGCCTTGCCACATTTATGGTATCTAATTAAGATAAGAGATAACGAAAATAGACAAAATTAAGAATGAGAAAGAGGATATAACCACAATCTGTGAAGGGCTCAAGCATCTTTATGATACTGAAAAAAGGATTAGATAAAAATCTAACATTTAATCCTCATACGACACTGGTTACATGTTAGAGATATTTTCTTAGCATGATTTTTAAAATAATTTTCAAGCTAATAGAGACATGCCGTCTGTATTAGTCTGTTCTCGCACTACCAATAAAGAAGTACCTGAGACTGGGTAATTTATAAAGAAAAGAGATTTAATTGACTCATAGTTCTGCAGATTGTACAGGAAGCATAACGACTTCTGCTTCTGGGAGGCCTCAGGAAACTTACAACCATGGCAGAAGATGAAGAGGAAGCAGGCATGTCTTACATGGCCAGAGGAAGCAGAAGGATGTTACCTTGGATGCTTCACTTAAGCTTTATAACTGTATCTACAATTACATCCTTGTTTACTGGCTCTGGTCCTCTCCTTCCTGTCTCCATTAATTTATACCTTTCTTTAGCTGCGTGTTTTTATTTATCTCTCAATCAGCTGATAGACTTTTATGAGTAACTATTTTTTTTTTCAGTTAGTGCTTTAACCTGACCGCTGTGCAAGTTTAAGAATACCTTTCTGCTTTTCTCACACATGAGCAATAATTCAACTGAATTGAAGTGTTTAGGATGGCTCACTGCAACCTCTGCCTCCCAATTCCAAGTGATTCTCCTGCCTCAGCCTCCCAGGTAGCTGGGATTACAGGTGCCTGCCACCACGCCTGCCAGATTTTTTTATTTTTTAGTAGAGACGGGGTTTCACCGTGTTAG
>NW_012118023.1:6144-7459 GCF_000951035.1 Colobus angolensis palliatus
ATGGAGTCTTTCTCTGTTGCCCAGGCTGGAGTGCAGTGGTGTGATCTCAGCTCACTGCAAGCTTCGCCTCCCAGGTTCATGCCATTCTCTTGCCTCAGCCTCCCAAGTAGCTGGGACTGCAGGTGCCCGCCACCATGCCCAGTTAATTTTTTGTATTTTTAGTATAGACAGTGTTTCACTGTGTTAGTCAGGATGGTCTGGATCTCCTGACCTCATGATCCACCTGCCTCGGCCTCCCAAAGTGTTGGGATTACAGGCATGAGCTGCTGTGCCTGGCCTAAACCTCTTTTCTTTGTTAATTACCCAATCTCAGGTAGTTCTTTATAGCAATGGGAGAAGAGACTAATACAGGGGGCAGTACAGCTTCATCCACTAAGGCTCTGTAGGCTACTATAGCATCATTCCAGCTGCCAATGCTGTCATTACTTCTGCCATTCAGGAATTTCCTTTTTTGTGTGAACTCATCTATTTATTTGTGATTTTTTTTTTTTTTTTTTTTTTTTTTTTTTTTTTTTTTTTTTTTTTTTTTTAGATGGAGTTGCACACTATCACCCAGGCTGGAGTGCAATGGCGTGACGGCTCACTGTAACCTCCACCTCCCGGGTTCAAGCAATTCTCCTGCCTCAGCCTCCTGAGTAGCTGGGATTACAAGTGCCTGCCACCACGCCCAGTTAATTTTTTGTATTTTTAGTAGAGACGGCGTTTCACTATGTTGGCCAGGCTGGTCTCGAACTCCTGACTTCGTGATCTGCTTACCTCAGCCTCCCAAAGTGCTGGGATTATAGGCGTGAGCCACCACACCCGGCCTATTTGTGATATTTTATCTATTGTTTCTATTGATACAAAAATCCATGTTAGGTCAGGCTACTTTGCTGTCAGGCCTCATGGTGTCTCTTTCATCATGGCAACATTTATTTAGCAACACAAGAAGTAACTTAGTAGGATGCTGAAGGTAAGACTTTTGTGCTAAAGCAAATGCAACTTCTGGTAAAGTTCCAGTCTTTTCAGATTGAGTTTTCTTCTCATTGACAAAAGGCCCTTATTGTCTGATGTTATTACAAGATCGGAAGACAGGAGTTGACACTTCAGACTGGTTGCTGCATTAGGCCAAGAGGCCCAGTCAACACTTGTTAATATATTATTGTTGGTTATGAGGCCGGGCGTGGTGGCTCACGCCTGTAATCCCAACACTTTGGGAAGCCAAGGCTGGTGGATCACCCGAGGTCAGGAGTTCGAGACCAGCCTGACCAACATGGTGAAACCCCATCTCTACTAAAAATACAAAATTAGCCAGGCATGGTGGCAAGTGCCTGTA
>NW_012118024.1:0-324 GCF_000951035.1 Colobus angolensis palliatus
CCGGGAGGGCCGGCCACTGGGGGGCCTGGGCTGCCCCTCCACTGCTCCCCACGCCCTGGCACGATGCATTCCTGGTCACTGATCACCATCATTTTGGGAAGAGAATCCCAATCCTGGCACCTGGGTTTGCCTCATCCAACCATCCTTCCCTTTCTCAGCTGCACCCGACTCCAGTTCTGAGACACACACCTGACTCTCCTGGGGCCCTGCACAGCCTCTTTCCCTGGCCACCACTTTCCCCCACTGGACCATGGACTGAAGAAAACTGGAGCTGAGGGTCTAACTAGCTTGCAGGCTTTGAGTCTGCTAGTGCCCGGGGGCCTC
>NW_012118024.1:5799-7823 GCF_000951035.1 Colobus angolensis palliatus
ACTGGCAGCACAGGGAGTCTGCAGAAAGCAGCCTGGCCCGGGGTCAGCTTCCCATGGAGCCAGTCCGGAGCTGGGAGGGGCACTCAACCCGAGGGCCTGGGGCCGGACACAGCTGCCCTCCTCACTGTCAGGGGAAGCAAGTGCCCAACATCTGCAGCCCTTCCCTGCTCAGTCCCCAGGCCAAGGTTGGGCCTCCTCGCCGTCCCCAGAGCCTAGACCTCGGGGACCTGGGAAAAGCCGCCTGCTCCCTCCCGATGGCAGCAGACAGGGCAGGGCCTCCAGCCCCGCAGAGGACCAGTGGGGGGCGCTCTTAGGCCTTCCTCCTCTCCCAGGGTTGTGGGGACAGGAGAGTGCTGACTGAGCCCCAGACTCAATCACCCAAAGATGGCCCCACTCTGTCCACTCCAGCCCTTTGGGAAATCTGGGTCCCTCTCCTGATTTGATCCATTTGGCCCCAACTCCGGAGTCTGGAATGGGAGCTGAAACTAGTTTTCCACCCACTTTTGGGGAAATCCCACTCCTAGATCTCTAGCAAGCCCTGCCGGCAGCTTGTCCTGGAAGCCTGCCTGCCTGCCTGTCTCCACAGGTGTCTTGATTCAGCACACACTGATGAGCCCTGCGTCTTCGAGCCCCTACACCACCGGTCCCCACGGCCCGCCAGGAGTCTCTTTGTACCCACTAGGCTTCCCTGATGACCATCTGTCTGTCCGTCCCTGTGTCTGCTGTACATACCTCCTGCTGCACCCTCTCCCCACACACCCGTCACCCATGAGAGAGAAACCTCTCTAGGGAAAGGCAGGGTGGCTGCACCCAGCAACTAATCCAAATGGCAAATATTTTGTAACAAAATAGCCCAGAGGTATTTTATCTGTTCAATTCATAGAGTTTTAGAGATTATATTGAAAGATGTCACTTGAGCAAACTGTGTCGGTGCAGCTTCTTTTGCTCTCCCAGCAGGGAGGGTTCGCCTTAAATCAGAGCATCTCTTCGGTGAGGATTTGAGAAGGACACTGGTGCCCTCAGCCTCTCAGGCTGCTCTCCCCTGGCCACAGCAGCACTATTCCTTTACCCCAGGATAATGCACTCAGGTCCCATGGTTAGGAACCCCTGTCTTCAATAAAGGAGACTTGGGTGTGGGAAGATAAGGTAAGTCTTCCGATGGGTGGGCACTGGCAGAGCTGGGGACAGGGCTAGGAAACTGACCACTGTGTGTGGGCTTGACCCCGCTAACACATGCATACACGCCCTCACGCCCCCTCCCTGACTACACACACACACACAGCTTCCAGCCAGTCCAGAAAGCAGGCTGCAGTGGAGACCAAAGGCAGCTTGGAGGGAAGAGGCCCCATGGCAGTCAGTGCACCCGGGACCACCTCTGGCCTGCTTGGCTCTCTGCAATGAAGAGTGAGGGTTTATCAGGGTGCGGGGGAGGCCATCCCACCGGCCATGCCGGACATCAGCTCCCAAAGCCTGACTTCAGTGGCAGGGGCTGGTTTGTCCAGCCCCTGGGTCCAGTCTTCCTGAAATGCAGGAGCAGTGCGGCCCAGGAAAGGACTGGAGGAAAGATTGTTGGGGACAGTGCACAAAGCCGCAGAGAGCAATTCAGCAAACATCTGCTGAGCCCCACAGTGTGCCAGGTCCCCTACTGGGAACCAGAAGGGATGCCAAGGTTCTGGGAAGGATATGGATATGACAGTAACCAAGTGGCTGTGAGGAAGCAGGGAAGGCTGGAATGAGGACTGGGAGAGGGGCAGGGACCCAGCCAGGTGTTCACAGCCAGGTGCAATGCTCAGCTCAGCTCCATGGGGCTTGAGATGGGGGGGTTCTCCTGGTGGGGGAGAGAGGAGAGAGCCTTCCAGCAACACTGAGTCCTCAGAGGAGAGCCATTGGCTGCCCCGGGACACCTGAGGGCACCCAGCTCTCCTGGTGACCAGAATTCTGAACACCTAGAAATCCCAACAGCTTCAGGACCTTCCCCAGGCTGGCTCCTGTCGTTCCCAGCTAAAGGGAAAGGAAGCTTGACC
>NW_012118025.1:0-806 GCF_000951035.1 Colobus angolensis palliatus
CTCTCGAGAGCCTGATCCTGTGTAGGGCAATGCTGGGGACCCAAAGAAGGATTAGATACTGCCCTGTGCTCAGCCCCTGGACATGGATACCACAATTCAGAGTGAGATACGGCAGTAGTAGAGAGGTCTTCATAGCACAGAGAGCGAGAGAAGCCTCCAGTCTAGCAAGGGCTTGGAGTTCACAGCCCTTAAGGGACTGCGTCTGCTCAAGGTTGTCACATTATTCTTTCCTGAAGCAATTGGAATTCTGTTCAGTCATTCAACAAACGTTTATTGGCTGGGTTCGGTGGCTTATGCCTGTAATCCCAGTGCTTGACAGGCCGAGGCGAGAGGATTGCTTGAAGGCAGGAATTTGAGACCAGCCTGGGCAGCATAGTGATAACTCATCTCTAGAAAAAATAAAAATAAATAAATTATCCAGGTGTATTGGTGCATGCCTATAGTCCCAGCTTCTCAGGAGGCCGAAAGGAGAGGATCCGTTGAGCCCAGCGGTTCGAAGCTGCAGTGAGCTGTGATCACGCCACTGTACTCCAACCTGTGCAGTAGAGCGAGACCAGGTCTCAGAAAGAAAAGAACATGTACTGAGCATCTGTTCCTTGCCAGACCCTGTTGTTGGTGCTGGAATTAACCAGGCAAAGGCAGAGAGGGTAGGCCATGAGGTGCAAAGGCCATGAGTTGGGAAGAAACCTATTTAAGACCTGTGAGGGCCGGGCACGGTGGCTCAAGCCTGTAATCCCAGCACTTTGGGAGGCCGAGATGGGCGGATCATGAGGTCAGGAGATCAAGACCATCCTGGCTAACACGGT
>NW_012118025.1:7981-9157 GCF_000951035.1 Colobus angolensis palliatus
GAGGGAGGGGGCTGGGAGCTGGGAGTCCTGGGTCCTGGGAAAGAGGAGACGGGGGCCCAGACTCCTAGGTCTGAGGGAGGGAGGGGGCTGGGAGCCAGGAGTCCTGGGTCCTGGGGAGTAGGGGCAGTGGGGGCTGACATGCCTGCATCGTCACCACCTGCCTTGTCTGGTGCAGACACATGCTACGTGCTGTCCTTCGCCGTCATCATGCTCAACACCAGTCTCCACAATCCCAATGTCCGGGACAAGCCAGGCCTGGAGCGCTTTGTGGCCATGAACCGGGGCATCAACGAGGGCGGGGACCTGCCTGAGGAGCTGCTCAGGGTCAGCCCCCCTTCCTTGCCCCTCAGCCCTGTCCCTCTTCCTGCCACAGACACCCCCGCCCCACCTGTGGTCTCCTAGTGCCTGAGCTGTCTGCCCTCACCCCCAAGATGGCGCGATCATGCCAACTCCTGTGTGATCTTTTTCTCTCTCTCTGGCTGCTTCTCTTCTTGACTGTCTGTCTCAGGCTTTGGCCCTGACGTTTTTGGCCTGTGTTTTCTCTGTCTCTGGCTGTCATGCTTTCTGGCCCTTGATTGGCCTCATTCCCCATCTGTCTGTTTCTCTGAGGACATAGCCGGCTCCTCCACCTGTCACCAGGGCATCTCTTCTTTCCTCCCCCACCTCGGCCTCCCTTCACTCCTCTGCCTTTCACTTCGCCCTCCTCCCCAGCCTGCCCCTCTTTCTTCCCCACCATGAGTCATCCCACCCCTGGTCTCGCTGCCCCCCATCCTGAGTAACCATTGGCGGGTGGGGGGGCGGGGGTCCCAGGGGCCTTGAATGGCTGATGGAGCCTTCCCTCCTCAGAACCTGTACGACAGCATCCGAAATGAGCCCTTCAAGATTCCTGAGGATGACGGGAACGACCTGACCCACACCTTCTTCAACCCGGACCGGGAGGGCTGGCTCCTGAAGCTGGGTACGTGCCCTCTGACCCCGCTGCTCCCTCCACAGGGGGCCGTTCGTGGGCCTGGGCCCTGGACTCAGCTTCCACACAAACCTGCTGCCTGAACTGAGGCAAATGATTCGACCTCTCTGAACCTCAGTTTTCCACACCCAGAAAATGGTGCTGAAAATAAAATCAGGCCTGTGCGCTGGGCCTGGCCTGTAGTAAGTACTTCCCAACCCCTTTTCTTT
>NW_012118026.1:0-310 GCF_000951035.1 Colobus angolensis palliatus
AAGTTAGGATCAAATCCCAGAGCTGCTGTTAACCCCATTTCTTTAGATTACATCCCACAAGAAAAGTTTCTGTTTGTGGAAAAAAAAGAAAAAAGTTTCTTTGCATACTGTAACCTTCTTCCTGATAGGAAAAATTTTATAGGAGAGTTAGCTGCGC
The DNA here is from genome assembly GCF_000951035.1 of Colobus angolensis palliatus. Classification (NCBI taxonomy): domain Eukaryota; kingdom Metazoa; phylum Chordata; class Mammalia; order Primates; family Cercopithecidae; genus Colobus; species Colobus angolensis. The sequence goes on from NW_012118026.1 coordinate 158, forward strand.
TTGATTATAGACGTTCAATAAAGTAAGCATGATAATGACCTGTCTGAAAGAGAACTTTCTGCAATGATCTGGAGAATGTGGACCTGTGCTGTGTAACAATGGAACCACTAACTCTTTTTTGTTTGTTTTTTTGAGACAGAGTCTCGCTCTGTC
>NW_012118026.1:975-3887 GCF_000951035.1 Colobus angolensis palliatus
CTAATTTTTCTATTTTTAGTAGAGACGGGATTTCACCATGTTGGCCAGGCTGGTCTCGAACCCGTGACCTCAAGTAATCTGCCCACCTCGGCCTCCGAAAGTGCTGGGATTACAGGTGTGAGCCACTGCGCCTGACTTTTTGTTTTTTTTTTTTAGAGTCTCACTCTGTCACCCAGGCTGAAGTGCAGTGGTGCAATCTTGGCTCACTGTAACCTCCGCCTCCTGGTTTCAAGCAATTCTTGTGCCTCAGCCTCCCGAGTAGCTGGGAATACAAGGATGTGCAATGACGCCTGGTTAAATTTTGTTTTTAGTAGAGACAGGGTTTCATCATGTTGGCCAGGCAGGTGTCGAACCCGTGACCTCAAGTGATCTGCCTGCCTCAGCCTCCGAAAGTGCTGAGATTACAGGTATGAGCCACTGTGCCGGGCCCAGAACCACTAACTCTTGAGCACTTGAAATATGTCTAGTGTGGCTGGGAAACTGAATTTTAATGTAATGTGATTGTTAATAATCTGAATGTAAATAGGCACAAGTGAAAGAGGGTCAGAGAGATCAAACAGGGGCTCATTTTTCTTGAAAACAATGGAACTAAGCTCATTATCAAATCAGAAAATATTTTCCAGGCCCAGCAGACCTTTGCCCTGTAATTGTTACATTGTCTTGAGGGAGAGGTTGGTGATAACCCTGCTGTCAGCCCTTGGCAGCACACACAGGTTTCTTCTGGTTGGACATGTTTTTATGGCCTTTGGGAGAGTTGAAAGGAGAATGGAGTCCTCTGCTTCTACTTTTTCTTTTCCAGTTAACAAATGACTTCATTACCCAAATAATATAAGAATGCACGGTTGTCTTGTATAATTTCATTTATTATTTATTTATTTATTTATTTTTTTGAGACGGAGTCTCGCTCTGTCGCCCAGGCTGGAGTGCAGTGGCGCAATCTCGGCTCACTGCAACCTCTGCCTCCCGGATTCAAGTGATTCTCCTGCCTCAGCCTCCAGAGTAGCTGGGAATACAAGGATGTTCAATGACGCCTGGTTAAATTTTGTTTTTAGTAGAGACAGGGTTTCATCATGTTGGCCAGGCAGGTGTCAAACCCGCGACCTCAAGTGATCTGCCTGCCTCAGCCTCCGAAAGTGCTGAGATTACAGGTATGAGCCACTGTGCCGGGCCCAGAACCACTAACTCTTGAGCACTTGAAATATGTCTAGTGTGGCTGGGAAACTGAATTTTAATGTAATGTGATTGTTAATAATCTGAATGTAAATAGGCACAAGTGAAAGAGGGTCAGAGAGATCAAACAGGGGCTCATTTTTCTTGAAAACAATGGAACTAAGCTCATTATCAAATCAGAAAATATTTTCCAGGCCCAGCAGACCTTTGCCCTGTAATTGTTACATTGTCTTGAGGGAGAGGTTGGTGATAACCCTGCTGTCAGCCCTTGGCAGCACACACAGGTTTCTTCTGGTTGGACATGTTTTTATGGCCTTTGGGAGAGTTGAAAGGAGAATGGAGTCCTCTGCTTCTACTTTTTCTTTTCCAGTTAACAAATGACTTCATTACCCAAATAATATAAGAATGCACGGTTGTCTTGTATAATTTCATTTATTATTTATTTATTTATTTATTTTTTTGAGACGGAGTCTCGCTCTGTCGCCCAGGCTGGAGTGCAGTGGCCGGATCTCAGCTCACTGCAAGCTCCGCCTCCCGGGTTCACGCCATTCTCCTGCCTCAGCCTCCCGAGTAGCTGGGACTACAGGCACCTGCCACCACACCCTGCTAATTTTTCTATTTTTAGTAGAGACGGGGTTTCACCATGTTAGCCAGGATGGTCTCCATCTCCTGACCTTGTGATCCGCCCGTCTTGGCCTCCCAAGTGCTGGGATTACAGGTGTGAGCCACTGCGCCTGACTTTTTGTTTTTTTTTTTTAGAGTCTCACTCTGTCACCCAGGCTGAAGTGCAGTGGTGCAATCTTGGCTCACTGCAACCTCCAACTCCTGGTTTCACTTCTCGTGCCTCAGCCTCCTGGGTAGCTAGTACTGTAGGAACGTGCCACCATGCCTAGCTAATTTTTGTATTTTTGGTAGGGTTTCACCATGTTGGCCAGTCTGGTCTTGAACTCCTGACCTCAGGTGATCTGCCTGTCTCGACCTCCCAAAGGGCTGGGATTACAGGTATGAGCCACCTTGCCTGGCCCACCTGTGCATTTTTAATGCCAGGGTTTTATCAGTGCTTTATTTCCCAAACACTGAGTACTCCCTGTGCCTCTGGGGCTGCTCCAGTCTCTGGGGATACAGAGAGGAAAGGGGACACTGGAACTTGTGTTCCTTGAGGCAGGGACTACTCTTCTGATTGCCCCACAGTGAGCTAACCAGTCTAACCTCATGCTCTTGGCTTCGTTTCAGGGTTTCCTGGAGGAGACTAGCCTCTTTTACGGACATTACACCATTGATGGGGTGAAATTTCAGAACTTCACCTATGATCTGCCCCTGGCGTATCTGATAAGCACAATTGCCTACCTGGCCCTGAGCCTTCTTTGGATAGTGAAAAGGTAAAGTCTGTCCTTGCATTCTCTCTGAATTACCCTTGATGGCTGGAGGCTGTTGGAGATATGGGAGCCCTGGGGGCCATTGCCCAAAGGATGAGCAGAGTCCAGTGGTGGGTTTTGTGGGGAAGGGTTTGTGAGTACATGTTGGCAGCTGAAGAGACCTGGGAGAAATAGAAGTCAGGTTTTGGGATAGAGTAGCAGACTGAGGTTCTTTTTTTTTTTTTCCAGACAGAGTCTTTCTCTGTCACCCAGACTGGAGTGCAGTGGTGCAATCTTGGCTCACTGCAACCTCCAACTCCTGGTTTCACTTCTCGTGCCTCAGCCTCCTGGGTAGCTAGTACTGTAGGAACGTGCCACCATGCCTAG
>NW_012118027.1:0-1210 GCF_000951035.1 Colobus angolensis palliatus
ATGCTAGATCTCAGCTCACTGCAAGCTCCGCCTCCCAGGTTTACGCCATTCTCCTGCCTCAGCCTCCCGAGTAGCTGGGAGTATAGGAGCCCATCACCTTGCCCGGCCAGTTTTTCGTATTTTTTAGTAGAGACGGGGTTTCACCGTGTTAGCCAGGATCTCCTGACCTCGTGACCCGCCCACCTTGGCCTCCCAAAGTGCTGGGATTACAGGCTTGAGCCACCGCGCCCGGCCAATCCTTTTTATTTTTACAGAAAGGGTCTTGCTCTGTCACCCAGGCTGGAGCACAGTGGCATGATCATTGCTCACTGTGGCCTCAAACTCCTGGGCTCAAGCAACACTCTTGCCTCAGCCTCCAAAGAGCTGGGATTACAAGTGTGAGCCACTGCGCCCGGCATAGTTTCTGAAACGTTTTTAGAAATGCTACTTATAGCAGCATTAGCTGTAAAAAACACCCTGTATGTGAGTCCTGCCAGGGGAGGCTTGGGCAAATACTAGGGAAATAGGAAGTTTATCTTTGGCCCTTTCAGGATTAAAAAAAAGAAAAATTTTAGTGTAATATTGATACATACAAAAGAATGTGTTATTAAACAGAATAAACACTCTGCTTAAGAACAAGACATTATCAATATGAGGATTTACTTCCTTTTGGGATCTTATGCCTATTTCTGAAAAGGTCTGGGTTCTAGCTATCTAGTATTAACATAAAAGGTTTGAGAAATATACATTCAATAAGCTGCTATCTGATAATGGCTTTATATTTTTCTCCTTTTGAGGGTATAATTTTTTTTAATTTTTATTTTGTAGAGACAGAGTCGTGCTATGTTGCCCAGGCTTGTATCAAACTCCTGGCCTTAAGCAATCAGCCTCCCAAAGTGTTGGGGTTACAGGTGTGAGCCACCACACCTGGCCTCATAAAAATTGCTATAGCATTTTTTTTCTGATAATAGAAGTGTATACCTTCCCTGTAGAAAAATTTTAAAATAGGAAAAAGTAGGAAGAATATAAAAATAACCATTAGTAATTCCACTATCTCCAGAAAATTATTGTTTTTTGCTGGAGTGCAGTGGCCAGATCTCAGCTCACTGCAAGCTCCACCTCCCGGGTTTACGCCATTCTCCTGCCTCAGCCTCCAGAGTAGCTGGGCCTACAGGCGCCCGCCACCTCGCCCGGCTAGTTTTTTGTATTTTTAGTAGAGACGGGGTTTCAC
>NW_012118027.1:5985-6344 GCF_000951035.1 Colobus angolensis palliatus
ATCATGAGGTCAGGAGTTGAAGATCAGCCTGGCCAAGATGGTGAAACCCTTTCTCTACTAAAAATACAAAAAATTAGCCAGGTATGGTGGTGGGCGCTTGTAATCCCAGCTACTCAGGAGGCTGAGGCAGAGAATTGCTTGAACCTGGGAGGCGGAGGTTGCAATAAACTGAGATATTAAAGCAATTCAAGTTTTAAACTTTTTTGTTTTGTTTTGTTTGAGATGGAGTTATGCTCTTGTCGTCCAGGCTGGAGTGCAATGGTGTGATCTCGGCTCACTGCAACCTCCGCCTCCCAGGTTCAAGCCATTCTCCTGTCTCAGCCTCCTGAGTAGCTGGGATTACAGGTGCACACTACCAC
>NW_012118028.1:0-680 GCF_000951035.1 Colobus angolensis palliatus
ATCCAGTCTGTCATTGATGGACATTTGGGTTGATTCCAAGTCTTTGCTGTTGTGAATACTGCCACAATAAACATACGTGTGCATGTGTCTTTATAGCAACACGCCTTATAATCCTTTGGGTATATCCCCAGTAGTGGGATGGCAGGGTCAAATGGTATTTCTAGTTCTAGATCCTTGAGGAATTGCCACAATGTTTTCCACAATGGTTGGAATAGATTACAGTCCCACGAACAGTGTTAAAGTGTTCCTATTTCTCCACATCCTCTCCAGCAACTATTGTTTCCTGACTTTTTAATGATCACCATTTTACCTGGTGTAAGATGGTATCTTATTTTGGTGTTGATTTGCATTTCTCTGATGGCCAATGATGATGAGCATTTTTTCATGTGTTTGTTGGCTGCATAAATGTCTTCTTTTGAGAAGTGTGTGTTCATTTCCTTTGACCAGTTTTTGATGGGGTTGTTTGTTTTTTTTCTTGTAAATTTGATTGAGTTCTTTATAGGTTCTGGATATCACTCCTTTGTCAGATGAGTAGATTGCAAAAATTGTCTCCCATTCTGTAGGTTGCCTGTTCACTCTGATGGTAGTTTCTTTTGCTGTACAGAAGCTCTTTAGTTTAATTAGATCCCATTTGTCAATTTTTTGATGGGGTTGTTTGTTTTTTTCTTGTAGATTTGTTT
>NW_012118028.1:3056-3387 GCF_000951035.1 Colobus angolensis palliatus
TTCTGCACAGCAAAAGAAACTACCATCAGAGTGAACAGGCAACCTACAGAATGGGAGACAATTTTTGCAATCTACAAATCTGACAAAGGATTAATATCCAAACTTACAGAGAACTCAAACAAATTTACAAGAAAATAACAAACAACCCCATCAAAAAGTGGGCAAAGGATATAAACAGATACTTCTCAAACGAAGACATTTATGCAGCCATCAGACACATGAAAAAATGCTCATCATCACTGACCATCAGAGAAATGCAAATGAAAACCACAATGAGATACCATCTCACACCAGTTAGAATGGCAATCATTAAAAAGTCAGGAAACAACAG
>NW_012118029.1:0-865 GCF_000951035.1 Colobus angolensis palliatus
TCCAGATACTTGGGAGGTGAGGGAAGAGAATTGCTTGAAACCCAAAGGTGGAGGTCGCAGTGAGCCAGATCGTGCCACTGCACTCCAGCCTAGGCAAAAAAGCAAAACTCCGTCTAAAAAAAAAAAGTGTGGAAACATACAAATAACATAAAATGTACCCTTGTACCCACTTTTATGCACAGTTCCAGGGCATTAAGCAGTTTCACATGACTGTGCAGCCTTCACCACCACCCTTCTCCAGAGCATTTTCATCTTCTCACACAGAAACTGTCCCCGTGAAACACAAACTCTCCGTCCCCATCCCCATCCCCCAGCGCTGGCAGTTTCCATTCCACTTTCTGTCTCTGTGAGTCTGATGGTGTTAGTGGCTTCCCATGAGTGGAAGTTGACAGGATTTTTTTTTTTTCTTTGAGACGGAGTCTTGCTCTGCTGTCCAGGCTAGAGTATAGTGGCGCAATCTAGGCTCACTGCAACCTGGGTCTCCCAGGTTCAAGTGATTCTCCCACCTCAGCCTTCAGAGTTGCTGGGATTACAGGCGCCTGCCACCACACCTGGCTAATTTTTGTATTTTTTAGTAGAGACAGGGTTTCACCATATTGGCCAGGCCGGTCTCGAACTCCTGACCTCAGGTGATCTGCCTGCCTCTGCCTCTCAAAATGCTGGGATTACAGGCTGAGTCACCACCATACCCAGCTCAGCATTTGTCCTTTTGTATCTGGCTTCTTTCGCTCTGCATGATGACCTCAAGGCTCCTCCATGTGGTAGCCTGTATCAGTGTTTCATTGCTTTTCAAGGCTAAATAATATTCCATTGTACGGAGACACCGCGTTTTGCGTTCCGTTCATCCAGCGATGAACGCTTGGAT
>NW_012118029.1:3222-3497 GCF_000951035.1 Colobus angolensis palliatus
GCGGTGAGCTGTGATTGCACCATTGCACTCCAGCCTGGGCAACAGAACGAGACCCTACCACAAAAATACTACTACTAATAAAAGAGCTTTGGTGAAGGAAGTTTTTCCCTTTTGCCTTTCTGCCCTCTGCCACATGAGGACACAGTGTCCCCCCGACCAGGAGGAGGCAGTGCTCCCAGCGCCATCTTGGAAGCAAGGCTGGACCCTCTCCAGACAGTGAAGCTCCTGAGCCCTGGATTTCAGACTCCCAGCCTCCCTGGCAAAGGCCCATGTGG
>NW_012118030.1:0-1506 GCF_000951035.1 Colobus angolensis palliatus
ACCTCAGGCATGCACCACCACATCTGGCTAATTTTTGTATTTTCAGTAGAGACAGGGTTTCACCATGTTGGCCAGGCTGGTCTTGAACTTCTGACCTCAAGTGATCTGCCCACCTTGGCCTCCCAAAGTGCTGAGATTACAGATGTGAGCCACTATGCCCAATTATATTTGTATTTTTAGTAGAGACCAGGTTTCACTATGTTGGCCAGGCTGGTCTTGAACTCCTGACGCCAAGTAATCCATCCACCTCAGCTGCCCAAGGGCTAGGATTATAGGCATGAGCCACCGCGCCCAGCCAGTTTCCTTTCTTTTTTCCCTTCAATGTCAGCAGCATATTTAAAAGCATATTTTGTTTCTATTTTATGTTGCATTACTTACGTGTTGGTTAGGGGAGAGAAAGGGAGTTGTAGTATCTTAGCCGCAGTGTGTCGAGATCTAGAGCTTCAGAGACAGTGCATTTTGTAGAATGCGTGTTATTACTCAAGGATTGCAATAATATTAGAATCTGTATAGTCTCATGCATTTGTATTATTTATTTACTGAAAAACATTTTACTTTGTATATCTAAAACCAAATAACTTGATTTTTCCCCTAAAATAATCATATTTTAAAATCTCACTACGAATACTCAAGAAAATTTTCATCAGTTTCACATGTAATAAAGTAGCTTCCTGAAGAAACTTTCACACAGGGTGCTGGTGGTTCAAGGGATTTGTAACAGCAAAGCCAGTCTTCACGTGCAAGAGCTTTTTCTTACGTTTCTGCACTTAAAAACAGTATAGAGAAAAATGATACTTTTTATCAGTGTAGAAAAGAAGCAAATTTATGAGCACTTTGCAGTGATGACCCCATGGCTTAGCTTCATCATGTTTGTTTATGCAAACATTTGTGGAACTTCACTTCCTTGTGACACGGCTTTTTCAGCAGTCCTTCACTGGGCTGACCTTTCTTCCACTATTGATTTTGTCCTCTCTTGATAACTCAATTATGCAGGGGAATAATCTAAGTAAAAACCTCTCTTTTTTTTTTTTTTTTTTTAACTGTGCTTCATAGTAATCTGGTGTTAGGTAAGGAGGGAAATGGGGTTGGCCTGACTCCTTCCAGGAGTTTATACCATAGTTGAGACCTAGGCTTGGGATGGGGGGCTTGGGAGATCTTTACAATGATAGGTAATATTAACATTGGCAGAATAAGGTGAAGAAATCAAAACAGGTGACATAATTGGCCAAGGATGGAGAAGAAAGGAATGTTCGGGGCTGGTTGCAGTGGCTCACAGTGGCTCACGCCTGTAATCTCAGCACCTCGGGAGGCCAAAGTGGGTGGATCATCTGAGGTCAAGAGTTCAAGACCAGCCTGGCTGGCTGGGTGTGGTGGCTTATGCCTATAATCCCAGCACTTTGGGAAGCCTAGGCGGGTGGATCACCTGAGGTCAGGAGTTTGAGACCAGTCTGGCCAACGTGGTGAAACCTCATCTCTACAAAAATACAAAAATTAGCTGGGCATGGT
>NW_012118030.1:5481-5767 GCF_000951035.1 Colobus angolensis palliatus
ATGAGACTGACAGGCTCCAAGCACAGGAGCCTTGGCTGTGGCTGGGCATGACTGTGGGAGGTGGGAGGTGGGTGCTGGGAGTGCCAGGTGCTAGGCCAGCTTCCCACTAGCACCAGGACCGCCCCTCCTCCCCGGACAGCCACGTGGGCAAGGCCAGCTTCCCTCCACATCCCCACGGAGCACAAGGTCAGATGCATGGGTTGTTCCGGTCTGTGGGTGAGACACAGGTTCTCTGTGTAGCATCTCTTCGGAGCGAAGTTGAGTCTTTTCGTGTGGTTCCGTCATT
>NW_012118031.1:0-419 GCF_000951035.1 Colobus angolensis palliatus
TTCATTGCAATCCCTACCAAATTCCAAGACATTCTTCACAGAAATAGGAAAAACAATCCTAACATTTATATAGAATCACAAAAGACCCAGAATAGTCAAAGCTATCCTAACCAAAAAAGAACAAAAGTGAAGAAATCACATTACCTAACTTCAAATTATACTACAGAGCTATAGTAACCAAAACAGCATGGTAGTGACATAAAAACAGACACACAGATCAATGGAACAGACTAAAGTACCCAGAAACAACAAATCCACACACCTATAGTGAACTCATTTTTATCCACACCCCTATAGTGAACTCATTTTTGACAATGGAACCAAGAACATACACTGGGGAAAAGACAGTCTCTTTCATAAATAGTGCTGGGAAACTGGATATCCATATGCAGAAGAACGAAACTAGTTCCCTATCTCTC
>NW_012118031.1:789-1749 GCF_000951035.1 Colobus angolensis palliatus
TTCATTGCAATCCCTACCAAATTCCAAGACATTCTTCACAGAAATAGGAAAAACAATCCTAACATTTATATAGAATCACAAAAGACCCAGAATAGCCAAAGCTATCCTAAGCAAAAAAGAACAAAAGTGGAGGAATCACATTACCTAATTTCAAATTATACTACAGAGCTATAGTAACCAAAACAACATAGTAGTGACATAAAAACAGACACACACAGATCAATGGAACAGAATAAAGTACCCAGAAACAACAAATCCACACACCTATAGTGAACTCATTTTTATCCACACACCTATAGTGAACTCATTTTTGACAATGGAACCAAGAACATACACTGGGGAAAAGACAGTCTCTTTCATAAATAGTGCTGAACTGGATATCCATATGCAAAAGAACAAAACTAGTTCCCTATCTCTCACCATATACAAAAAGTCAAATTGAAATGGATTAAAAATTTAAATCTAAAACCTCAAACTACGAAACTAAAAGAAAACATTGGGGAAAATCTTCAGGACATTGGTCTAGGCAGAAATTTCTTGAGGAATACCCTACAAGCACAGGCAACCAAAGCAAAAATGGACAAATATGATCACATCAAGTTACAAAGCTTCTGCACAGCAAAGGATACAATCAACAAAGTAAAGAGACAACTCAAAGACTGAGATAAAGTATTTACGAACTATCCATCTGACAGGGGATTCATCACCAGAATATATAAAGAGCTCAAACAACTTTTAGGCGAAAAAAAAAATTTAATAATCTGATAAAAGAAAAATTGGGCAAAAGGTTTGAATAAACATTTCTCAAAAGATGACATACAAATGGCAGACAGGCATATGGAAATGTGTTCAACATCATTGATCAGAGAAATGTAAATCAAAAGTACAATGAGATATCATCTCACTCCAGTTAAAATAGCTTGTATTCCGAAGACAAGCAATAACAAATGCTGGTGAGAA
>NW_012118032.1:0-12773 GCF_000951035.1 Colobus angolensis palliatus
TATATAAACAGCCTGTAACAAGCAGTCGGGGTCCCAGGACCAACTTAGAGCTTGGGACCCTAGCGCGCTAGTAATAAATAACTCTCTGCTGTGAACTCCATGTCGGTGATCCTTCGTGACGACCCCTGCCCAGGAGGGAATCGAGAGTTCGGTTCCAACAATTTCAGTTCTAAATTTAATCCACTCAATCAATGGTGATGATAACAGGTACATTTATTATTTTTTCCCATTGTATAACTCGACGTTAGCATAAGCACATTCCTGCTGAGACAAGAAAACAAACACCATCGCATTTGTTGAGGACACACCTCACTCCGTCTGCAAGACAAACACAGATCACTGTTTCCTTCTTGCGTGTAAGACAATTTCTCTTCACTGTTTGATACTGGCCATCCTAACAGGTGGCTAGGTTCCTAACACCATCCCATGGTGGTGTTTTGTTTGTTTGTTTGTTTTGTTTTGGTTCATTTTGTTTTTGAGATAGAGTCTGGCTGTGTCTCCCAGGCTAGATGGAGTGCAGTGATGTGGTCTCGGCTCACTGCAACCTCCGCCTCCCGGGTTCTAGCAATTCTCCTGTCTCAGCCTCCCGAGTAGCTGGAATTACAGGCACACACCACCATGCCCAGCTAATTCTTGTATTTTCAGTAGAGATGGGGTTTCACCATGTTGGCCAGGCTGGTCTCAAACTCCCGACCTCAGGTGATCCACCCACCTCAGCCTCCCAAAGTGCTTGGATTACATGCAAGAGCCACTGCGCCCGGCCCCATTGGTGGTTTTGATTTGCATTTCCGTGATGATTAGTGATGTTGGACACCTTTTTGTACATCTGTTGGCCATTTTTATGCCTTCTTTGGTAAAATATCTATTTAAGTATTTCGCCTATTTTTAATCGGTTATTTGGGGGTTTCATTTGTTTGTTTTAACCTATTGAATTGTATGGGTTTCTTATGTTTTAGATATTAACCCTTTATCTGATATGTGGTTTGCAAATATTTTCTCCCAGTCCTCAGGCTGCCTTTTCATTTTGTTGACTTTCCTGGGCTATGCAGAAGCCTTTTTAGTTTAATGTGGTTCTGCTTATATTTTTGCTTTTATTGTCCGTGCTGTTGGCGTGATATTCAAACAATCCCTGCCAAGGTCAACGTCAAGACACTTATCCTCTATGTTTTCTTCTAGGATTTTTATGGTTTCAGGTTTTACCTTTAAGCCTTACGTTCATTGTGAGTTGATTTTTCTGTATGAAGTAAGGCAGGAGTCCAGTCTTATTCTTTTGCATGTGGATATCCAGAGAAACAGGGAACAGAACGATGATTCCCAGGGGTTGGGGGCTAGGAAAACTGGGAAGATGTTGGTCAAAAGGTACAAACTTGCAGTTATAAGATGAATAAGTTCTGGACACCTAACATACAGCATGGTGACTATACTTAACAATATTGTATTGTGTATTTGAAATTTGCAAAAGAGTGATCTTAAATGTTCTCACCACACAGAAATTAAAAAAAAAAAAAAATTAGGTAGGCTGGGCGCTGTGGCTCACGCCTATAATCCCCGCACTTTGGGAGGTCGAGGCAGTTGGATCACCTGAGGTCAGGAGTTCGAGACCAGCCTGGCCAACTTGGTGAAATCCTATCTCTACTAAACATACAAAAAATTAGCCGGTCATGGTGGTGGGCCACCTGCACTCCTAGCTACATGGGAGGCTGAGGTAGGAGAATCACTTGAACCCAGGAGGCGGAGGTTGCAGTGAGTGAGATCACACAACTGCACTCCAGCCTGGGTGACAGAGTGAAACACCGTCTCAAAAGATTTAAAAAAAAGGTAACTGTGGAGTGATGGATATGTTGATTGTGGTCATTTTCCCACAATGCACACCTATGTCAAAACAACATCATGTTGTACAACTTTATAGAATTTTAATTTTGCAATCATACCTCAGTAAGACTGGAAATATTTTTCAAAGAGGATTTCTAAGTCAAAATAAGCTTTCTCAGATAAATGGGTAGCTAGTGTTTCATAAACAATGCCATTTGCCCCAAGCAACTTAATTACCGAATGTTTTAGATGGATGTGTGTGCTTGTGTGTGTGTGCATCTGCACTTATTTTGTGTGTGTGTGTGTGTGTGTTTTCAGGCAGTGGGGGTGGTGGTGGTTGTTTTTGTTTTTTGAGATGGAGTCTGGCTCCGTTGGCCAGGCTGGAGTGCAATGGCATGATCTAGGCTCACTGCAACCTCTGCCTCCTGGGTTCAAGTGATTCTCCGGCCTCAGCCTCCCAAGTAGCTGGGACTACAGGCATGCACCACCACACCTGGCTAATTTTTGTAGTTTTAGTAGACACAGGGTTTCACCATGTTGACCAGGCTGATCTCGAACTCCTGACCTCAAATGATCCTCCTGCTTCAGCCTCCCAAAGTGCTGGGATTACAGGCATGAGCCACCGCATCTAGCCTAGCGAAGGGTTTCTTAATCCGAACACCTTGGGTAATTTGGGGCTGAACGACTCTCTGTGGTGCGGTGTCCTGTGCACTGTAGGGTGCTGAGTAGCATCCCTGGGCTCTACCCACCAAATGCCAATAGTACCCATTCCCAGTTGTGACAACCAAAATATCTCCAGACATGTTACCTGGGGCACAAACTCGACCCACGTTAAATTCTCCTGATGTGAAAAAAAAAGAAAAAAAAAAGAAAGAAATAATATATTGTGCCACAACTTGGATGAAACTGGAAGCCATTTTTCTAAGTTAAGTAACTAACGAATAGAAAACCAAATACCACACATTCTCACTTACAAAAGTGGGAGCTGGTAGGGCATGGTGGCTCATGCCTGTAATGCCAGCACTTTGGGAGGCCGAGGCAGGAGGATCACTTGAAACCAGGAGTTCAAGAACAGCCTGGGCAATGTAGTAAGACCCCGTCTCTACAGAAAATAGAAAATATTAGCTGGGAGTGGTGGTGCACACCTGTGGTCCCAGCTACTCAGAAGGCTGAGGGGGGAGATTGCTTGAGCCCAGGAGGTCGAAGGTGCAGTGAGCCATGATCATGCCACTGCAATCCATCCTGGGTGACAGAGTGAGACCCTGCTTCAAAAAAAGAAGTGGGAGCTAAGTTGTGGGTATGCAAAGGTGTACAAAGTACTGTAATGCGCATTGGAGACTCCGAAGTGGGAGGGTGCGAGTGGGGTGAGGGATGAAGGAGTACCTATTAGGTACCATGTACAACACCTGGGTGATGGGCGCACTAACGTCCTAGACTTCACTCATCCACATAACCAAAAACCACGTGTACCCCTAAAGCTATATTCAAATTAAAAAAAAAAAATCAAAGCACTCCTGATGTAAAATTTCACATGTTCTCACTCAAACGTTGGAGGTAAAAATGTTAAGAACTTGCACTCATGGAGATAAAGTAGAAAGGCGGTTACTCGAGGCTGGAAAGAGTATCGAGGAAGAGGCGATCGAGTGGGGACAGTTAATGAATGCAAAACTACAGTTGGATAGAAGCAAGAAGGTATAGTATTTGCTACTACAACAGGGGAACAATATTAACAATAATTCATTGTATATTTTAAAATCACTAAGAGAGTGGAATTGCAATGTTCCTAACACAAAAAAAATGGTAAAAGCTTGAAGGGATAGATACCCCAATTACCCTAATTTGATTATTACACATGTTAAGCATGTAACAAAATATCACATATACCCTGTAAATAAGTACAACTATTATGTACCCATAATGATTAAAAATAAAAAGCTTTAGGCCAGGCATGGTGGCTTATGCCTACAAGCCCAGCACTTTGGGAGGCAGAGGCGGGAGGATTGCTTGAAGCCAGGAGTTGGAGACCAGCCTGGGAAACATAGCAAAACCCCATCTTTACAAAAAGTTTTCAAAAATTAGCTGGGCGTGGTGGCACACACCTGTAGTCCCAGCTACTCAGGAGGCTGAGGCAGGAGGATCACTTGAACCTGGGATTTGAAGGCTGTGGTGAGCTATGATCACACCACTGCACTCTAGTGTGGGCAGCAGAGCAAGACCTCATCTCTAAAAATAATAAATAATAAAATAGTGTTTAGAAAGAACCACTGTTCTAGTCTAAAACTGCAATGCATGTCTATTCTTTCTCAAATGTCTGCTCGCCAAGCGAAGGTTTGTTCTTTGTAGCAGCATCCTGTGATTTTTCTTTACATTACAAAGATAACATCTGTTTTCCCAGTTCAAGCCTCTGTCCTAAGATATTCACTTCCCTCTACACTTGATATAATTTCAAACTACTATGTGGAAATAAGGGAGGGATTAAGGCAGCCTGACATAAGGTCAATCTTTCCAGACCAGGAGTGACCCTAGGAAAATTGTTTTTCTTTTTGGGTTCAGATAAACCACAGTGAATAACCATAGCCCAGCACAGCATGGCTTTCCAGCAAAGACAGGACCTCCTCCCTCCAGGGATGGCAGGAATGTAAAGTGAAAGTGTTGCGGGAAAGGGGTCCCAGTCCAAACCCCAAAAGAGGGTTCTTGAATCTCGTACAAGAGAGAATTCAGGGCGAGTCCACAGAGTAAAATGAAAGGAAGTTGATTAAGAAAGTAAAGGAATAAAGAATAGCTACTCCATAGGCAGAGCAGCAGCAAGGGCTGCTGGCTGCCTGTGTTTACGGTTATTTATCGATTATATGCTAAACAAGGGGTGAAGTAGTCGTGAGTTTTCCAGGAAAGGGGTGGGTAATTCTGAGGGTTCCTCCCCTTTTTAGACCATGTAGGGTAACTTCTTGAGGTTGTCATGACATCTGTAAACTGTCGTGGTTCTGGTGGCAGTGTCTTTTAGCAGCTAATGCATTATAATGAGTGTATAACGAGCAGTTACAATGACCAGAGGTCACTCTTGTCACTGTCTTGGCTTTGGTGGGATTTGACTGACTTCTTTACTGAAACCTGTTTTATCAGCAAGGCCTTTATGACCTGTATCTTGTACTGACCTCCATTTCACCCTGTGACTAAGTGCCTAACCTCCTGGGAATGCAGCCCAGTGGGTCTCAGCCTTATTTTACCCAGCTCCTATTCAAGATGGAGTCACTCTGGTTTCAACATCTCTGACAAAAGTGTGCTTATTGTGCTGACCAAGGAGGGCTGAATGAAATCCAGCTGCATTGGACAGGGAACTAAAGGCAAATGTCCATCCATAGAATGTAGACAAGGCACTGACAAATGTGATAAACACAGCGAGGTCTGGGCATGGACGGACATACTTTTTTTTTTTTTTAAAAGACATGGTCTCACTCAGACTGGAGTGCAGTGGTGCAGTCACAGCTCACTGCAGCCTCGACCTCCCAGCCTCAAGCAATCCTCCTACCTCAACCTCTTGAGTAGCTGGTACTACAGGCACGCACCACCATTCCTGGCTAATTATTTTTATTTTTTGTAGACACAGGGTCTCACTGAGTTGCCTGGGCTGGTCTCAAACTCCTGGACTCAAGCAATCCTCCTGCCTCAGCCTTCCAAGTAGCTGGGACTACAGGCACATGCCACTACGCCAGGCTAATTTTTGTATTTTTGGTAGAGAGGAGGTTTTGTGATGTTGCACAAGCTGGTCTAGAACTGCTGAACTCAAGTGATCCACCCACCTCAGCCTCCCAACATGCTGGAATTACAAGGGTGAGCCGCTGAGCCCAGGTGAGATACGTCTTTCTCTCACTGAGGGCTCCTAAGTGGGCATCTGGTCCCTATAGATGCTGAATTTCTTTTTTCTGACTTTCTTTCAGTCATTTTGAAATGTATGTTAAGGCTTGGGTACTGTGCCCTCTTTGACTTTCAAACCATCAGGAGCCATTTGCAATGTCTGGAGACATTTTGGGTTATTATGATTGGAGAGTGGACATTGCCAGCATCTGGTGGGTGGGGCCCAGGGATGCTGCTGCTCAACAGCCTACAAGTGCACGGGACGGCCACAACACAGAGAACCCTCCAGCCCCAAGTGTCAACAGCACCCACTTTGAGAACCTTGAACTAAAGAATACAAAGATTCCACATATGAGATCATGCAGTATGTGTCACTCTGTGCCTGGCTTATTCCATTTAGCATAATGTCCTCCACATTTATCCATGTTGTTGCAAATGCCAACACTTCCTTCTTTAAGACTTAATAGCATTCCATTGTGTATACAAATCACATTTTCTTTACCCATTCATCCACTGATGGACACTTTGGTTGACTTCATATTTTGGCTATTGTGAATAGTGCTGTAATGACTATGGGAAAGCAGATAAATTAGACATTCCTCAGGAAGTTACTAGAAAAATAAAATTATAAGTCAAGGAGTATTTGTTTGAAATCTTCAAAAGTTGTTTTAAACCATCCAGAAAAGTATGAATTCTCATATAAACCTTATGAAAAATAAAAATGGTAAGTTAAATGCTGAAATTTTTGAAAGCTGTCAAAATAATCTATCTACCTATCTATTCACCCATCCGTCATCTTTCTATAACTATCCATCCATCTATTCATCCATTTATCCATCCATTCATCTATTGAACGTACCTATCTAGCTAGCTAGCTAGCTATTTATCACCTATCCACCCATCTACTGAATCTATCATCTATCCTTATCTATCACATACCTATCTATCCATCCACACATCTATTGAATCTAATCATCTATCATTATTTATGTATCTATCATTATCTATGTATCTATCATGTATCCATCCAGCCATCTGTTGAATCTATCATCTATCAATATCTATCTATCCATCTATCCATTCATCTACTGAATCTATTATCTATCATTATCTATATATTTATCTATGTATCTATCCATCCATCTACCTATTGAATGTATTTATCATCTATCATTATCTATGTGACAGTCTAATCTATTTAAGCTCTCTGTCATCTCTTATATTTTTATCTGTCTCTTCTATTTATTCTCATCTCTATTGTCATATATTATATGTATGTTGATATACACAGAGAAAGACTGATAGAGAGAGAGAGATTTGTAAAATGTACAAATATTTAAAATGAAACACTTTTTTTCTAATGGGTGACATGGTAAACAAGGACATTCACTGACTGGCCTCATTCACTTCCTACCCACCCTTCCAATCTAATCACTCCTAGGGGGTGTTTCTGGGAACAGCTTTCGTCGCCGCATCTGTCTCTTCACCCCCACACCACTTTCTGCCTGCCCCCTGGCCAGCCTAGCTTCCCTGAGGCCCCTCCCTGTCCCCTGCACCCATCACACACCATGTCCATGATGATTGCTGTTTACCAGTCGACTCCCCGACCACACACATCAAAAGCACCCGGAGGCTCAGGGGTCTTCCTCTCTGGTTTTCATCCACACGTGGCACGATGCTGGTAAATGGTAGCACCAAATAAATGTTACAGTAAATGAATAGACTACTTAGCTCCCTTTACAACTGCCAATGAAGGAATGATAAATTAAGGTGGTGATTTTCAACTCCTAAGGTCCAGTAAGTCAGGGGTAGGGGTTTTTCTTTATTTCCAGCTCCAGAAAACTGCTGAAAGGAGATGGGAAAAAGCATTTCATTTCTAAAAACGCCTTTAGCATAACTTGCAATACAATACAAGTCCATCAGCCAGCCTGCCTCAACCCCCCCCCCAAGGCATCTGGTTCTAGTTCAGGGCAAAGGAAGTTAAGTGTTTCATTATAATGCTTCTTGCACACACACATATGCATTTATTGGAGGTGGGGAGCTTTGGGGGAGTTTTACTAATATTTGCTAATTTTTTATTGACTTATGTAGAAAGAACTATAAACTTAATTTTGCATTTACTTATGTAGAAAGACCTGCAAACTTAATTTTGATTTCCCTATGTTTCCCTCAGTTTGCTCAATTCCTTCCTTCTGATTGCGATGAAATTTTTCTAGAAAATCATCACCCAATTTAAACCATATTTTTTAAGTATTTCCCTGTGCCGGGGGAAAGAAAGTTTAAAATGATCCTTTAGATTATTTGTATATTTTTGAAATGTTTCAACAAGGTTAAATATAATTGGAAGGAAAAGCAAAGCATTATATAAGATTAAATCTTAGGTGAATTGAAGAAAAAAATAAGCATTTCTGCAAGACCAGGGAGTCAAAATCTGATTTTCTTCTAAAGCAAAGAAGGTTCAGAGAGTTCTTTTTTCTAGGTTTAGAAACCATTCAAAATTCATGAGTTTGCTGTTTTGATCATCACTGAAATCTCTTCCAGATTCCTACCCTTAGGGAAAAAAAAAAAAAAAAATATATATATATATATATATATATATATATATGGCTTCATGCTTTAAAAGAAGATCAAAATAGTATATTAAGTAGTCTCAGAATACTTCTTGTACATACAAAAAATACTCAGTGAGTTATAAAATAAATCAAAAACAGACAGATTGAATCTTCCTTAGATTATATATGCTTTTAACTTCTAGGAGAATGAAGGATGCAAGCTAGAAGATTAATGAAAGAAAATCAATTACCCCCAAAGAAAAATGTTTAAAAATCTCAGTTATAGTTCAGATTGGCCCTTTCTAGCAAAAGTCAAAATGTGATATGCAAACACATAACGTAATGCCTTCATTCTTCACACAAGTCTTGACTATGTACATGGTTGGTGCTTTGTTTGAAAATCCAATGAGACAGTAATATCTGAGAAACTGCCATAGATGATGCAGCAAAGGCATTTTACTGTATCAAATTCAAGTGGTCAGAGGTATTTGAACCAGAGCAACTCCATCTTGAATAGGGGCTGGGTAAAATGAGGCTGAGACCTACTGGGCTGCATTCCCAGGAGGTTAGGCATTCTAAGACACAGGATGAGGTAGGAGGTCGGCACAAGATACAGATCATAAAGACCTTGCTGATAAAACAGCATGTGGTAAAGAAGTCAGCCAAGATGGTGACAAGAGTGACCTCTGGTTGTCCTCACTGCTCACTATATGCTAATTATAATACAATAACATGCTGAAAGGCACTCTCACCAGCACCATGACAGTTTGCAGAAGCCATGACAATGTCAGGATATTAATCTATATGGTCTAAAAGGGGAGGAACCCTGAGTTCCCAGAATTGCCCACCCCTTTCCCAGAAAACTCATGAATAATCCACTCCTTGTTCAGCATAAAATCAAGAAATAACCGTAAAAATGGGCAACCAGTAGCCATTGGGGCTGCTCTGCCTGTGGAGTAGCCATTCTTTTACTTCTTTACTTTTGTAATAAACTTGTTTTCACTTTATGGACTCACCTCCAGTTCTTTCTTGCACGAGATCCAAGAACCCTCTCTTGGGGTCTGAATCAGGACCCCCTTCCCGGTAACAAAGTTACAAACAAAGGAAATCCTATCTAAAACAGATACAGTCATGCACCGCCACAGAATGTATGGCCAATGATGGACGGCATATAAAATGATGGTGCCACAAGATTATAATGGAGCTGAAAAATTCCTGTTGCCTAGTGATTTGTGTTACAATTGCCTACCGTATTCAGTATAGGAACATGCCGTACAGGTTTGTAGCATAGGAGCAACAGGCTACACCATATAGCCTAGGTGTGTAGTAGGCTAGACCATCTAGGTTTGTGTAAGTGCACTGCAGGATGTTGGCACAACGACAACATCGCCCAGTGATACATTTCTCAGAATGTATCCCCATCATTAAGCAATGAGTGACTGTAAGTCTATTTCACTGTGTGTAACTTCCCCTATTGTAAGGGAACTCCCCTCAGAAACCCAAGCTCACCTTGGTCCAGACCCACAATGCAGCAATTTAGGAAGAGTATGCTTCCCTGAGGAGGCACTTTAGCTCAAACCAGCCACCACTTGCTCACTGGCTTTCTACTACCTTCACATCAGTTTTAGCCTCACAGAATCAATAGTGAGCTTCTTTTTCACGTTGGAATTCATTGTAAATATAGGAGTGGGAGTTTCCACATTTCCATGAGGTAATCTATTTGCTAGTTAAGGACCTATATCCATTACCTATTGCTGTGTAACAAACACCCCAACACTTAGTAGCTAAAGACAATCACCATTTTATTTGTGCATCACTCTTTGGGTCACAAATTTCAGACTGAGCTCAGCTGGATGGTTCTTCTGTGGGTCTCCCTGAAGGGCACGTGCCTTATGTGGTCCCAGTCCTCTGACAGCTTGACTGAAAATGGATGGTGTAAGCTAGGAGTGTATTCACATAGCTGGCCATTGGTGCTGGCTGTCAGCTTAATCTTTCTCATGGTGACTCATCTCAAAAAGGCTACCCTGGCTTCTTCATGTGGGGTGGCCTCAGTACTCTAGGCTGACAGACAAGACCATCCAACAGACGTGTTCATGAATGTACCTTAGACCATCCAGTCTCATCAAGCGGCCAGATAATGGAAGCTGCATGAAAGACCCCAGGCAAGACCAACAGAAGAACTGCCCAACTGAACCCAGTCCAAGTTATTGATTCACAGACATATGAGCAAATACAATGTTTGTGATATTGAGGCACTAAGCTTGTAGTTGATTTTATATTAAAAAAAAAATAGGTAACAGATCCTGAAATTCATACCTGAAGTGGGTGGGGGCTTGCTCTCATACAAAAGCTTAAAACATGCTTCATTGGCTTTGAAACTGAGTGGTGAATGAAGGTTAGGAAAATAGTAACGTAACTGCTACCAAAGGCTAGAAAAAAATGGCAACCAGTGGTATGCTGTGTTGGAAGAGCAAAACTGTAGCCTACAGTGACTTGGAAGATAAAAATGTACCTAATGTGCTCACTTTGGCAGCATAGATACTAAAATTGGAATGATACAGATAAGATTAGCAAGGCCCATGCAAGGATGACAGGTAAATTCGTGAAGCATTTCATTATTAAACACACACACACACACACACACACGTAAATAAAGTCAAAAAAGAAAAGAAATGTACCTAATAAACTCGGACTTAGAGGAAGCAGGTTTTTGTTGTTGTTGAACATTTGCACTACTGACATTTGGGGACAGAAAATTATTTGTTATGGAAGCTGCCATGTGCATTGCAGAATTCTCAGCATCATTCTGGGCCTCTGCTTGGTAGACCTCAGAAGCACCCATTGACTACAGCCTGAATTTTTGTCCCATATAACAGTGAGTATATAACATAGATTTTTGTTAACCCACTGCATTTTGGGATTCTTTGTTATGTGCCAATAGCTGACTGACACAGCCTCTTATAACAGAAACAGAGAATTTGCTCATGCACGTTTCTTTCCTTCCGTCAATGGTTCATTCTGTAAATATTTGCAGTGCATTCCTTGAGCCAAATAATATCTGAATTTGGGGATAAATACACATGAAGTGATAGACCCTGACCTGCTGAGGCTCCTTTGGAAGCACTGAGGTGAGAACAGCATCTTAGCCAGTAAGAAGCTTTCTTCTGGGGAAGGCAGAGGGGGCAGGGACTTCTAGGCAGAGAATGCAATACTCCTTCATTTGCCATTTATGCAACAACTAATTGTAGAGCTGCTAGTGTGTGCCAAGTTCTGGAGATGGGGAAGAGGATAAGACAGACAAGAGTCATGCTTTCATGGTGGTTACAAGAAGTCAACAAGAAGACGAATGACATAATTTTATATCCCTATAAGAGGAAATACACAGCTGGCTGTGCAGGCACATGACTGTAGTCCCAGCTACTCAAGGAAACTGAGACTGGAGGATTACTAGAGCCTGGGAAGTCGAGGCTGCAATGAGCTGTGATTGTGCCACTGCACTGCAGCCTGGGCAATTATGGAGGTTGAAAACTGATCTGCTATCTACAACTAGAGACCCAGGAGAGCCGGTGGTGTAGATTCCAGTGTAAATTTCAGTCGGAGTCTGAAATATATTAATAGTTTGTATTTTGTTAATATAAGAGAGATTTTATTTTTAATACAAGACTAGTCAGACCATGTCAAAGGAAGAGAGTCCACGTGGCAGAGGGGAAGTCATCAGGGAGCAATTTAACAGCTGCCTGCACACTATTTTCCTCTCTGTGTTCATGCATTTGGAGAGTATGTCTATGGTTAAGGAATTACATCATCTCTAATCTTAACCTATGGTATTGACTATAAACAGGCTCCCTGTAAGGTTCGGTTATTTGAACGTTAATTTCTGCAGTGGAAGCAAATTTTAAAAATGAAAGCTCAAACTGCGGCTCCCATCTGGGCACCACGTGTCTGGAACGACCATTCTGAAAATGGGTTACCTCATGTGTGGCTTAGGCTGGCGTTTCAGCAGCTTTCAGGCTTGGTCCATTAGCCAGGTGCATGCAGGGCCACAGTGTGTGGGAGAAATAAGGCAGGAAGGATCATTACAAGGTGGCACGCCTTGTACCTGGCTAGGAGGTATATGAATCACACACAGAGGGAGCTGCGGGGAGAGTTTTCTCCACGAAATCCTTCTTTCAACAAGGCAACGTTTGGGGTAGACGGTCTGGAAGTCCATGTTAATTGGTCTTTTACTCATCTCCTCTATAGAATATGTCTCTGGGACTGTGAATTGATCAATCAATGCAATCAACATCAGCAGTACTTAAGATTTCCTTCATGAAATCTCATGGAGGAAGACCCATGCATGCCCAGCATTAGAGAATGGATTTTATTTGCACACAAACGCACAGAGAACAAATAGCGTGAGGACATTCATGTGGTAAAGGAAGCAAGGTGTGGGGCCGGCACGTAGAAAGACAAGCCACTTAGTGTGGGTGTTGTGAAGGGCGGGGTACAGAAATCGTAAGTCATGAATGCAGGCAGAGGCACATGTTTGAGGACTTTACAACAAAAGCAGGAAGC
>NW_012118032.1:13093-43380 GCF_000951035.1 Colobus angolensis palliatus
ATTTATAAAATTTATAAATTTATATATATTTTTTAAGACAGGGTCTCACTCGCCTAGGCTGCAGTGCAATGATGGCACAATCACAGCTTACTGCAGCCTCAACCTCTGGGGGCTCAACTGATTCTCCAATCTCAGCCTCCCCAGCAGCTGGAACCACAGACACTCGGCATCATGCCCAGCTAATTTTTATACTTTTTGCAGAGACCGGGTTTCACCATGTTGCCCAGTCAGGTCTCGAAGTGCTAAATATATTTTAAAGTATTAATTCTACACTGGATCTTAAGATATTGTGGACAGGTTTTTGCTTCTTTTAAGCTTGTCTTGTGTTTCGACCTCTATTGGATCAGTCATGATACTTGAGACAGCTTTTGAAGGTGGTTAGAAGTCCAAGCTCCTAATAAGAATTTGTGACAGTGCAAAGTCGCGGAAGTATTTTAGGATTTATGCATTTATTCCTAGACAGAATTAGGAAAGACATGGCTTGGCCTGAGGTTTTTTCCTATTCCTGTTGTTCTATAAACCCATGCAAACATACTCAGTTCCATAACTCGGGAGGCCAAGCACATTTCAAAAGAGGTACCTGTAACTCAAGCCATGCTGATTTCAGCAAACACTGCTCACAGGCCTTGTGGGAGGCTTGAATGTGTTTACTACATTGCCTTCCAGTTCTATGGGTTTATGAGTTGGTGCAACCTCAGCTAAGAATGCAGGCTGCTCACGTTGTGTCAATGTCGTATGTTTTGAACGGTGAAGTGTATGTTGTTTGTGAACTGAGGACACACGCCGACGTGCTACGTTCTTATTTCTATTTGCTTTAAGGAAATGATTCTCATACGCTAATATGTCGAACATGGAAGTTGAGGTATTTAGCACATCCTATATCAAAGCTGTTATAAAACTGACATAAAATGCTAAAGGGAAATAATTGTATTCCAAACAATTCCCCCTGTTATATCTCTATAAACCTTTTTATTTACTTATTTTTTTAAAATTTTTCTGGAGACAGGGCCTCACTCTTGTCACCCAGGCTGGAGTGCAGTGGCACAATCATAGCTCATTGCAGCCTTCATCTCCTGGGCTCAAGCAATTCTCCTGCCTCAGTCTCCCAAGTAGCTGGGACCACTGGCACGTCTCACCATGCTCAACTAATTTTTTCTAATTTTTATTTTTAGTAGAGATGGGGCCTCACTATATTGCCCAGGCTCATCTAGAATCCCTGGGCTCAAGCCATCTTCCCACCTTGGCTCCCCAAAATGTTGGCATTACAGGCATGAGCCATGCTGCTGAGCCATACCTCTATAAACCTTATTCCACATAATTGTACTTTTGAAACCCATACCTTACATATTTGCTTGCGTTCATTGCATTTATTAATCATTTCACAGGCCCCAAAAGAACTTCCTATAGGTTAGACAAGCAAAAGCCCAATTAACTTGGGCTTCAAGATAGTCTCTCCTAAATGTTCCCTTCTTCAAAGAAACAAGAATGTGCTGTGCTTGAGAATGCACGAACGTTTTCCATCCCTAAAACCAGCATTAGTGGTCATAGATGACTCCAGTACAAATAGCCTTTTGAAATGTTTTTGTGGATTTCACTTTTTGTATTGATAATACCTAGCAATGCACGCTTCTTTCTGCAAATGAGAATCCACATTTTCAGATTTTCCAGGGTAGGGAATTCATTCACGTTATCTGTGCAATTGGGAGTCTCCTGCAACATCGATGAAAGATGTGTGCAGGCTTCATGCCCTGGCATTGCAACTGATAGGGAAACAGATGGTACTGTGGAAGCCACATTCTTAGGAAAATAAAATTGCTGGAAACAACACAAAAGCCAAGGCGGGGAAATATTTGAAAGCGGCCTCTCGGATATTGGGGCTTTCTGTTTCAATATGGCCTTTGCTCCTCCTACAATTAGTTTATAATAAAGTCAGATGGATGTCCTTGTCTGAACAAACCACACCTAGGATTTGCAAGCCGCTGACCATCACCCAGGGGTTGGAGAGGGACAGACGTAGGAGACAGCTGTTTGCGGTTAAAGGCATTAACCACATTTATATGTTGTGTAATCATTTTGTCAGGGAACCAGCCCTGGAGCTCTTTTTCCCAAGGTCTTCATCTCGGTGTCCTGGCCCACAGAGGTCACTGCATTGGACACGCCAAATTACATCTATATTGCATCAATTTGGAGAAAAGAACACTCTTGCAAAAAAAATTTTTTTTTTATTTTTCTCTTTAGCAAATTGCATTTGCTGAAGTAATTTCTCCTTTTGTTTTCATTATCAATTAGCAACTTTTTAGCCGGAGGGATCTCAGCAAAACTTGTCATATTTTCTCTTGGGCATAATGGGATATTTTCCCATTCATCTTGTCTGTTATTTACTGTTCAAGAAAATTACCTTTTCTCTGGGAACAAAAGAGGAGTAACACAGTGTGAGCCAGAGGGTTGGATAAGGATAGGATTATACAGGGCTTTGTGAGGCTTGGATAAGTGTTGGCACTTTATTGTTATTATTATTATTCTCTTATTCTAAATGCAAAAAGAAGAGATTATGGAGAGTAATTTATGATTTCAAAGGCTTTGAAGGATGATAAGTGGAGAATAGTTTGGAGGAAGTTTATAATGAGAGGAACAGGGGGTTCTTCCACTAGAGCCAGGAAGCTGAGGATGGAGGCTTAAACTAAAATGGTCACAGTGGAAAGAAACACAAATGAATTCATGCAATATATATATTTTAAGGCAGAAAAGCTAGAACAAGATGTTTTATCAGTCCACTGTTTATTTGCACCATGGAATTTTTAAAATTCTGTTATTTATTTCCTTTAGGATTGAACGTTTTATAAAAACTATAAGAGATTTAATAAGAAATATTGGAAAAGGCTGGGCTCAGTGGCTCATGCCTGTAATCCCAGCACTTTTGGAGGCTGAGGCGAGTGGGTCACTTGAGGTCAGGAGTTCAAGACCAGCCTGGCTAACATGGTGAAGCCCCGTCTCTACTAAAAATACAAAAATTAGCCGGGCACAGTGGCATGTGCCTGTAATCCTAGCTACTCTGGAGGCTGAGGCAGGAGAATCGCTTGAACCCGGGAAGTGGAGGTTGCGGTGAGCCAAGATTGCGCCACTGTACTCTAGCATGGGCGACAGAGCGAGACTCTGTCTCAAAAAAACAGAAATATTGGTAAAGCAGATACCACTAAGAAAGGTTGGTGCTAATTCTAGAGCAAATAAAATTTGTCTCATTCTGGAAATAAAATGTCTTTTCCAAATTAAATTAAGAGACAAATATTTAGGGAGTTGTACTGTATTTTGGGCACAGAATAAAAATAAGAATACAATTTCCACATATAATATAAATAAACAAATATAAAAATATGAACAAACTTCTAGGTAGGATGGTAGCAGGAGACTGGGCATATAAACCCAGAGATCTCCAAGGAAAACCCATATCCTTAGGCAGAATACCACAGTAATACCCAAACTTCACAGAATTTATCCCATTCAGAATTTGGCAGAAGGAAAATGAAGGGTTATGGAGAAGTAATCTGCAAACCACCTTTCCCCAACCCTAAAGAGCAGTAAACCAGTGCTATGGTCTGAAAGTTTGTGTTACCCCCAAATTCAGATGTTGAAATCCTAATTCCCAAGGAGATGGTGTTATGAGGTGGGGCCTTTGGGAGGTGATGAGATTCTGAGGGTGCAGCCTCACGAACAGGATGAGTACCCTTAGAAAAGGGAGCCCAGAGAGCTCTGTCGTCCTTTCCACCATGGAAGGACACAACAAAGAGGCACCATCTCTGAAGCAGGGAACCTCGATCAGATACCAAATCTTCTGGCACCATAATCTTGAACTTTCAGCCTCCAGAAGTGTGAGCAATAAATTTCAATTGTTTATACATTTTCCAGTCTAAGGAAATTTATAATTGCAGTCCAAATGGACCAAGAAAGCCAGGGGGAAAAAAAAGAGAGTAGAAAAGAAACATAAAATGGATTCTCCTTAATGCCCAAGGAGTTGCAGTGAAGGATTGACCATGCGGTGAACACTCACACAACCGGAAGACTAGAAAAAGAACAGTGGGCTGGGTGCGCTGGCTCACGCCTGTAATCCCAACACTTTGGTAGGGTAAGGAGGGCAGGTCACTTGAGGTCAGGAGTTCAAGACCAGCCTGGCCAACATGATGAAACCCCATCTCTACTAAAATTACAAAAATTAACCGGGCGCAGTGGCACGTGCCTGTAATCCCAGCTACTCTGGAGGCTGAGACAAGAGAATTGCTTGAACCAGGGAAGCAGAGGCTGCAGTAAGCCGAGACTGCACTAGTTCACTCCAGCCTGCATGACAGAGTGAGACTCCACCTCATAAAAAAGAAAGAAAGGGGCCTGGCGCAGTGGCTCACACCTGTAATCCCAGCACTTTGGGAGGCTGAGGCAGGCGGATCACGAGGTCAGGAGATTGAGACCATCCTGGCTAACACGGTGAAACCCCGTCTCTACTAAAAAGAAAAAAAAATAGCCTGGCATGGTGGCGGGCGCCCATGGTCCCAGCTACTTGGGAGGCTGAGGCAGGAGAATGGCGTGAACCCAGGAGCCGGAGCTTGCAGTGAGCAGAGATTGGGCCACTGCACTCCAGCCTGGGTGACAGAGCAAGACTCTGTCAAGAAAGAAAGGAAGGAAGAAGGGAAGGGAAGGGGAGGGGAGGGGAGGGGAGGGAGAAAGAGAAAGAGGAAGAAGAAGAAGAAGAAAAGAAAAAGAACAATGGTTTCTGAGGGATGTCCACTCCACTAAGCCTCCTTTTTAACAAATCCTGTCAACAGAGAAAAACTACTAGTCATCCAAAAGAGGGATGAGGACTCCTGGAGGAGAGATAATTGCCATTTCTGAAACAGGCTTATTGTGAAAGTATGCAAAATATAGTAAAATTATGGTGAACTGCATAGACATGAAAATCTGCCTTGATGTGGGTAAAGTTTCTTAGGAAGTGGCAAATGTCGGATTACATCCTGCAGAATATCAAGACTGAGAAATGGAAGAAAACTCACCAAGTTCAAAACTCAAGAGAACAGTTTAATGTAAATGAAAATGATAATACATTTGTTGTTGTTTTGTTATGTCTTAATATGGAGAAGAGATTCAGCAAGACTATATAAAAGAAATCATTCAAGAAGACAAGCATATTCAACCAAAAGAAATAGTAGAATAAATTTTTTTTAATTGATGGAAGACCTAAGTCAACAGAAGAAAGCAGCCCAATGAATTTGAAGACATGACAAAGAATGCATTAATTCTGAACCTGAATGCCCATGATAAAAGTAATCATGATAGAAAGGCAATATGTTAAATTCTAAAATAGTGGGCTAATATGTAAGGTCATGTTGATAAGATCTGGATGGTGAATGGGAGTGGTTGAGGATTTGCACATTCAAATGTCTAGCAGTGAGTTAATGGCTGAGGCAGCATGGGCTAAGGAGATGCAGGTGTAAATGCTAGTACCTAGAACTGCATGCTGAATCACACTGAATCAACTCTAACTGAAAGTTCTTACTCCAGGATGTCAGCCAGAGATGGTGAGATTTTTTTTTAAGGGAAATCACCCAATACAGCAGTTTTATAATTCACAAATTCTTATTACATTTTGAAGAGTTCAGCATCTCAAAGACCACATATATAGGCTGGCAAGCCCTGTTTTGCCCACAACTGCTGGGTAATGACCTCAGCTCTGCACATCTGCTTTCTCCAAGCCACACAAATGTAAAAAATGCTCAGCTTCCTTCCCCAGCGATACCCACTCCCCTGAACGTTACCTCTTTTCTCCCGTTTTTGAGGGTTGTACCATATCTTTATGTATGTCCCATGATTTCACTCTCCTGTTGGCTTTCTCCATTCTCTGTCTGCCAGCTCAATTTGTAAGATTAGGACCAGCAGAGACAGACGAGGGAAGGTGATACGCTTAGGCTCCGTGTCCCCACCCAAATCTCATCTTGAATTGTAATCCCCATAATTCCCACATGTCAAGGGAGAGACCAGGTGGAGGTAATTGGATAGTGGGGATGGTTTCTGCCATGCTGTTCTTATGATAATGAGTGAGTTCTCATGAGATCTGATGGTTTTATAAGGGGCTCTTTCCCCTTTGCTCAGCACTTCTCCTTCCTGCTGCCTTGTGAAGAAGGTGCCTGCTTCCCCTTCCTCCATGACTGTAAGTTTCCTGAGTCCTCCTCAGCCATGTGGAACTGTGAGTCAATTAAACCTCTTTCCTTTATAAATTACCCAGTCTTGGACAGTTCTTTATAGCAGTATGAAAACAGACTAATAAAAAAGGGAAGAGAGACAAACCTAAGATGTGTATCCCAGTGTCTATGTCAGGAAAATGCATCGAAGGGAGCAGAATTGCTTTGCCTGACAGAGCAAAGGAATTTGGGGGTTGTTGCCTAGCAGCAGTCCTTGAAAAGGGAGAAGGTAAATGGGAAAGAACCTCAAATAGACCAGGATGGCAACAGTACCCCAGGTCTTAAAGATAAAGAAGCATGGAGTGATTCTCCTTGATAGGGATGGTGAAGGGAGTTTTACAATCAGCAAGGTCTGGCGTTCGGTGTTGAAATGTCTACGGTGCTCTCACTGTGTCACTAACAAGAATGTAATGTCTACGGGTTTAACAAAGAAGGGGCAAAGAGAAACAAGGGGAATGATGAAGGCAGGGCTCTGAACACAGATAATATGAAGCAGGAAGGAAGGACATAGTGGTTGCACCAAGAGCCAGAATTTGGAGTAAACATATCTTGGAGAATGTAAGTGCCACTGCTGCCAATCCCTGTTGCAATGGAATGATTTCTGCTCTTTCATCTGGGTAGAAAAGGGAAACGTGACCTCAAGTGATTGAAGAGCTCTAAGCACTCAGGCAACACTTCCCAATGCCAATCTGATGAAATCCCCTCTTGGAATTCTGCAGATGGTTCAAAATAAAATCCCAAGTTTTTTGTAAGACACCCAAGACTCTACTCTTCTGTCTCCTCTCTTTCTGTCATCTTGATTTCCCTCGATTGGTCTTCCTCAAAAGGAAAGATTCCCTCTCCATCACCCATAGAGGACAGGGAGCAATGTCTGGAGAGAGTTTTGGCTGTCACATTGGGGGCGCTAGTGGCATCTGGTGGGTAGAGCCCAGGGATGCTGCTCAACATCCTACAATGCACAGGCTAATCCCCCAGGACAAAGGATTATCCAGCTGTAAATGGTGGTATCACCAAAGTGGATAAGCCTTGAAGTAGATCCAGCATGTTGTTTCTAACCTCCAACCAATGATATACTCTTCTTTTCTTCCCCATCCCTTTCTGTTCACCTGGCTAAATCCTAATTATTCATACTTTTTTTGGTGGTCATTCTAATTTGAATGTCAGTACCAAGGATTGAGATGACTGTGCTTCTTATTCACAATCACCACCACTTATGGTGAGATCCATCCCTTGTTAATCTGTTTCTTCCCCATTCACCCCCAGATCTCCGCTCCTGGCAACTCACAGTCCCTCCATGAAATCTGTTTGACACATGGCCCTTAACTGTGCCTGTGGTTTATAAAATGCATGGTGTTGCCTTATGAGTGCATGTTTTTCATTTATAGAAACGGTATTGTGCTATAAATAGCATTCTGGTTATTAATATCACTCACTCAACAAAAATGTTTGCAAGACTCAATGATGTTGCTGAATATGCAACAATTTTGCTGCTTATCTGTTCATGGTAAGCATCTGACACATTTTAGGAGCTTGTGGAGTGATGCCTGCCTGAGTTGACCTTCATATTCTCACGCCACGTGGAATATCTGGAAAGTGTCCTTTCATGCACCTCTGTTATAATTTCTCTAGGATGTGCTCTCCAGGAGCAAAGGGGAAGAATGAGATAGAACACTGGGAAGGAAGGGGATCCAATATAAGAATGCAAAGGCTGGTGGGTGCAGTGGCTCACGCCCATAATCCCAGAACTTTGGGAGGCTGAGGTGGGTGGATCATTTGAGGACAGGAGTTCAAGGCCATCCTAGGCAACATGGTGAAACCCCGTCTCTACTAAAAATACAAAAGTTAGCCAGGCACAGTGGCATGTGTCTGTAGTCCAGCTACTCTGGAGGCTGAGGCAGGAGAATTGCTTGAGCCACGAAGGAGGTTGCAGTGAGCCAAGATCTTGCCACTGTACTCCAGCCTGGCCAACAGAGCAAGACCCTGTCTCAAAAATAAAAGTAAAAATAAAAATAAAAAAGTAAAGGCTGAGTCATGTGCAGGTAGGACCTCCTGGGAAGTTTATTGATTATTGATTGCTGCCATCAATTGTATTCCAAGTTTGGCACCTGTCTTTTTTTTTTTTTAAAGCCTTCCCTGCACCTCAGCCCTGTCCTATCTGCTCTATTAGGTGATGCTTGTTAGTGGTAGCACCTACCCTTCCAACCCAGGAAGAGGGAGTCGAGTGACTTTAACTTCTCCATTGTTTCTTCCTACAAGTTCCCCTCAATCCTCAAATACTGTCCATAAAAATCGTGTGCTCCCATGAAAGTCCAGAGATCCCCTCTTTTCTCCAATGTGGCATGTTCTGTCTCCGCAATCAAACACAACAATTTCTACCGAAGTTATCTGACTCTCCACCACCCAAGTACACACAAGGGCTGGCCCAGATTCATTTCTCTTCATTCCCAGGTGGCTCTGTTAGTGTTGAGTTTCTTGAACTCAAGTTTTGCTAGACCACAGCGGATATACTCTCACACAGACAACAGCTTTTCATACTATTTTGTATTGTAGAACTATGCCAAAAGAAAAAGAGAGAGGGAGATAGAGTAGGAGAGATTGTAGCGAGGGAGGGAGGGAAGAAAGGAAGGGAGGAAGGAAGGAAAGAAGGGAGGGAGGGAGAGAAGGAGGGAGGGAGGGAGAAAGGAAGAAAAGAAAGACAGAAAAAAGAAAGAAAGAAAGAAAAAGAAAGAAAGAAAGAGGAAGGAAGAGAGGGAAAAAAAACAGGAAGGAGAGAAAGAGAAAGAAAAAACAGGAAGAAAGAAAAAGAACAAAAAAGAGAAAGGAAAAGAAAGAGAAAAGAAAGGAACAAATGAAGAAAGGAGAGAATGGTGAAAGAAGGAAAGGAATGAGAGAGGACGGAAGAAAGGAAAAATGGAGGAAGGAAAAAAATTTTACAAATAAATAATATAGGCAGTATATATCTACCCATGACACGGAAGCCCCCGCTTCGAGTTGTTCCACCTTTCCCAACCAAACCAATGGACACCTTACATGCACTGATGGATTTATCTCCTAACATACCAGTGAAATATGACTGCTTAGTTTTTCAAATTCATTCAATTCATTACGGCATGCTTTCTCTCTCTTACAGTAAATATTTTTTTAAAAGTTAGAGATACGATTATTATCTTCTTCCAGCAATAGAGGCTTTGGCAGTATACAGTTTAGGCACAGGCTCAGCCATAACAACATCATCTAAGATCAGAAAGAGAGCAGAAAGAAAAAGAGCCACCGCAGAAGACGGAGTGCACTAAGTTAGGGCAGGGTCAACTCTGCCACACCTGCAACCCACAGCCTCTCCTCTATGGGACTCACTGCTTCCTCCCCTCCGTCTCTCTAGTGCGTGAACTGTGTCTCTAACACATGACTCTGTCTCTACTGCCCCACGTCAGGGGTCCCAAGCCCTAGGCCACAAACGGGTACAGTCCCTGGCCTGTTAGAAACTGGGCTGCCTAATAGGAGGGGACTGCGGGTGAGCAAGCAAAGCTTCATCTGTATTTACAGCCACTCCCCACAGCTCACATGACCGCCTGGGCGCCACCTCCTGACATGGGATTTCAGTGTGTAAATTCCTACAAAAGATAAACTCAGGTGATCACTGGCTGGAAAGTGTTGATGTGATATGGAGCCTACCCGAGTCCAAAGCGTTGATGTCCCAAACCCACAGAAGGAAATTCTCTCAGTGGTTCGTTCCCCATTACTAAATGCAAGAGCAACTGCTGCCTTCTGTGCATCCTGATTCTGGCAGTTCTTTTTTCTTTCCCTTTTTTTCTCAGAATCTGAATTCAGGGGAAAATTTTAATGGCTCTCAGTTTCATCACCAGCATTGTCATGGGACCCTGGAAATGTCTCACAGACATGTGTCTCCTTTCCTTCTTTTTATTCTCCAAGATGGGAAGAGATACACTATCTCTTGCTTTCTCCACTATCTCTTGGTTTCTCGCTCTTCTTGAATTTCAATAAAAATGCAGTTGTCCTGAAAAGTCTGGTGGATGTGCACATTTTATTGGTTGTGATTGTTAATCGACACAGCACATGCCGCACGCATTTTCTGTGTCATGTGGGAATGAGTACTGACTGCACGCCCGCGGTGTCTGCAGATACTATGCTAAGTGATCGTTTCAAGGGGGAAAAAAAACAATTGAAAACTGACATGGGTTTCTTCTGTTGGCCATACTTAACTTAAAGTCAGATTTTTGCTTTCTAGGCAGTTGTTTTCCCATAACCAAATGTCATGAAAATTAAAAGCCACTGACTTTTTTTCATCCAAAATGCTTTCCTTTGCCCAGAGAAATCAACTCCACCTGTATAAATATTAGTTGGGCAGGAAAGAACTGTTTACGTATTATTATAAAGCCGGAAAGATACCGAGGAGGGAATCTTCTGTTTATTTTTTAAGACAAAATAATATTTAAATCCGCTGCAATGGCAGGATGAGATGTGAGAAGCTAAATTAATAGGAAGAGAAAAACTTTAGTAAAATTACACATTCCTATCTTCCAGTAGTTACCTTACATCATCAAGTCACTGAGGATGTCTCATGCATAGCATTGTATGTCTGCGGAGAATGGGCTCAGCGAATGTCCAGTCCTGAAACAAATGCAGGCTGAATATAATTTTCCTCTCCAATATGAGGAGCTTTGCCAAGTCAGGATAAAGCCCTAGCGGGGAAGAATGTAACTGTTAGCCAACTGACCACAGAGGCATCCTGGAAACAGCTACTTTTCTTGTTACTCTTTAGGCTATTTTAAAATACAATTTCTCTCTTTGCCAATCCTTCCACTCAATAAATGGGAAGCGTGTTCTCTTATTTGCTAACGTTTGTCATTTGTTTTCTTTAAGTCAATTGTATTTAGTCTTCTTTTTTAGTAAAAGCATATGGGGAACGCTAGCTGATTATTCATCTGTCACAAACAATTCACAACACTGCCCTTTAGGTAGGGCTGTCAGTGTAGCAAATAAAAATACAGCCTACCCACTGCCATAAGTATGACCCGAATGTTGCATGGGATATACTTATACTAAAATAAGATACTGTTTACCCTAAATTCAAATTTAACGGGGTGTCCTGTATTTTATCTGGCAACCCAACTTTTATGAGCTGAAACTACTGCTGTTTTGTTTTGTTTTGTTGTTAAAGTGCCATAGGGTATGACAATGATACCACTGTGGTCTGAGAGAGATGTTTCATCGTTGGCCTCCTGAAGAAACTATTGGAAGCCAGTCATTATGATGACAATGACACCATTGTGGTCTGAGAGAAATATTTCACCTTTGGTCTTCTGAAGAAACTAGAAGCCAGATAATGTTGCATTACAGTCTGCTTAGGGTTCTATCTTCCCTCTCCAACACTGACAATTTGCTCTGAGGGTATCTGTAATTTTAAAAGTTCATACCCGTCATTTGTAGCTAAACATACAACGCTAGGGGTGGTGGCTCACGTCTGTAATCCCAGCACTTAGAGAGGCCAAGGTAAGAAGATTGCCTGAGGCCAGGAGTTTGAGACCAGCCTAGGCAGTACAGCAAGAACCCATCATCTATACAAAAATAATTTTAAAAATTAGCCAGGTGTGGTGTTGTGGGCCTATAGTCCCAGCTACTGGGGAGGCTGAGGCAAGAGGATCACGTAAGACCAGGAGGTCAAGGCTGCAGTGAGCCATGATCGCACCACTGCACTCCAGCCTGGACAACAGAACAAGACCCTGTCTCAAAAAATAAAATTAAAATAAACATAGGATTTTCTCATTGTGAAATATGATGTTCAGCTATTTAAATTATCTGAAAATAAGAACACATCTTTTAAACATGTAAGGAAAGACCTGCCATGGAATTGAAATGAATTAGAAATAAAGGGTGACTTCTACTTCTGGATTTTCTGAAACAAAATGAAAACATGTGAGTTTATCAGGTGCCCCAGGCACCACCTCATAACCCTGAAGTAGATTCTAAAATAATCCAGCCCGAGGCATTTACAAAATAAATGAAGAGGCCTTACATTTAATCAGTCCTATTAAAAAAAAAAAAAAAACCATGAAAACATATAATAATAATTATTCTGCCTTGAGAGAACCAAAACTAAAGTGTAATCACTCCCACTAACCCACAACTACCTGGTTACAAAGCAAAATGTTCCCGTTTTGTACTCTTTCTTGGAATCCATAACTATTTGGACTGGATTCTTTGAAGGATACTAATTTTCCAATTATTCTGTTCGAAAAGTAATCCTCTTCTTATTTCTAAGAATTCTAATTTAGCCTTTTCTCAACTCTTTCCTTTAGCATAGAGGATAGTAATACCTGACACAGGTTTGCATCTGTGCACGGGACCATAACAGGGATGGAAACAGTAGGTATCCAATCTAACTCTGCTACCATGGAATAAATGAATAGTAGACATGCATTCATGAAATAGTAAGGCTAGATGTGGTTTCGAGGAAAGGGGAGGCCACCATAGGAAATGCTAAAACCGCTTTTGCAAAAATTATAACTGAGACAGTGTAAGAGACCTGATCTAACCAACTCCATCTTACTTCTAACCTCCGAGCTGTCCTTGTTCATTCCTGGGCATAGGCCAAACTAACCTTGGGAGGAACTCAGTTTATAGTTTATAGTTTAAAACAAAGACAATAACAGCCCTTTCCTAAAACAAAATCCCCTTCTTTACTGGGGACTAGATTGCCCTTGCAGGACTAACAAATTAGCCACAAGACTAGAAATTATGGTTTAGGAATCATGCAGCTGGAGGCTACAAGATTCCAGACCTCCCCAAATTGCTCCTGAGGATCACATCACTATTGTAAAACCTAAGATCACTAAGAGTTTTATGGTTATTTCTCAGACTATTTTTCCTTGTTTTGGTTATTAGTGTCTTCTTTAGTACTTTTAATACAGAAGAGCACATATTTTTAAATAAGCAATGTATGCACATCATAAGAAAACTCAAACAATATGGGCCTTATCTCTTATCATGTTCTGCAAATAGTAATCATTAAGTAAAGATGATCAATTATTACTTTTCAGTGTTCATCAGATGAATACATATTTTACAATATCACCCAGAAAAGAAGTAACCAATGAAGGCTGGGTGTGGTGGCTCATGCCTGTAATCCCAGCACTTTGGGAGGTCGAGGTGGGTAGATCACGAGGTGAGGAGATTGAGACCATCCTAGCTAACATGGTGAAAACCCATCTCTACTAAAAATACAAAAAATTAGCCGAGTATGGTGGCAGGCGCCTGTAATCCCAGCTACTCGGGAGGCTGAGGCAGGAGAATGGCGTGAACCCCAGGAGGCGGAGCTTGCAGTGAGCCGAGATTGCACCACTGCACTCCAGCCTGGGCGACAGAGGAAGAGTCCACCTCAAAAAAACAAACAAACAAAAAAGGAAGTAACCAATGAAAGGGACAAATTATATAAAAGGTTATCTCATATATTAAACAGCAACTTGTGGTCAGGGGTGGTGGCTCACACCTGTAAACCTAGCACTTTGGGAGGCTGAGGCACATGGATCACCTGAGGTCAGCAGTTGGAGACCAGCCTGGCCAACATGGCAAAATCCCGTCTCTAGTAAAAATACAAAAATTAGCCAGGCATAGTGGCACGCACCTGTAATCCCAGCTACTTGGGAGGCTGTGGCATGAGAATCACTTGAACCTGGGAGGCAGAGGTTACAGTGAGCCAAGATCGCCCCACTGCACTCCAGACTGGGCGATAAAGCGAGACTACATCTCAAAAAACATTAAAAAGTAACTTGCGGCCAGGGATGGTGGCTCATGTCTGTAATCCCAGCACTTTGGGAGGCTGAGGCAGGAGGATTACTTGAGGCCAGCCTGGGCAACAGAGCAAGACCCCATCTCTACAAAAAAATTTTAAAAGTTAACTGAGTGTGGTGGTACGTGCCTGTGGTCCCAGCTACTCGGGAGGCTGAAGCAGGAGAACTGCTTAAACCTGGGAGGCAGAGGTTGCAGTGGACCAAGATCGTGCTACTGTCTCCAGCCTGGGCAACAAGAGCGAAACTCCATCGCAAAAAAAAAAAAATTCGGGAATTTTGTGAGGAAGTTGTTAAATTGTTGGCAGCTTGAAATCAATTATGGGAAGAGTTAGCATTTACACCACAGCACTGGCAAATGCTACAAATCGAGGCTTTACTTTACCCAGGGGAAGTGGCTCACCAGCACACCACCCTCCTCCTCCCCCTTTTTTTTTTTTTGAGACAGGGTCTTACTCTGTCACCCACACTGGAGCGTGTCAGGCCTCTGAGCCCAAGCTAAGCCATCATATCCCCTGCTACCTGCACATATACATCCAGATGACTTGAAGCAACTGAAGAATCACAAAAGAAGTGAAAATGGCTGATTCCTGCCTTGACTGATGACATTACCTTGTGAAATTCCTTCTCCCAGCTCAGAACCTTCCCCACTGAGCACCTTGTGACCCTCGTCCCTACCCGCCAGAGAACAACCCCCTTTGACTGTAACTTTCCACTACCTACCCAAATCCTATAAAACAGCCCCACCCCATCTCCCTTCGCTGACTCTCTGTTCGGACTCAGTCTGCCTGCACCCAGGTGATTAAAAAGCTTTATTGCTCACACAAAGCCTGTTTGGTGGTCTCTTCACACAGAGGCACATGACAGAGTGTGGTGGTGCAATCATAGCTCATTGCAGCCTCAACCTCCTGGGCTCAAGCAATCCTCCTACCTCAGCCTCCCAAGTGGCTGGGGCCACAGGTGCACACCACCACCACACTCAACTAATTTTTTTTTGTCTTGCTATGTTGCCCAGGCTGGTCTTGAACTCCTAGGCTAAAGTGATCCTCCTTTGGCCTGCCGAAGTGCTGGGATTACAGGCATGAGCCACTGTGTCCAGCACAACAGAGTTTTCCATTCTCTTAATGTTTTTTGTTTTTTTTTTTTTGCCATACAGGAGACTTAATCTCTCAGAGTCTTGAGAGGACAGTGGCAGCCTAATATTTAAGGAGTTCTTTTCAACTGGCTTGGCTGGCTTTTAAGGTGCAATGATGATGCGGCTCCAATGAGTGGAGGAACACCAGGGTTCTTGGTCCTCTCGCTGGTTTAGATAAAACGACATGGACACATGTGGAGTGGTTTAAAGGAGTGGAGAGTTTAATAGGCAAGAAAGAAGGGAGAAGAAAGAAGAAGCTCCCCTGTACAGAGACAGAGGGAGGGGGGCTCCAAAGGCGAGAGGGGAGGCCCCTCCTGCCTCCTGCGGGGATACCGGCCAATTATATGAGGAGGCTGGAGGAGGCGATCTGATTTGCATAGGGCTTAGGGGATTGGTTTGACCAGGCATGTCTTTATGTAGCCCATGGAAAAAAATTGGCCTTCCCACCCTAGCCTTTTAATATGCAAATACGGTGCACCATGATGTTCTACACACGTGGGGATACGTGGGAGCAGCCATGCTGCCAGGCACAAGTGGGGCAAGGGCAAGAAGAAGAGGGCGGGAATCGCCATGTTTGGATGGACCCAGTTTCTAATGTTCTGCATTTGCATATCAAAGGTTGCCTCCGAGTCTAAGAGCCTGGGCTTTCCTGATAGACAAGAAACGTTTCCGGAGCTGCTTTAAAAGAAAGGAAAACTTTCCAAGGACCCCTTTTCCTCTCTATCTGCCTAAAATAATTTCTTAATAACTCCTACCACAATGAGAACGCCAGTGGTAGTGGAGATAGATCAAAAAGCAAATGTGGGGCAAAAGCCCGGAATGCCTGTAGGAAAACTCTGAGGTACTAAAGAGTTCTGGAAAAAAGCAGATTTCCAGCAGTCTACATGTACATTTTAGCAGAAAAATGCCTTCCACGAGCAGCTTTCACTTAATACAAAACAGAAGGGTAAACTTAGGAACAAAAATAATTCTCAATATAGAAATAAAATGCACTGTAATCTCACTATTATTCAATATAATTGGCAAAAGAGACAATCAACTACTTCAAAACATCTACTAATTTACTTCCAAATGTTACAGAAATATGGCAGGTCCACATCTACCAGCGAATATTCACATGTTACACACAGACTATAAAACAAAACACAAAATGGGCACTCATAACAAATAAAAGTTTTATTTGGCATGAATAACCTAACATGATGTGGGAACACTTTACTATGTGATTAGTTGCAATGTTCAGAAGTTGGAGGAATGGGGAAAGACGGTTTATAACAATTTTTTTTTTTTTTTTTTTAGACGGAGTCTCATGGTTATCACCCAGGCTGGAGCGCAGTGGCGTGACCTCAGCTCACTGCAACCTCTGCCTCCCGGGTTCAAGTGATTCTCCTGCCTCAGCCTCCCAAGTAGCTGGGATTACAGGTACCCGCCATCACACCTGGCTAATTTTTGGATTTTTAGTAGAGATGGAGTTTCACCATGTTGGCCAGGCTGATCTCGAACTCCTGACCTCAGGTGATCTGCCTGCCTCAGCCTCCCAAAGTGCTAGGATTAGAGGCAAGAGCCACCATGTCTGGCCTGTAACAATTTACTTAAAACTTTTCCTTTGAAGTCTGACTACTTGAATGCAAGTATTTCAAACAAAAAGGAGTTAAATATCAGATTTGCTATGGGTACGATTCAGAGATAGCTTCACAGATAGTGGGAACATACCTTAGTATTGCCATTATGGAAAACAGTATGGAAGTTCTTCAAAAAACTACAGATAGAACTAGCATATAGCCCAGCAATCCCACAACTGGATATTTAGAGATATCTGCACCCCCATGTTCACTGCAGCCCTATTCACAGTGGCCAAGACACGGAGTCCACCTAAGTGTCCATTGATGGATGACAGGGTAAAGAAAATATGGTATCTATATATGACAGACTACTATTCAGCCTTAACAAGGGGAAATTTTCTGTCATTTTTGACAGCTTGGAGGATGTTGGAGGGCATTGTGCTAAGTGAAATAAG
Source organism: Colobus angolensis palliatus (assembly GCF_000951035.1). NCBI lineage: Eukaryota > Metazoa > Chordata > Mammalia > Primates > Cercopithecidae > Colobus > Colobus angolensis. The sequence continues at coordinate 30,272 of NW_012118032.1, forward strand.
CCAGACAGAGGAAGATAAATATTGCATGATCTCACTTACAGGTGGAATCTACAAATGTCAAATCTGGCTAGGTGAGGCGGCTCATACCTGGAATCCAGCAGTTTGGGAGGCCAAGGCAAGCAGATCTCTTGAGCCCAGGAGTTGGAGACCAGCCTGGGCAACACGGTGAAACCCCACCTCTACAAAAAAATACAAAAATTAGCCAGGTGTGGTGGCACATGCCCATAGTCCCAGCTACTCAGGAGGCTGGGGCAGGAGAATCGCTTGGGCCTGGGAGGCCAAGGCTGCAGGGAGCCATGATTGCACCACTGCACTCCAGCCTGGGTGACAAAGCAAGACCCTATCTCAAAGGAAAAAAAAAAAAGGAAATTGGTAATATCTGATCATAATTGAATTGCGTAAATCCTTTAATCCAGCAATTCCTTTTGTATAGACTGATCCTACAAACACACCCACCCACACAAATATGCAAACATACACATATGTGTACACTGATTATTTTATTATTTATTTTTTGAGGTGGAATCTCCCTCTTTTACCCAGGCTGGAGTGCAGTGGCACGATCTCAGCTCACTGCAACCTCTGCTTTCCAGGTTCAAGTGATTCTCCTGCCTCAGCCTCCTGAGTAGCTGGAGTTACAGGTGCATGCCACCATGCCAGGCTAATTTTTGTATTTTCAGTAGGGATAGAGTTTCACTGTGTTGGCCAGGCTGGTCTCAAACTCCTGACCTCAGGTGATCTGCCCACCTTGGCCTCCCAAAGTGCTAGGATTACAGGCATGAGCCATGGTGCCCAGCCCCCAAATATTTTATGTAGTATTGTTTGTAATGTAAAAATGGCAAACCACTTTATTCTCTTTTTCTCAGGCAACTGGATAAATTATGGTGCACCTTATCCATAAGTAGAATATCACACCATGACTGCAAGTGAAAATACAGCAGCTATGTTATCAGGAGAAACCCCACCCCCAATATTTAATGTGGGTTCTTTTCTATTTCCCTAAGCGTCGGCTGGTCTGAGAAATAAAGGGAAAGAGTACAAAAGAGAGAAATTTTAAAGCTGGGTGTCTGGGGGAGACATCACATGTTGGCAGGTTCCGTGATAGTTCCTGAGCTGTAAAACCAGCAAGTTTTTATTAACGATTTTCAAAAGGGGAGGGAGTGTACGAATAGGGTGTGGGTGACAGAGATCACATGCTTCACAAGGTAATGAAATATCACAAAGCAAATGGAGGCACAGTGATATCACAGGACCACAGGATGGGGAGAAATTAAAATTGCTAATGAAGTTCGGGCATGTATTGTCATTGATAACATCTTATCAGGAGACAGGGGTTGAGACCAGACTACCTGTCTGACCAAAATTTATTAGGTGGGAATTTCCTCATCCTAATAAGCCTGGGAGCACTACAGGAGACCAGGACTTATTTCATCCCTTTGGCTTTGACCGTAAAAGACAGCTGCCCCCACCGGGGCCATTCATAGGCCTACCGTCAGGGGCGCACTCTCTTTCACAGGGATGTTCCTTGCTGAGAAAAAGAATTCAGTGATATTTTTCCTATTTGCTTCTGAAAGAAGAGAAATATGGCTCTGTTCCGTCCGGCTCACAGGCAGTCAGAGTTTACGGTTATCTCCCTTGTTCCTTGAACATTGCTGTCATCCTGTTCTTTTTTCAAGGTGCCCAGATTTCATATTGTTCAAACACACCTGCTCTACAAACAATCTGTGCAGTTAATGCAATCATCACAGGGTCCTGAGGCGACATATATCCTCTTCAGCTTACGAAGATGACGGGATTAAGAGATTAAAGACAGGCATAGGAAATCACAAAGGTATTGATAAGTGTCCATGAAATCTTCACAATTTATGTTCAGAGATTGCAGTAAATACAGGTGTAAGAAATTATAAAAGTATTAATTTGAGGAACTAATAAATGTCCATGAAATCTTCACAATTTATGTTCTTCTGCCATGGCTTCAGTCAGTCCCTCCGTTCGGGGTCCCTGACTTCCCGCAACACTATGCTGTATTTTCATATAGTGATAAGGAGAATCATCACTAATATAGTTATATTATATGATTATGAATAATATGATTATGACAGTAAACCCAACCAAAGACAAAATTCCTTGTCTGCCTGCAGTTTGCATTCTAGTGGGAAGAGGAAGACAATAAACAAAGTAAATAAGAAAAGGGTACAAATCAGTAGAAAGTGCTCAGTGGTAGAGAGGAAAAAAAATAAATTTGGGATAGTGGTAAAGAGTGTTGGTTGGAATCAAGTTGAAATTTTAAATAAAGTGCTGGAGGAATTGAGAAGATATTTGAGCAAAGAGTTGAAGATGGCAAAGGTGAAAGCTATGCTGGTATCTAGAAGAGAGAAAAGGGCCAGTGGAAAGGCCCCATGGGAGGAACTTATGGGCTATGTTCTAAATCAGCAGAGTCCAGGCATCAGGAGCTGATGCCCTGGAAAGAGACTCAGGGACATTATTGACAGCAGACCGTGGAGACCTTTCTATACTGTTGCTATGATATTATTTTGCTTTCTGAGTGCAACAGAGAGCTACTGGAGGTTTCTGATCAGAAAGGGAGCCCACAGGAATAATTACTGCCCCTATTTGAAGAATAGATCCATTAATATGGAGAACAGCTAAGAAACATGTCCACCACGATGGCCCCAGTGAGAAGCAGAGCTTGACCCAGGTCTCTGACTCATAGTTCAAGGCATGTTCAAGCACCCTAGATTCTTACTTACAATTCACTACACTGCTCATAGAAATATTTTCCATTTGGTAAAAGATCAAAAGTTGACTTGGTGACATTGAGTAGAAATTCTAAGATGAATTCAGAGAAAGGAAAGGTGATCCATCAAAAAAAAAAAAAAAAAATCCTTCAAATGCCCACTGCAAGAATGAAGATTCCAGAGAGATCTTTATACCTCTTTTCTATTTCTCAGTGCACTGGCACCTCTTTGTTGATCTTGGCAGCCATCTGGTTGGATAAACTTGTCTGCAGTTTTTCTACCCAGTGGCTCTAATCCCATCCAAGTAAAACACTGCAAGAGCTCACATTCTTGGCTTGGCATGTGGGCATGATATGTCATAAATTTCAAAATTCGAGGATGACCCTGTTGATCCAGGATCTTGTTTGGCATGAAGATTAATCTTGCTGTGAAAGCTTAAAGGAAGATCACCATTTGAGTCTTGGTTCTTTCTGTTTTGCTGTGTGGATAGCTCCCCAATGGTCCCCAATCTTATTTTTCTAAGTAGTGGTTTTTAAACCAGGGGATTACTTCCCAGGGGCTTTTGGCAATGTCTGGAGACATTTTTAGTTGTCACCACAGGAGTAGGGGCCAAAGGGGGATACTGGTATCTAGGGAGTAGAGGCCTAAGATGTCTACCAACATCCTATAATGCATAGAATGGCACCAACCACAGAGAATCACCCAGCCTCAGATGTCAGTAGTGCTCAGTTAGAGAAACTCAGGGCTTTTGCGTGAGAAACTATCTAACAATGTATCATCTATCCCTATCAACCTATTATCTATCATCTGTCTATTCATCTATATCTATCTATCTATCTATCCATCCATCCATCCATCCATCCACCCACATCCACATCCACATCTACATATAACTCCTGGGCTCAAGCAATCTTCCTACCTCAGCCTCCTGAGTAGTTACGACTACAGGCATGCACTGCAACGTCCAGCTAAGTTTTTCATTTTCTGTAGAGACAGGGTGTTACTAGATTGCCTAGCTCAAGCTTCATAAATTGTAATAGAATTTTGAAGCCCATATAACAATGAACAAAGTAGATATTGATAGAGAACTCTATACATGATTAAGTGGTTTTATTTCTGGGATGTTTAAGACTTATTTTCATTGTCACAAATGCTATAACATTTACAATATGAAACATGACAATATTTACATCTTATAATATTAAAATTTTAAAAAATAATTAAACCATTTAGAGTATTGACTAATTCAAATTTGAAAGGCTAACCAAAGCCCTCAAAAAGATATACATTTTTAAAAACTGAGCCATCAAAATTCATTCCGCCTGTCTAGAAAGAGTACATCTTATTATTATCTTTGGAGCCTAGAATGAGGATGATCTGTCATTACTTAAAGAATACATTTAAAGAACAGAAAACTAAGCTAAACTTCAGTGAAGATAAAAGGATAGAAAATGTTAGGCCAAATCAGGTCAAGAGTAAGAAAATAAAGGTATGGGATCAAGATGTAGGCAAATGGTTAAAATGGTGGGTTCTCCTACATTTTCTGTGAACCCTGAAGAAGTCAGTGCTTCAAGGTGGATCCCAAGTCACTCAATGGGACTAAATTCAAAACAGGGTCAAGTGGCCATTTGCTGACAAGAGCTCACACATGTGCTCAAACATTCTTACAACTTTGAGACTTTCACAACTGTCGATTCCTATTCATGCAGCCTGAATCAATCAATAGACTGTGATCTGTGTCAACCAATCAGAATTCAACAAGCATCAACTAGTCAGAACTCAGTAAGTGTCAACCAGTTAGAACCTACTAAGTGTCAAACAGTCAGAGCTCATCAGGTGTCGACCCATCAGAACTCAACAAGTGTTGAGTCATCAGAACCCAAGTGCCAAACTCATCAGAACTCAGCAAGTGCCCACCAGTCAGAACCCAGTAAGTGTCAACCCATCAGAACTCATCAAGTGTCCACCTATCAGAACTCAATAAGCATCAGCCCATGAGAGTCCAACAAGTGTCAAACAGTCAGAACTCAATGAGCATCAACCAGTTAGATAGAACCCAATGAATGCCAACCCATCAGAACTCAACAAGCACCAACTAATTAGAACTCAACAAGTGTCAACCAGTCAGAATTCAACAAGCACAAACCCATCAGGACCCAACAAGTGTCAACCAGTCTGAACTCAACAAGCACCAACCCCTCAGAACCCAATGAGTGTCAACCAGTCAGAAGCCAACAAGCATTAACCAGTCAGAACTCAATAAGCATCAACCAGTCAGAACTTAACAAGCATCAAACAGTCAGAAGCCAACAAGCATCAACCCATCAACCCCAAAAAGCAGCAACCAGTCAGAACTCAACAAGTGTCAACCAATCAGAACCCAACAAATGTCAACCCATGAGAACTCAACAAACATAAAACCATGAGATCCCAAGTGTCAACCGGTCAGAACTCAACAAATGTCAACCCATGAGAATTCAACAAACATCAACCCATGAGATCTCAAGTGTCAACCAGTCAGAACCCAACAAGCATCAACCAATCAGAACTAAACAAGTTTGCATTCCTCAGTTGCCTAGCAGACCAGTGGGAACCTTGGGCAGGAACTCTATTTAAAAAGAAAGAAAGAAAGAAAAGAAAGAAAAGAAAGAAAGAAAGAAAGAGAAAGAAAGAAAGAAAGAAGGAAAGAAAAGAAAGAAAGAAGGAAAGAAAAGAAAGAAAGAAAGAAAGAAAAGAAAGAAAGAAAGAAAGAAAGAAAGAAAGAAAGAAAGAAAGAAAGAAAAGAAAGAAAGAATCCTCTCTTTGTTCTCCAGAACTGTCTCTCTCTAGTTTGCAAACTATTCACTGGAATAGTTTCTCTTATCATTTTTAAAAGAAAACCCTTTTCAGTACATTTTGTTGACACTTTGTTACTGAGACAAGATGAATTCATAAGCCCACAAGAACTAAAACTCTGATAAGAAATAGTTAAGAGTTAGACACATGCAATTCCACCACCATTTCTTTCTCCTTGGAAAAGAGAACACACAAACCTATCCAGAACTCCAGCGTCCACCCAGATCTTCCATGAGAGTTGGCAGTCTCTCAAATGGACTGGTTACAGAGTCATCGGCCGCCAGAAACTGACACAGATATTCCACTGCCGTTAGGAAAAGAGAATCCATCCAACTGGCATCGCAAACTAGCTCATAAAAAGTAATGGCAACCTGTAATATCAACGGCACTTTGGGCCCAGCAGTCGTTTTTTTAAAAAAAACAAAAAACAAAAAACAAAACAAAACAAAAACCCAAGAAGCTGGACCAACTAGTTGTCAATGTACAAATTCACAAAGTCTAGAAACAGGGGCTGGAGAAAAGAAAATCATACTCACGTAATGCCAGAATACTATTATTCTAATAAATGTACTGCAAAATGCACACCTTAGCCAGAAAGCTGCTGTGTGCCATGTTAAACAATGGAAATAAAATGGTTTTGAGTTTTTAATTCACAGATGTCATGAGAAAGCAAGCAACAAGTTTTCTCTCAAGACTAGTTGGCATTTGCTCCCTTGTGAAATCACCAATATTGAGTCCCGTTTTAATGTGGAAAAGCAAAGAGATACGGAGTGCAGAGTAGTCACTTTTTTTAATAGAAAAGTGCTTTTCAAACACTAAGCAAGACCCAAGAAAGGGCTATGGATTCAGTTTTGCAGGTCTCTACTCATATTAAAAATAATTTGAAATAAAACAGTGCTCTATGTAACCATGATTAATAAATTCATATTTGATAACCCTGTTTCTACACTATTAATATTGTAAAGTTTGGATTGTCTTGTTCAACTTTAGTTTTAGGGGCGTGTGTGCGTTTGCACGTATGTGAGTCCGGGTGGTTCTGTAAAATATGCACAACATATTTCTCATTGTGGCCACGGTAAAGGTATGAAAAACATTAGCTTGGAGAATCTCTTGCTAAGCACTCATTATTTTAAAGATTATATTCTTGACAGAAGCAGAAGTTTCCCGTGTTGGATTGTTACCAGATACTTTTCTTAGAAAAAAGGTAGAGTGGGAAAAAGAAAAAACCCAAGACAAAAGAAAAGGCATCTAAACATCTGTCCACAATGAAATGGATCCTTCTACTGTATCCTGTACTGACTACTGTAGCTGACTTTCACAAATAATGAACGATGTACCTTCTCCAGGGCCAGCTTTTTCCAGCTCTAGATGTTCAGGCATTCTGGTCATTATTCATCAGTTCAATTAAAAACAAGCCCAGCGTAAAATAACGGCAAGAACTCTGAACTCTGTAGACCAAATTACCTTTCTTCATTCCCCACTTAATGGAATGACATCATTTTTTAAACTTTGCCTTTTGTAGATTTTTTCTTTCATTTTTCCAAGGCACTCATTTTAAAACGGCCTCCGCACAATTCCTGATTCATTATGAATTGTTTTTCAGCCAGTGGGTTTCCGAGACATTGCCCCCGAGGGGATTTTAAAAGCTGAGTTTGCAGCCGGCTCAAAGCCAAACATTTGTAACTAGATACGAAAGCGTGAATCTATTCTCCGTGATGTCCTTGAGAACTAAAAATGTTTCAGATGAAAGTTAAGACCCAGGTGTGCAGGCCTGTGTCTTCTCTGATTTTTGGAGTAGGGGGTGGTTGATGGTGGCTCCCAGGGACTGAGAAGGGGGGACAATGGGGACTTGCTGTTTAATGGGTGTAAAGTTTCAGTCACGCAAAGTAAGAATTTCTGGAGATCTGCTGGACAAGACAGAGCTCATGGTGAACAGTGTGGATCAGACATGTAAAAATTTAACAGGGTAGATCTCATGTTGTGGTTTTTATCCGAATTTTAAAAATTGAATTGTAGCTTTACATGTGTAGAAAATGGTCTCTTTCATGGACTTCTCAAAGGCAGCTTGCCTAGTAAAATAAATTTGCAAGGCCAGACATGGTGGCTTGTGAGAGCCTGTAATCCCAACACTTTGGGAGGCTGACGCAGAAGGATCACTCAAGCCCAGGAGTTTGAGGCCAACCTGGGCAACATAGCAAGATCCTGTCTCTACAGAAAAATGTAAAAATTAGTTAGGCATGGTGGGGGTGCATCTGTAGTCCCAGCTACTTTGGAGGTTGAGATGGGAGGACGGCTTGAGCCTGGGAGGTCAAGGCTGCAGTGAGCTGTGATCGTGCCATTGCACTCCAGCCTTGACAACAGAATGAGACTCTGTCTCAACAAAAATAATATAATACAATAAATTTGCAACAGATGAATTGATAAAGAAAATATGGCAGCATATATATGCCATGGAATACCATTCAGCCACTAATAAAGAACGAAATCCTGTCATTCTCATCAACATGGATGAAACTGGAGGACATTATGTTACGTGAAATAAGCAGAACTGGAAAGGCAAATATCACAGATTCTCACTCACGTGGGAGCTGAAAGTAGCTCTTACAGAAATAAAAAGTAGAACACAGGATACTAGAGGCTGGGAAGGGTGGGGGGACGAGGGGATAGAAAGAGGTGGTTTTTTTTTGAGACAGAGTCTTCTTCTGTCGCCCAGGTTGGAGTGCAATGGAGCGATCTCGGCTCACTGCAACCTCCGCCTCCCAGGTTCAAGCAATCCTCCTGCCTCAGCCTACTGAGCAGCTGGGATTACAGGCGTGTGCCACCATTCCCAGCTAATTTTCATCTTTTTAGTAGAGACAAGGTTTCACCATGTTGGTCAAGCTGGTCTCGAACTTTTGATCTCATGATCCACCTGCCTCAGCCTCCCAAAGTGCTGGGACTACAGGCGTGAGCCACCCTGCCCAGCCGAGATTTCTTAAAGGGTACAAAATTACAGTTAGACAGGAGGAATACCTTCTGGTGTTCTATAGCCCTGTAGAATAACTATAGTTAACAATAATATACAGTTCCAAATCTAGGAGGATATTAAATGTTCCCAACACAAAGAAACGATGCCTGATTGAGATGCCTGACGGATTTGCTAATTACCATGATCTGATCACTGTACATCATGTTTACTCAAACACTGGTATGTACCCCAAAAATATGCACAAGTATGATTTGTCCGTAAAAATGTAAATTAAAAATCTTTTTAAAAAGTTTGACCACAGAAGGGTTGATGGACTAGTTTTAGTACATCACGGTTTTCTGCCTGACAACAAAACATCGAATTTCCAGTTCCCTCATCAATACGCTCACGGTAGGTCTTCAGCATTTGATGGTTTTAACTCGCATCCAATATTTTTATCGGAAAATACAGAATGCCGTTCTTTGTTTAATAAACGTCTAAGTATGTATTATTATATATAATAAATATATGATATGTAAATTTGATATATACTAAACATATATATTATAAATTACATTATATATACATTATATACATATAGTATACATATATACACTATATATTATATAGTATACATATTATGTATAATAAAGTGTTGTATATATTACATGCATAGATTCATATACAGCACTTTAATATGCAGTACTTTAACATATATTATGTATATTTTGTATGTTAATGTAACATATTCATATATTGTATATATTAAATATACATATATTGCATACATTAAATATAACATAAATTATATTAATGCATTTAATATATTACATTAATTTTATAATATGTAAACATACATTTGTATATGTACATATTATATTCATATATTTATTCTATGTTATGCTTATGTAACACATATTTATTATTGAAGTGTTATTTAGCACCTTGGTGTGAGCAGCAGCAGATGGAATGGAAACCTTAGCTCTGTGAGTTTGTTTTCTGCTGAGTTCTTGTGTCAACAGCTTTCTCTTTTAGCAGTGGTTAGAGTGGGCCGGTGTCCCATGCGTTGCAGTATTTTAAGAATTGAAGGATAACTTTGTTGCTGCACACACATGTAACAGTGCATCTCACTGCCCACATAAAACGGGTGCTCCCCAAACTGTAGTTCCTCACACCCACTGTCCCAGTGCTTTGCGGGGCCAAGGTGGGAGGATCGCTTGAGGCCAGGAGTTTGAGATCAGCCTGGGCAACATATGGAGACCTCATCTCTACGAAATAAAAATACAAAATAAATTAATTGGGTGTGGTGGTGCACACCTGTAGTCCCAGCTACTCAGGAAGCTGAGGTGGGAGGATCGCCTGAGAGAAGGAGTTCGAGGCTGCAGTGAGCTGCGATTGCACCAGGGTACTCCAGCCTGGGCAACAGAGGGAGACTGTGTCGCAAAACAAAACAAAACACTCTCGCAACTCCTGTCTGTCTCTGCAAGCGATACCCGAGACGGCCTCTTGTTAAGATGACAGGGGTCCACCTATGATTTTCCTTCACACCCTCGGAAGAAGGTTATCTGGTCCTTTCAACAAGTATACAAGATGAGCCTGACTTCTAGGAAAGTCAGAGAGCTCCGACAGGGTGTGGCTAAATATTCATACATATCTATGACACATAATTGACACAACCCTGGACAATCTCTAGCAATCTTACCCCGAAGTACAAAGCATGTTTGTTGTGCCGAGGGGGCTTCAAGACTCCTCCCCCAGCCTTCCAACAAACACACACACACATCCTTTCCAAATTAGCCTGGCACTCACCAAGAGCCTGTGCTACAGAAACTCCCGAGTGCTCCCTCCCAGAAGATGCAGAACCAGACCCTGAACAGCCATACCAGCCCATGGGAAGACTCCCTTCCCCAGGGAAATCCAAGATGGGAACAGGGACAGCTTGGTCATAAGTAAACAGGCTTGTGTTTGACCCTTAACTAGGTGTCATAGTTCAGCCTCTGCTAATAGCAAGGGCTATGTGAGTGTCAAAAATTACAAATCAATTGATTTTACAGTGTACAAAGGCAGGCTGTTTTTAGCAAGCTACGAATGTCACTCAGAAACCTGGGTGTCAAATATGTGAGTAATAAGAGGAAGCAATAAAATATTTTATTCATTCACGATGATGAGGGCAGCATATTTTTAACAGCCTGTGAAGCCAGTCTGCAAAGTCAACATCGAACGCTACAACAGGAATGAGCAAATGCTGGCCTTCGGGCTAAATCCGGCCCTCTGATTATTTTTGTCAATAAAACTATTGGAGCACAGCCATGCCCGCTTGTTTACATATTGTCTATGGGGCTTTTTTTGTTTTTTTAAGAGTCAGGTTCTTGTTCTGTCACCCAGGCTGGAGGGCATTGGTATAATTATAGCTCAAAGCAGGCTCAAACCCCTGGGCTCAAGTGACCCTCCCACCTCAGCCTCCTGAGCAATCTCAGGCTCATGCTACCACTCCTGACAAATTTTCTAATTTTTGTAGAGATGGGGTCTTGCTGCGTTGCCCAGGCTGGTCTCAAACTCCTGGGCTCAAGAGATCGTCCTGCCTTGGCCTCCCAAAGCACTGGAATCACAGGCGTGCACCTCCATGCCTAATGATAGCAGCTTTTTTGCACTCTGTGCAACAGAGACTGTGTGTCCCGCCATGCGGACAGTATCTGCCATGTGGCCCCTACAGATAATTGCCCATCCTTGGATTAGACCAGAGGAGAAAAGCCACAGCTTGTTTGGAGACAGAAGCAGACGAGACTCAGACTTCTGAAAAGATAAAAAGTTTTATTAAACAAACTTGGAATCAACAGTATTATTACATAAATTAGACAGCGGTAAAATTTTCCTAGGGCATATATACAAATCACAGTGATTTCCATTGTGCAACAAACAGACAGGATTAAAAATAGGCACTCCCCTCCCCGAACCCCCATGAGAAGGTGGGGTCACCCCGCGGGGTTCCCAGTTCTGGCTCGCCAAGGGGTGCACAGACCTGCAAAGGCACTCTGCCTGTGTGTGCGGCATCCGGCGGCAGTCACGGGGGCCCCAGAAGCACGGTGGCAACATACTGAGGCTGCCCAATGTTCAGCGCAAAACAAGAATTCAGCTACAACAGCTGAGCAGAGCTCAACGGCCATCTCACAGGATAAGGACTATGGAACGGCTTCAAATCCCATCCGCTAAAACACAATTGTAACGCCTTTTCCATACAGAACAGACGTGTCCACCACGGAAGATCAAACTAAGCCTCAACAGAACTTCCCAACACACAATAATTTACAGAGAACCTGACAGGGCATTCCCCTGTTATTAGGAAGGACTCTTCTGCGGGGTGCAAGGCCATAAGGTTTGCAAAGCAAACTTGATTATGAAAAGGCCTGGTGAAAATATAGCCCCCCCACCTTCACCAAGACACACCCCCGCCACCAAGAAACTATCGAAATGCATTAAGACACCTGTTCATGTGCTTTTCTTCTTGCTTTTGTTAAGTGAATGCCATCCCCTTAAGTTAGACTAATTAGAAGGCCTTCTTGCCTCCGTCAGCAACAGAGAAAAAAACAGTGCATACGACTCCTCCAATGTGTGTAAAATGCATGCTAGGTAGATTGAAGGAAAAATGAGAGGAACCCGGGCACCCCATTTCAAACCTCTACAACTGGAGAAATCAAAGGCTGCAAGGGCTGTGCAGACCTGATGCAAAGTTAACTGGCTACAAAAGTAAAACCCAAGCCAGTGCAGTCTTGCACTCTGTTCACTCAGTAGGTGGAGCCATGAATGACTGTGACATTCTGGTGTGGTGTTTGTGCAGCCTGAGGTGCACCCCGGCTACAGAGTTGAGCCTTGGGGTCTTTAACAGTATTAAGCCATAGTTTCACAGTTACAACGGTCCAAAGCACTAGAGGCCACGTGGGTCGAACACAGAAATGGCGAACACATCACAAACCACTCAACTGTTTGGTTCCACGGGTGATTGTTTTTAATGAGTAGTGATTTCAAATGATTTGGTGTTTTTGTTCTTGTTTTTGCTTTTTCTTCAAAGCAAACAAATGATTTGGTCTTTAAGTGTGGACAGAAAGAAACAAAACGCTGAATGAGAAATTCACTAACAAGTGATTGTGCAGTTGTTTGATGGGCATGGAGAGGGAGTGGGGCTGAACAGCATTGTGAGGGGACGAAGCGCGCAATCTTACCCCACTGCTGGGGGATTTCTGCTTCTTATTCTATCATGCTGACAGCAAATATAATTTGCCCATTGCTGGCTATAGATATGTTTAGGCTAAGCAGGATTTAGACTTCTGTTGCAAAGGAATTAGAAGAATTCAGTAGATACAGTGTATACTATTCAGTTGTGACTTTATTTCCTTCCTGGCTTTATCAATGCCTATGAAAGCGGGCTGGTGGCATTTCCCTTCAGAAAAACAAGACTTGCGGGGCCGGGCGCGGTGGCTCAAGCCTGTAATCCCAGCACTTTGGGAGGCCGACATGGGCGGATCACGAGGTCAGCAGATCGAGACCATCCTGGCTAACACGGTGAAACCCCGTCTCTACTAAAAAATACAAAA
>NW_012118032.1:44520-44857 GCF_000951035.1 Colobus angolensis palliatus
CCTGATACTAATTTTCATCTGAGTATGAAATCCTGGATAATAAAACAGACAACCTAAAAATAGGCATATGGACTCATGGGTCTATGTACTTTTTAAAATGTGCTCAAGGGTTTCATTTATGGTTTTATTAATAATTTATAAAGTAGAATGCTCAATATTACTATGATTTATTTTTATAGTCAGCAAACATGAGACCTAATGCTTTTCCTTCTAGCTCCACATCTCAGTGCACAGTGTAACCTTTTTTAAAAAAAAATTTGGAATGCTGCATGAATATACGGATCTTCCTTGCAAAGGGAGCCATGCTAATCTCCTCTGTGTCATTCCAATTTTAGTA
>NW_012118032.1:45217-45553 GCF_000951035.1 Colobus angolensis palliatus
TAAAACATTTCCACATTTCACCATCTGAACATCATTTTCCACTGACTGATTAATTGTAAAGAGTTTATTCTACTGAACCTACTAATTATTCTCACCTACTAAGTTGACCTCCACATGAAGAAAAGGTCATTGATGAAAAAGGGCAGCTGTGTTCTGTTTCTGCAATTTCACTGTGTTTTAACATTTTTTTTTTTTTCTTTTTATAGAGATGAGGACTCGCTATGCTGCCCAGGCCGGTCTCGAACTCCTAGGCTCAAGCGATCTTCCTGCCTCAGCTTCCCAAAGTCCCAGGTTTACAGGAGTGCGTCACTGTACCCAGCTTCACTGTCTTTTAAA
>NW_012118032.1:46288-71288 GCF_000951035.1 Colobus angolensis palliatus
ACACACACACACACAACAATTTGTGGTTATAATCGAACAAGTCCAGTTCAAACTTATAAACTTAAGTCTATGAGAAAAACCAAGACATCACAGTAGGCACACAACACTAAAGGATAAGATAAAATCTACAACCAAACAATTTTCAAAACCTTCCGACAGTGTGGAATTCCAGTTGCTTAAATAATGCCAGTTCCATTAATTTCAACTGTGCTCTGATCTATTTCTATACACACAGGTACACAGAAAAGTGGAAATGTCCTTATGCCATGAAGAAGACATTTTACTTCTGGTCTGCTTAGGTGCAGTTCTTTGTTCCAGGCTGATTCCAATCTTCCTGTTTCTAGCATGAAATAGGATGAAAGATTTTGTGAGTTTCTCAGTAACTGGATGAATTTCGTAATCATGATCATCTCAGTGATAACACAAAGGTTTCCTTTTCCTAAGTGATAACAAAGAAAACTTCCCTTTGTAATTCTTTTTGCAAGGATCCATAAGCCTGAATTCTAAAAGGAGAGGCCAATAAAAAGGAAATGAAGAATGTTTCAAAGGTAAGGGTTTTTTTTGGTTGGTTTGTTTGAGACGGAGTTTTGCTTTTGTTGCCCAGGCTGGTGTACAGTGGCGCAATCTCCGTTCACTGCAACCTCTGCCTCCCGGGTTCAAGAGATTCTCCGGCCTCAGCCTCCCGAGTAGCTGGGATTACAGGCGCCTGCCACCATGTCTGACTAAGTTTTGCATTTTTGATAGAGATGGGGTTTCACCATGTTTGCCAGGCTGGTCTCGAACTCCTGACCTCAGATGATCCATGCGCCTCGGCCTCCCACAGTGCTGGGACTACAGGCGTGAGCCACCTTGCCCAGCCCTGTTTTCATTTTTGAGATACGGTCTAACTCTGCCATCCAGGCCGAAGTACAGGGGCACAATCACAGCTCACTGCAGCCTCATCTTTCCAGGCCCAAGCGAGCCTCCCACCTCAGCCTCTAGAGTAGCTGGGACAACAGGTATGTACCACCACACCTGGCTAACTTTTTTATTTTTTGTAGACATGGAGTCTCACTATGTTGCCCAGGCTTGATCTCAAACTCCTGACCTCAAGTGAGCCTCCTACCTCGGCCTCCCAAAGTGCCGGGAATACAGGTAGGAGCCACCCCATCCAGCCTAAAGAATGTTGTATCATACGCTTATCCATAAATAGATAAATGTATCCACCGATAGATGATGACCTGCACAAGAAAAATGGAATCCCCAATTCAACATGCTTCCTCAGAGAACCTCACAGCAAGACAGAAAATATTTTATTACAAAGTAAATTAAAAGACATAGTGAGTCAGTTCTCCTAAATTCCTCTTCCACATTTAGAAAGGCATGTGGGGTGATTCAAACAAAGATGAACGGCTAAAGCACAGTTTCTAAGCTGCCCTCAAGTGCAGTGATTCATCTGAACTGGTGTCCTATTTACAGGAGAAGATTTGGCTTCATGAAGAACTATCTTCCTGCATAAAATTCCTGAACCTAATCGCTCGTTGCTGAAAATGCCAGGGATGTGTTTGGCATGCAAATTACTTGATAAAATTACTGAGACGGATTAAAATACTGCATCTGGGTCAGGCACACTCATGCCTGTAATCCCAGCACTTTGGGAGGCCAAGGCGGGCGGACTGCCTGAGCTCAGAAGTTCAAGACCAGCCTGGCCAACATGGCTAAACTCATCTCTATTAAAAATACAAAAAATTAGCCTGGTGTGGTAGCAGGCACCTGTAATCCCAGTTACTCGGGAGGCTGAGGCAGGAGAATCACTTGAATCCAGGAGGCAGAGGTTGCAGTGAGCTGAGCTCGCGCCACTGCACTCCAGCCTGGGCAACAGAGCAAGACTCCGTCTCAAAAAGAAAAAAAAAAAAAAAATTCATTAAACAGAGCCCTGACCACCACTAGCCAAACTACATTAAAAATGATTCCACTTAGCAAAAATAATACTTACACATACTTTCTCAACAATGCGTACCAGATTGAGAAAGGTTATTCCTATGTGTGGAATCCTTTTCAGGGACAGTAGGGGCAGCTGGGGACAGGACGTAAGGAAACTGTTCAGTGATTATAAGACAAAAATCCATCCAATGGAAGCTTTTTTGTTCTTGAAGTAAATTTTATAACTGAGGGCTCTCTGTTAGAGAAAGGTTCTATTTTTGTGGCTTATCAATGGGTCCTTCATACTAAAGCAAACCAAGTCTTTACATCATTTTAAAGATTTCCTGGAGAGACATAATTCGTAAGATGTTATGGGCAAGTTAGCGAAAATGCAAGCCCCAGAGTAGACCAGAGAAACAAACACATTCAGGAACATCTTATGATTTTTAAAACCCACAACTGGATTTCACAAGCATTTATGAAGTTGATAAAGTTACACACTCTCATGTTAACACAAACCAGTCACCACTGTAAAAGCGTTCATCACATACTGAGGTGAAGCCATGCCACGGAGACAGGTTGTTTTCTCGAGGTCATAGCCACTTATTCCTCTATCATTTTGTTGTCTATTATTTTAATTTTTATCTAGTTTTCCTCTTGATACATTCATGGAAACACCCGCCCAGGATGGAGGGTTCTCATTCACCCTGTCTTTCAGCAGGTTGGTTCCTCTCCCCAGTCAGCAACTGTGACATTTGGTGTCTGTTTCAAATGGTGTTGGTTAGCCAACTGGCTTTCCGCTTCACAGAAATGGGAAGACTACAGGAAAATTATGGGAATGGAAATCAACGTGGGAAAAACAAGCTATGTCAATGAGTAGACACATCACTGGCAATATTTTGCTTCACTGGTATTTTTCTTGCTTGTATGTTACAGGAAGAAAGATCTAATTGAAGTCATATAACCGAGCAATTTAGAATTGAGGAATAACTGAAAGCTCTTTTTAATCCATATTTAAAAACTAATAACAGACTTTCAAAGACTCAAGGAAATAACAGTCAAAACCCTTTTCCAGTCATCTTAAATTAAAGCTTAGCAAATTTCATGAGGGATTCTAAAAAATACTATCATTATTTAAAAAATAATAACAGACTTTCAAAGGCTCAAAGAAGTAACAGACTCAAAATCCTTTTCCAGTTATCTTCAAAGCTTAGCAAATTTCCTATGAGGGTATGTTTCTTCTTCTTATTTTTTAACCAAAGGGGACCTAAGAGACTTTTGAAAATACTTGTTAATTATTGTAAGGAAGCTCGCCTGTCACTCAGGGTTTCTGGAACAGGGACCAGAAGAGCTGGGCTTCTCAAATGTTCAGGCACGCACAAACCACCCAGGGGTCTTATTTAGACGTGCAGGTTCTGAGGCAGAAGATGGATTCTGGACTGTGGCGCTGATGCCTCCGACCACATGCTGACCTGGAGTCACAGGCATGGCTGTGTTTATGTCACTGACCCTTGGAATCATTCTCCTTTGCTCTGCTTCACCGCTGACCTCTGTGCGTGTGAGGTTAAGCCCCATTCAGTAAACGCAGCCTCACCTGGATGTGGGGTCGAGTCAGTCTCATTTTTTGGTAATTACTAAATATAAAGATATACCTTCCAGATGTGAGCTCCTGTCCTCAGAAATTCTTGAAGATTTCTAAATCCTTCTGCGGCACGGGCGCGGCTGTGTCCCAGTCATTCTCGGGGTAAGTTTCGAAGTTGGAAGTGTCGCCGTCGCCAGCTATCTTGGGCACGATGGGAGGCTGTGAGACATGGCCGAAGCACAAAGGCATGGTTAGAAAGGAACAGGACAGGATGCTGCACATAAATGAAAATGATTTGCAAAACACTAAAGCTGTCTTCCCTTCATTTATGAACACGGCAATCTTTGAATTAAAATACTGTGAATGAGGCTGGGTGTGGGAGCTCATGCCTGTAATCCCAACACTTTAAGAGGCTGAGGCAGGAGGGTTGCTTAAGTCCCAGAAGTTTGAGACCTGCCTGAGGAACACAGGGAGTCCCGTCTCTACAAAAAACACAAAAAACAGCCAGGTGTGGTGCTATGTGCCTATAGTCTCAGCTACTCAGTAGGCTGAGGTGGGAGGACTGCTTGAGCCCAGGAGGTCGATACTCCAAGTGAGCCATGACTGCACCACTGCATTCCAGCCTGAATGACAGAGTGAGATCCTGTCTCAAAATATAGACATATTAAGTAAGCTATGGTACAGTCATGTGATGGAATACAAGGCAGTTTTTTTTAAAATGAGGAAGCTGGCTGGGCACAGTGGCTCATACCTGTAATCCCAGCACTTTGGAGACCAAGGAGGGTGGATCACTTGAGGTCAGGAGTTTGAGACCAACCTGGCCAACATGGAGAAACCCTATCTCTACCAAAAATACAAAAATTAGCCAGGCATAGTATCGGGCGCCTGTAATCCCAGCTACTCGGGAGGCTGAGGCAGGAGAATCACTTGAACTCGGGAGGCGGAGGTTGCAGTGAGCCAAGATCACACCACTGAACTCCATCCTGGGCAACGGAGCAAGACTTCATCTCAAAAATAAAAATAAAAATAAAAAAATAAGGAAGCTAGCCAGGTATGTAGACAGGTCTCCAGATTCTACAGTCAAATACAAAAAGCAAGACTACAATCATGTACATACTAGGCCACTCTAGATTTGTATAAATGAGTGGCAAAAGTAAGAATGCATGTATCCATGTGGGTTTTTATTAGCACAAAGAAACTCTAGAAGGATACACAGAAAAATTTAATAAAAGGTGATTACCTACACATGGCTTGGAGGGGTTAAGAGGGAGACTTGGCAATATATCTGTTTTAATATTGACTTGGTTTTTGACCAATGTGGATAGACAAAATATATTCAAATTGTTTTTCCAATGCAATTTAATACAATAAAGTATTTGAAAAGGTAAAACTTTGAACAAAATGATGTGCATCAGCCCACGTCCAGTGGCTCACGCCTGTAATCCCAGCACTTTGGCAGGCCGAGGAGAGTGGATCATTTGAGGTCGTGAGTTCGAAACCAGCCTGGCCAGCATAGTGAAACCCCATCTCTTCCAAAAATACAAAAAAAAAAAAAAAATGGCTGGATGTGGTGGTGCACACCTATAATCCCAGCTACTTGGGAGGCTGAGGCAGGAGAATCGCTTGAGTCCAAGAGGTGGAGTCTGCAGTGAGTTGAGATCACTCCACTGCACTACAGCCTGAGCCTGAGTGACAAAGTGAGACTCCATCTCAAAAAAAAAAAAAGAAGAAGCAGCGTATCATCCCAGGCTCCAGCCCCAGAAACTCTGATCTGAGCTGAGGACTGGGACTAGGCATTTCTAAGCATTCTCCATTCTTTTGACTCTGAAGTGCAAAGGTGAAAACACTACCATTGAACACTCCAATCAGTAACATATGCAGTGCAGAGTGTGCACGAAAGCCAAGATATGGAATCAACCTCAGTGTCCACCAACAGATGAATGGATAAAGAAAATGTGGTCCATACACACAATGAAAAACTATTCAGCCATAAAAGGGAATGAAATCCTGTCATTTACAGCAACACGAATGGAATGGGAGATCATCATGTTAAGTAAACTAAACCAGGCCAGGTGCGGCGGCTCACACCTGTAATCCCAACACTTTGGGAGACCAAGGCTGGTGGATCACTTGAGGTTAGGAGATTGAGACCAGCCTGGCCAACATGATGAAACCCTGTCTCTAGTAAAAATATAAAAATTAGCTGGGCATCTGTAATCCCAGCTACTCAGGAGGCTGAGGCATGAGAATTACTTGAAGCTAGGAGGTGGAGGCTGCAGTGAGCAAGATCGTGCCACTGCACTCCAGCCTGGGCGACACAGCAAGATGCTGTCTCAAAAAATAAATAATAAATAATAAACTAAGCTAGATGCAGAATGAGAAACACAGCATGTTCCCACTCATATGTGGAAGCTAAAAAAATTGATCTCATGAAGGTTGAGAGTAGAATGATGGTTACCAGAGGGTGGGAAGGGTGTGTGGGTGGGGGATGAAGGCGAGATGAAGAAATATTGTATAAACATAATGTTAGATAAAAGGAATAAGTTCCAGTGTTTGATAGCATAGCTGGGTGGCCAGAGTTAACAATATATTGTATATTTCAGAATAGCTAGAAGGTTAGCAATATTCCCAACCCATAAAAATGATAAATGTTTGAGCTGATGGATACCTTGATTACCCTCGGTTGATCAATATACATTCTATGCATGTGTCAAAATGTAACATGTACCCCCATAAATATGTACATGTGATAGTTATACTGCTTAGCAGCTGTGTAACGTTCCACACACTGCTTAACTTCTTGGAGGCACAGTCTCCTCATTTATAAAACAGACAAGTATTATATATTGAAAAAAATGCCAGATTTTTTTTTTTTTTTTTTTTGAGACAGGGTCTGGCTCTGTCACCCAGGCTGGAGTGCAGTGGTGTAATCTTGGCTCACTGCAACCTCTGCCTCCTGGTAACAAGCAATTCTTGCGCCTCAGCCTCCCAAGTAGCTGGTACTACAAGCGTACGCTACCATGCTCGGCTAATTTGTGTATTTTTTGTATAGATGGGATTTCACCATATCGCTCAAACTCCTGGGTTCAAGTGATCTGCCTGAGTTGGCCTCTCAAAGTGCTGGAATTACAGGCGTGAGCCACAGCACCCAGCCAAAAAGCCAGATGTTTAAAAATAGGCAGTTTGGCCAGAAATGTTCCAAAGAATATTCTCCATGTAATACACCACCATCACTGAACGATGACCATGGTGCTAGACACTCACTTATCTCTGTAATCCTGTTGACCGCTTGCCACTAAACAGGAAGGAGTGGGGTTCAGCAGTCACAGAGCTAGTCAGGAATCAGGCCAGGTCTCCTAAAATCTGCTTCAAAATCTGGGGTAAGTGTCCATCCAGAGATGAATGGACGAAGAACATGTGGTACGTGACTGGGTGTGGTAGCTCCTGCCTTCGCGGGAGCTAGGTAGATGGTTAGCACTAAGACACTCACAGAGTGGGAAACTTGGCTTATGAAAGGTTTTAGACAAATAGTTGTATTATATAAATTAATTACATGTCAGCCATCAATAAAGAAGTCCCAGGATTCGGAGGCGGTCCCTGTTAACGGGAGAGCTCGGGCGTACTGAGTCACCCACTGATATGTGTTGTACCTTCAGTTTTCTCTGCGGAACAGCTTCCCAGTCCACAGAGTGGAACCACCGATGGCGTTTCACATCATTTGCCCCGTTCTTCAAAAGAAACAACACGTATCGTCAGTGTGTGGAATTCTGACAGGGCAGGAAAGAAAAATACCCCAAAGAACCTCTACATTTTTCTAGTATTGAAACAAACGGAACAAGTTTGCTGCATTGTGGGTAACTGTGCCTGGAGGGTGAGCTGCTAGGAAAACCTGCAAGCAAAGCTGTTAGTGTTCTGTTTGCCCTTTTTTGTTGCAGAAACAAATCCAGTCATTCTGCTCCTGTGCAATGCGTTGGCATTGCGGACCAAAGACGAAAAAGATAAATACAATTCCATCTCTCGACATAAAATTGGACACCCAGTAATTTCCCAGTTTGTCTCCTGTTTTCATCTTTGCAAATTTATTCAGTATTTTACAGATATAGAAACTAGGGTTCACTGAAAGATGTTAATTTGCTTAGTAGGAACCAGCAAGTAAATAAGAAGACTGCGAACTCAAACCAAGGATGTCCAATTTAAGAGATCTTAGGAACGATATTGCATGGCCTGGCAATTAACAACATGCATTCAAGTCGGCCTGCTTCATGCTCAAGGGTAGCACCAGGCATTGGCTGGCTCACACTGCGGCCATCACGACCTCTGAAATCCCTCCCAAGTGCTCATCCTTAAACCTCACTCTGCTTCCTTTTTTTATACTTGTAGTGATGTTGTTATCAATTAAATGTGGGACAGCAGAAGAAATAAACATGTGGGTTCCACGAAATAGAAGTCAGTACATCTGAATTTAACACGTTTATCAGTTAGCATTTCTGTAGTTTTAAATTTCTTATCCTTAAAGAGGACTACATCCACGACTACATCTTCAAAAGGAAACAGTAATGTGAATTGTTTCTATTGTGTTCCCATCCAGTTGTTTTCACAACTTTTTCTTTTCTTATTGCAAAACAGGTACTTTTGATCTATAGCTAAGTCGGGCAACAAATAATAGCTGTTGAGTTTTACCTTCAGCAATGTTGTGAATAAGAGTAAATAAGAGTGCTGTGAATAAAATAAGAGAATAAAATAAAATAAATTTTATCCATCAGATAAAATTCTAATTTGGATACTAAGGGATGTGTGTGTGTCTGTATATACTCACATGCATACACAGTAATATATACACACACATACATTTATATATACACACACATATTGATATATACACATACTTATATACATATACACGTTAATATATACACATGCATGTATATATACACATATACACATATACACGTTAATATATACACATATATACACATACTTATATGCATACACATGTTAATATATACACATATATTTATAGATACGCATACACACGTTAATATATACACCTATACACATACTTATACACATACACGTTAATATATACACATATATTTATATATACACATACTTATACACATACACAATATACACATATATACACATACTTATATACATACACACGTTAACATATACACATATATTTATATAAACACATACACATGTTAATATATACACACATACATTTATATATACACATACTTATATATATACATACACACATTAACATATATATATACACATACTTATATACACATGTTAATATATACACATATACATATGTACTTTACAAACTTTTTATGTAGAGTATAAAGTATATGTATATACTGAGATTTACATTAGTATCCAAACTAGTGTGTGTGTGTGTGTGTTATAAAGTGTGTGTGTGGGGGGGTGGGAGCAGTGTCTCACGTTTATATTCCAGCACTTTGGGAGGCCAAGACAGGAGGATTGCTTGATCCCAGGAGTTTGAGACTAACCTGGGCAACAAAGTGAGACCTGGTCTCTACAAAAAAAATATAAAAAACTAGCCAGCCATGGTGATACATGCATATAGTCCCAGCTGCTCGGGAGGCTGAGGTGGGAGGATCACTTGAGTTCAGGAGGTCAAGGCTGCAGTGAGCTGTGATCACACCACTGCACTCCAGCCTGGATGACAGAGCAAGACCCTGTCTTGAAAAAATAAAAATAAAAAAAGTGTGTGTGTGGGTGTGTGTCTACAGTCACGAGCCTCAACGATGCTTCAGTCAACAATGGATGACATATACAGTGGTGCTCCCATAAGATTATAACGATCTTAAAAACTCCTATCCCCTAGTGACATCACGGCCATTGTAACCACAGGACAGCACATCCCTCCTGTTGCACTGCCAGCTGTATAACAGTCTAACACGTATGTTATCTGCAGCACCTAATAGTTGGTAATGATATTAATGACTATGGCCCTGGTTCATCTATTTACTATACTCTACATTTTTGGCGGGGAGGTGCAGTGGCCAGAGTCTCACTCTGTCATCCAGGCTGGAGTGCTGTGGCGCCATCTTGGCTCACTGCAACCTCCACCTACCGGGTTCAAGCAATTCTCATGCCTCAGTCTCCCGAGTAGCGGGGACTACAGGCGCACACCACCACGCCTGGCCAATTGTCGTATGTTATGTAGAGATGGGTCTCACTGTTGTTGCCCGGGCTGGTCTGGAACTCTTGGACTCAAGCAGTCCTCCTGCCTTGGCCTCCCAAAGTGCTGGGATTACAGGAGTGAGCCACTCACTGCGCGCAGCCTATACTCTTTTGATTGTTACCATTTAGTGTGCTCCTTCGCCTTCTGTTAACAAGTTAAGTGTGAAGCAGCCTCAGGCAGGTCCCTTGGGAGGGATTCTCAAAGGCGTTGTGACCACGTGTGTTACTGCTTCTGAAGACTTTGCACTGCAGCCGCGTGTGGAGGAGGAAGACAGGGAGGCCGGGCATCCTGACCCTGTGCAGGCTTACACTAATGTGTGTGGATCTTAGTTTCGAACAAAAATATTTAAAAAGCAAAAAAGGGAAAATAGTTTATAGAAGAAAGAGAATATTGGTGTACGGCTGCATAATATGCTTGTGTTTTAGGCTAAGTATTATTAGCAAAAGAATCGAAACGTTAAAACGACATTTAAAAAGTTTATAGAATAAAAAAGTTACAGTCCGCTAAGGTTAATTCCTTAGTGAAGAATGATTCTTGTTAAAATGAACTGAGTGCAGCCTAAGTGTACAGCGTTGATGAGGCCTTCGTCGGTGCACAGGAATGTCCTGGCCTTCACACCCACTCACACCTCCCTCCCTCACTCACCCAGAGCAACATGCAGTTCTGCGAGCTCCACTCACGCTGAGTGCCTTATACAGGCGCGCCAGTTTTCAGGTTTTGTGCTGTATTTTTACTGTCCCTTGTCTAAGCTTAGGGATGCTTAGATGCACACATGCTGACCATTCCTTGTGTTACTCAGCATAGCCACATACCATCTACATTTGTAGCCTGGGAGCAAAAGAATCTGCCATATACCCTTGGTGTGTCAGAGGCTGGGCCAGCCAGGTTTGTGCGAGTCCACTCTATGCAGGCACAAAGACAAAATCACCTAACCAAACATTTCTCAGAGGACATCTCCATCATTAAGTGGCATGTGACTGCAGTTACTTAAAGCTCCCACTCTTTTTGTTTTGTTTTTTGTTTCTTTGAGCCGGAGTTTTGCTCTGTTGCCCAGACTGGAGTGCAGTGGTGCGATCTCAGCTCACTGCAACCTCCACCTCCCAGGTTCAAGTGATTCTCCTGCCTCAGCCTCCCAAGTAGCTGGAATTACTGGGATGTGTCACCACGTCCAGCTGTGTATTTTTAGTAGAGACAGGGTTTCTCCATGTTGGTCAGGCTGGTCTCGAACTCCCGACCTCAGGTGATCCGCCTGCCTCGGCCTCCCAAAGTGCTGGGATTACAAGCATGAGCCACTACGCCTGGCCAAAGTTCCCACTCTGAAAACATGCATTTCATTCCTTTCACTTCTTGTATGGGTTGCATATAAAATGCATAAAAATGCAATGTGTCTGTAGAGAGATATACACAATTTGTATTATATCTATAAACCTATATTATATATTTATATACAGCCATATATTGATACATAGCTATATAGCTATATTATACATATTTACATATATATTATTTGCATATATTTCTAAATATATATAGATTTATATACATTTATGTATTTCCAAATAGCTATGCTATATATTTTACATAAATATTATATATAATTTATAGATAAATCTGTATATATAATTATCTATTTATATAAGATAGACAAATCTATATTCCTTTGACTTTTTTGTATGCTAGTTTGTATATAAAGTATATAAAAATGCAATGTCTCTGTAGAGAGATATACACACTTTATATGTACATACCTATATTATATATTACATTATATATAGCTATATATTGATACCTACAGATCTATATTACACAGATTTACATATACATATATTTATACATTTCTAAATATATAGCTATATTTTATTTATATATTGCTAAATATATACTATATATGGATATTTATAAATATGTAATTTATAAATATATATATCTCTATACTTATCTATTTACATGATATATAGATAAACATATTCCTTTGAGTTTTTTGTATGCTAGCTTGTACATAAAGTGTATAAAAATTCAATGTGTCTGGCTAGTGCTGGTGGCTCATGCCTACAATCCCAGCACTTTGGGAGGCCAAAGTGGGCAGATCACTTGAGGTCAGGACTTTGAGATCAGCCTGGCCAACATCAGCCTGGCCAACCCCATCTCTATGAAAAAAAAATTACAAAAATTAGCTGGGTGTGGTGGCAAGTGCATGTAATTCCAGCTACTCGGGAGGCTGAGGCAGGAGAATCGCTTGATCCTGGGAGGTGGAAGTTGCAGTGAGCCAAGATCGCATCACTGCACTCCAGCCTGGGCGACAGAGTAAGACTCCATATCAAAAAAAAATGCAATATATCTATATATAGGTATACACACTTTATATTATTATTATTATTTGTTTAATTTGAGACGGAGTTAAGCTCTTGTTGCCCAGGCTGGAGTGCAATGGTGTGGTCTCGGCTCACTGCAACCTCTGCCTCCCGGGTTCAAGCAATTCTCCTGTCTCAGCCTCCCAAGTAGCCGGGATTACAGGCACCCGCCACCATGCCCGGCAAATTTTTGTATTTTTAGTAAAGACGGGGTTTCACCATGTTGGCCAGGCTGGTCTCAAACTCCTGACCTCAGGTGATCGGCCTGCCTCCCTGCCAAAGTGTTGGGATTACAGGCATGAGCCACCGCACCCAGCATCACACTTTATATTATATCTACATACCTATATTATATATCTACATATTTATATGTAGATATCTTTATTATATAGATTTTTACGTAATTTATTTCTAAATATATATGTATTTCTAAGTATCTACATATACTATATATTTATATAGATATATATCAATATTACATAAAATATAATCTATCTACATATACGTACAATTATCTATTTATATAATGTATAGATACATCTGTATTCCTTTGACCTTTTTTATGCTGGTTTGTATATAAAGTATATAAAAATGCAATGTGTGTATATAGATACACACACTTTATATTATATAAGTAAATTTGTATATAAATCTCTATATATTTTCTATTATATCTATAAAGTGTGTGTGCAGCTGCATGTGCATGTATAAGTCCAGCTAATATGAAAAAAAGGAACATGCTGGGGATTTTCCAAGCGTGAAGGGCACAGCAGTGTCCACAGAGGATGAAGGAGTGCAACAGAACGGATGTGGTTCCAGAAGAAGAAGGGAAGACCCCCGAATGAAGAGGTGCCAAGCGAAGAGAGAAGAACAGCAAGGTGCGATGGTGACAGGTACGGCAGCAGGTGGCTCATCCATCCTGGCTGCATGAGGGTTCACGGGGAAGACCATGGAATCATCAGATGAGAAGCACGGGATGAGAAGAATCTGGAAAGTTCTTAACCAAGTTAAGGCCCTGGGGCTCCAGGCTATGAATGACAGACCCTTCTTCCTAGGGAAGAGGAGGGATTGTGGGGAAAGTCAGTGGCGGGAAGGCCACAGGGAGCTATGACAACTGCCTGGGAACGCAGGGATACACGTAAGCTGAGGATGGCAGTGCAGCAGAGGATGGAGAGGCGGCCAGAGTGGGAAAAAGACTAAGTGTCCCTCTCTAGGGCAGCCACAGACCAGGGGCTACCCAGGAACATACTTCCATTTTAATCAGACAGTTTCATCCCTGACAAACTAAAAATAGAACTACAAGAGGCTCAAGCAATCCCACTACTGGATATATAACCCAAAGGAAAAAAAAATGAGTATATCAAAGAGATCTGTGCACCGCCATGCTCACTGCACCACGATTCACAACACCAAGATAGGGAATCAACCTATGTGCCCATCAAGAGGGGAGTGGATAAAGAAAACGTGTTATATATACACCATGGAGTACTATTCAGCCAGGAAAAGGAGGGAAATCTGGTCATTTTCAAAAACTTGCATCAACCTGGAGGATATTATATTAAGAGAAATAAGGTCCAGGCATGGTGGCTCACGCTTGTAATTCCAGCACTTCGGGAGGCTGAGGCAGATAGATCACTTGAGGTCAGGAGTTCACGACCAGCCTGGCCAACATAGCGCAACCCCGTCTATACCCAAAAATACAAAAATTAGCTGGGCATGGTGGCGGGCACCTGCAATCCCAACTACTCGGGAGGCTGATGCAGGAGACTCTCTTGAACCCAGGAGGTGGAGGTTGCAGTGAGCAGAGATTGTGCCACTGTACTCCAGCCTGGGCAATACAGCAAGGCTCTGTCTCAAAAAAAAAAAAAAAAGAGAGAGAGAGAAAAATAAGTCAGGTAGAGATAGACAAATACCACCTAATCTCACTTACATGGGAAATCTAAAAAAGTTGAATTCATAGAAGCAGAGAGTAGAATGGTAGATACCAGGGGCTGGGAAGGGGCTGAGATGGGAAGTCACTGGTCAAAACAGACAAAGAGTGAGACAGGAGGAACAAGTTCAGTCGGTCGCTTGCACAGCTCGGTGACTATAACTAATGATGTACTCTCAAGAATCTCTAGAAGAGTAGATCTTGCCGGGTGCAGTGGCTCCTGCCTATAATCCTAGCACTTTGTGAGGCTGAGGCGGGCAGATCACTTGAGCTCAGGAGTTCAAGACCAGCCTGGGCAACACATCAAGACCCCATCTCTTAAAAACAACTTTTTTCAGAATAGATCTTAAGTGTTCTCACCACAAATAAATGGTAATTATGTGAGGTAATGCGTATGTTAATGAACTCAATAGACCGATTCCACAATGGGTACATATTTCAAAACTTCATGTTGTACATGATAAATAAAACCATTTTCATGTGTTAATTAAAAAAAAATAAAGTGTTTTCTTGAGTTTCTTTCAGTTTATCTCCATATCAGGAAGCTTTAACTAGACTTTAAGACCTAGTTTGAGAGTTCGTGAGCTTTTCCCCAATTCCTTTGATTGGGAAACTTGTTCTTCCTCCTCGGAAGGTACCTATAATGGTCACTATGCCATTCCCAGCAGATTCTAGATATGGGTTATCTGTAATTCCCTGCAGTCCCGGCAAGAGACCCAGCTCTTTTCCAAATGGCTGTGGCATTAACACAGGACCCATCCACTTTTACGAAGAGCCGTGGCACAGATGAATCCACACCGTGCAACCTGGCTGGACAGGCTCCTTGGAGACCTGAAGGTATCGGCCCCTGTCTACAAATAATGTAAAGGACAGAAGCTTGACTACAGTTACCGGGTGAACAATGTCCCTCAAAAAGATATGTGCATGTCCTATCCCCCAGTGCCTGTGAATATCACTTAATTTGGAAATAGAGTCTTTGCAGATGTAACTAAATTAAGGTTCTTGAGATGACATCATCCTGGAGTAGGGTGGGCCCTAAATCCAGTGACAGGTGTCCTCATAAGGGACCGAAGAGGAGACACAAACACAGAGGAGAAGGCCATGTGAAAATGGAAGTAGAGACTGCAGTGATGCAGCCACAAGCCTAGGGATGCCTGGAGCCCCCAGGAGCTGGGAGAGGCAGGAAGGATCCCCCCTAGAGCCTCTGGCAGGAAGTAGACACAATTATCACACATTGGGCAGCGGCCCCCAAAACATATGCCCATGTCCTGACTCCCAGTACCTGGGAATGGAACCCTACATGCAAAGAGGGTCTTTGTAAATGTAATTAAGGGAAGGCTCTTGAGAAGAGATAATCCTGCATTAGGGTGACCTGAAACCCAATGACAGGCATCTTTCTGAGAGACAGAAGAGGAGACACAGACACAGAGGAGAAGGTCACGTGAAGAAAAAGACAGAGACTAGAGTGATGCGACCACAAGCCCAGGGATGCCTGGAGCACCCAGGGGCTGGGAGAGGCAGGAAGGATCCTCCCCTAGAGCCTCTGGAGGCCTGAGACACCTTGATCTCAGACTCCTGGTCTCCAGGATGGGGAGAGCATACACTCCTGTTAAGCCCCTAGTTTGTGGTCCATTGTTATGGCAGCCACTGGAGACTCCTAAACCACACAGAGGGCCCCAAGAGAGTCAAGTGGTTCAAGCCTCACATCCTGGTGTACTGTGTCTCTCCAGACTGTAATTTACAGGGTCAACACATATATGGAAGTTCCTCCATGTATAAGTCCCTCCAAGGTTGTCCAGAGCTAGAAATAGCCAACAAAAAGTTCATGAATTCTATCAAATTCAGGGATGCCAAAACTTGCATATAAGGTATGATACTACTTACAGAACAGTCTGTTTGTCAATTATGCATTTGCCTCCACACAAAAAGTTTGTGGAAATCATAGCTGATGCACAACTTTTAAAATCATCACTTGCGCACATAAAACATATACTCCCATGTCCATGGCGGAACTATTCACAAAAGCCAAAAGGTGGAAACAGCCCAGGTGTCCGTCCATAGATGAACGGATAAACAAAACAAGGTCTGCCCACACAATCGAATACTATGTGGTCATGAAAAGGAAGGAAGCTCTGACACAGGCTATAGCCTGGATGAACCTTGAAGACATCATGCTCAGAGAAAGAAGTCAGACGCAAAAGCTTACATTTTGTACAATTCCATTTTTAGCAGGGCCATTTTTAGCAGAGCCCGGAATACCGAACCCTACAGAGAAAGTCAGTAGATTAGTGGCTGCTTAGGGTCGGGGTCCCCAACCCCTGGGCCACAAACTGGTAGTGGTCCACGGCCTATGAGGAACCAAAATGGGCCACACAGCAGGAGGTGAGCAGCAGGCAGGTGAGCAAAGCTTCACCTGTATTGACGGCTGCTCCCCATGGCTGGTGTTGGCACCTGAGCTCCGCCTCCTGTCAGATCAGCGGTGGCATTAGATTCTCATAGGAGCACACACCCTGTTGTGAACTGCGCATGTGAGGGATTTAGGTTGTGTGGTCTGTGGAAAAATTGTCTTCCACAAAACTGGCCCCTGGTGCCAAAAAGGTTGGGGACCGCTGGCTAGGGCAAGAGAGGATGAAAGAATAGCAGCACAGTGATAGCTGAAGGGTTTCTTTTCTGAGCTGATGAAAATGTTCTAAGATGAACCATGGGGGTGGCTGTACATAATCGTGTGTATACTAAAAGCTACTGAATTGCACATTTTAGATGGGTAAATTGCATGGCGTGTGAGTTCACTCTCTGTAAAGCTGTTTAAAAATAAAATAAATAAGTAAACAAAATAATGAGTAATAACTTATAAATTGTTATTGCTCTATTACCTTGCTTGAGGGGAGGGGAGATACAGTGTAGACCCAGTTTGATGTTGTGTGCCCAGAAACTCAGATTTGATAGATCTTTCCTGGCAGTTTCAAGTAAAATAAATAAATAAATAAAGCACCAGATTTGAAATTTGGGCAGTGATTAAATCCGACCGCTAAACCTTGCTTTGTATCTGCACATGTCAATATGGGTGTCAGACGGCAGACACGCACATTGGGTACCACTGAATACCTATAGGATCAAATACTGACCTTCATGTTTCCTAATCGCCTTGTTCTGTCAACCACGAGCAGTTTCTTAATGAGGTCTCTGTGTAGGGGAAGGAGACAAAAAAAAAAAGAAAAAGTGCACAGATTATATATCCACATCAGCAAACGCAGCACGGCAACAGAGGTAAGGCCTACCCACTCCGAGGACCACGGTTTCATCTCCATTTTAGCAAAACATTTTCTAGTGCTTATTTCCTACCATCACCGGCTCTTAAATAACCTATGCAAGGCTGGGTTGCCCCCTGCACAGCTGAAGCTAAGGGAAGGGGGTTGATTACATCTTTGTAAAGAAACTACCCCTTTGAGTAGAAAAGGGTGAAATTTGTATGTGCCTGCAGGGAGGATCCAGACACTTAACATAAACATGCCTGTCAGGCTGTCCCTGCAAAATAGAAGACATCTGCTTTCACCAACATCAACAGTCACGCGCTGCCCTGGGGGTCCGCTTGTTGATGGGATTCCTATTGTAAAAGGCTGGCTTTCCCATAAGCACACACATTAGGATAAGTCTTCTAAGTCTGCTTCTTCACTTGTAACCTTCCTTTTTAAATAACAGACCATGTGAGAAATACAGCAAGCCGGGAGGCTGGGCACACTGGCTCACACCTGTAATCCCAGCACTTTGGGAGGCCAAGGCGTGTGCATCACTTGACGTCAGGAGTTTCAGACCAGCCTGGCCAACATGGTGAAACCCCATCTCTACAAAAAAAAAAACTTTAGCTGGGCATGCTGGCACATGACTGTGGTCCCAGCTACCTGGGAGGCTGAGGCACAAGAACTGCTTGAACACAGGAGGTGAAGGTTGCAGTGAGCTGAGACTGAGCCACTGCACTCCAGCCTGGGTGACAGAGCTACACTCAGTCTCAAAACAAACAAACAACAACAAAAACAACAGCAAGCTGGTTCAATTAGGATGGGTAGTTGGAGATGATGTTGAAGACTTCCAGTAGATTAGGTGAGTTTTAAGATGCATATTTATGGAAGTGGAAATGATCACGTGTGTCTGCATGTACACATATAATACACAGAGTATATTATGTATAATAATATACATAACATGAAATAATAATATAATATATTGAAGTCCCCCCAAACAATCCAATACCCACGACCCCGGTGTAAGCATCTAGGCTTTCCTGGCATAAACTACGTCCCAGGGAAAGTAGCACAAACTTGGACTGCGCCACTCCCAGGTTCGGTGACGGACTGTGGAGACTCCGACAAGCAAGGTGACGCCCCAGGGTCAGACTCCACCATCTAGACTGTGAAACTCGCCAGTCCCGTCTGATGGGAAATTTAACCAGAGTTTCCGGCCACCATGCTTTCTGAATTACAATGGGATGCTTGTCAGACTTCACTGCTTCTTTGCCTCAGAGTAAACCTCAGAGACCATCTGTCCGCCCACCTAAGGCTGGGATTTTGTATCCATCCTGCAAGGCTGAAAAGCTTTGAGCAGGGTGGGGAATATAAAAAATCACCGAAAAGTTACAAACCTTTCCACTACTTAGTGAGTTTCTCCTTCATTATTTTGACATGCTCCCCTCTGCCAAATAAAAATCAAGGTCATCAAATGCTATACCCCCAAAACATTCCCAAACAAATGTGGGGCTTTTTCCCCATATGATTTACACCACTGCCTGCCCCCTTACCACACACACTTAAACTTAAAGCTCACTGGAGTGGGATTATACGAAAAGTTTATTTATGCTTTTATATTTTAAATAAACCTGTTTTCTTATAATCCCAGTCCAATCAGCTTTAAGTGTGTATACTAATGGGGCATGCAGTGGTGTAAATTATAGTGGGAAAAAAAGTCCTATGTTTATTTCAGAATGTTTTGGTGATCACCTTGATAAATTTCAATGTGTGTGTGTGTGTGTGTGTGTGTGTGTGTGTGTGTGTGTGTGTGTGTGTGTGTGTGTGTCTGGCATGTAAGAAAACAAAGTGATGACCTTGAATATTTTTTTAAATTTTTTTGGTGTTTTGCATGTAAGAAAATGAAGATTTATTTAAAATACAGGGCACAGTGGCTTGTAATCCCAGCTATGCAGGGGGTTGAAGTGGAAAGATCACTTGAGACCAAGAGTTTGAGACCAGCATGGGCAACATAGTAAGGACCCCGTCTCTACAAAAAATCAAAACATTGGCCAGGCATGGTGGTGCAAGACTGTAGCACCAGTTACTCAGGAGGCTGAGGTGGGAGCATCATTTGAGCCCAGGACATAGAGGCTGAAGTGAGCTATGATTGTGCCACTGTACTCTAGCCTGGGTGACAGAGCAAGACATCCAACTCTTAAAAAAAAAACAAAAAAGAGTAAAATACCAAAGCAAACTCTTATAAAGCAGAGTCTAGAAAGTAAAGAGTGTGGATGTGAAGGGGCCCCCGAAGACGCAAAGCCCTACAAAGGAACAACAAAAGTGTCCACAGCTGTAGATGGGTCCCTTGACCCCAGGATAAGTGACACATCTGCCGGCACTCTTTTGATGCACTATAGCCAAAATTCTAAATTTTATTTATGATTCTGGCACCAGCTGGCTCCTCTCGGATGCAGGTACTTTCAGGCACGAAAAAAACACCGGCAGGTAATACCTCTACTGAATTGGCAACCAGCTTTGTTTTGGTGTTTTCTTTTCAATGATATTTCTTTCTATAAGGAATGTCAATCCTGACATGCCATTTGCCCAGGCGACATGTTTACCCGGTCAAATGATAAAAGTTGCAGGAACCAACATATGACTTTAAAAAGCTGAGAATCAAAATTCTAGCATCATGGACAACCAGGAACAGTGATTTGGATAAGAAAAATGCATGATTAAGGCCAGGTGCAGTGGCTCACGCCTGTAATCCCCACACTTGGGGAGGACAAGGCAGGAGGATCAGTTGAGCCCAGGAGTTCAAAAGCAGCCGAGGCAATGCAACAAGACCCCCATAGCCATCTCTACCAAAAAAAAAAAAAAGGAAAGATATGAGTCATTGAGGTCTTGCTTCTCAGTCAATTTGAGAAGATTTAACAAATAATGGGAAGAAATGAAGTTTTACTCAACTACCACTGTTCCTGCTCTTGGTAGACCCGCACTGGGTATGTAAAGAGACAGGGGCATTGTGGGGAACACTGGAAGGGGCTGGGAGCTACATAAAGAGAGGTATGTTAGATCAGACAGTACCAAGATGGTCACTGCTGGTTCCCTACTCTCTAGGAGAGAAAGAAGGAAAAGTGGCAAGAGACCAGACTTTGATTATGCTTCTAGTTTGTTCTATTTTTGCAATTCCTTTTTTTGTTTGTTTCCACAGGACATTGGAAACCTCTCTCCCTCTCCCCACCCCCCTTAAATATATATATATATATATAAAATTATTTTTAAAATTTTTTTTTGTTTGAGAGAGTCTCACTCTTCCACCCAGTCTGGAGTGTAGCAGTGCAATCACAGGTCACTTCAGCCTCGACTTCCTGGGCTCAATCAGTCCTCCCATCTCAGCCTCCCAAGTAGCTGGGACTACAGGCACATGCTACCATGCCCAGCTAATTTTTTAATTTTTTGTAGACATGGGATCTTGCTACATTGTCCAGGCTGGCCTCAAACTATTGGACTGGCCCCAAGTAAGCCTCCTGAAGTGCTGGGATCACAGGCATCAGCACCTCAACTTGCCAAACTCGATCATAAAAGTGCTTTGCCATCCACTTGATATAATGTCACTCGACTCAGATGGGATTTGGGGCCTGAGAGAGAGGTTCTATACAATCCTTTCTATTTCCTTCCAGAGCAGTTGGCTTCTGAGGTGCTGTTTCCCCTGACACCTCCCTGTCTTACCATTCACTGGACAGGGTGTTCCTTCTAGGCGACTCATTGCTAAGTGGAGCCTCGTTTTCTTGCTAAAGTCTTTTAAAGCCTGCCTCTAGTGTGTCAAACACAACACAAGCTCAAGCCAATAAAACACGACCTTATCTTCTGTTCAGACTAAGAACCTCTGGTTAGGATGAGGTGCATTCGCCACCAAGAAACTCAACTGAACGTAGCCAGTGGCCCCATAAGGGGCATATTCAAAACAACCTGGTCCACTGCCCTGAAATAAGTCTTCTCCAAACTGAACTTCCACTGGCTCATAAGAAAATAGGCCATGGAAAATAAAAGTTTAATTCTCAACTAGATGCATTCAGCTCTAGTTTGTGCCCAGGGGGCTGGTACACCGCATCAACTCATCTGAAAAATACAGTGAAACAAACAGAAATCAGTGCTTATTGCAGTAAAAATGACTACCAGGTGACCAGACGGGGTAAGGTAGCCAGAAAACCAAAAGCATTCTTATATTTAACAAAATATCTTTTCTCCCCATTGCAACAAATGTGCATCCAAAGTTGCCAATATCCAGCAACTATATAAATGTTCGTAAAGCAACATGCTCAGAACTGAAAATGTTGATGTTAAAAAGGGCTTAGAGGTTGAGCATAATTTAAGCAGGAGAGAAAGGATAAAACTCTGCTAAACCCATCAACAGTTCTGCTAGCCACAGTACGAGGAGGATCCTTCTTGTCAAAGTCCAAAACTGCTCTCTTATAAAAGACGACGACAAACTCGTTCATTGGCTCATTTTAAACATATCACCAAAAGAATAAAATACAGCCAAGACTCATTAAAATGTGAAGTTATCATTAAAGCAGAATACTTAAAATCTTTTTCTTTTCTTGTGGAAAAGACAACTGTCCAAAATAGTTTATGCACAGCACATTTAATACCACAATATGGTATCCTGCTGAGTGTGTGTTTTCATGGTGATTTTAGACACTTTAAAAATAAACACACCCCATGACGAGGCAAACGGTTTACTTACTTTACATGGAAATCCAAATGTCTGGGGAAATCTATTTTGCCTGCAAGAATTTTCTGATAAATGCCAAACGGGTTGTCATCAAAAAACGGAGGAAACCTGTTAGAAAAACAAACATGTATTTTTAGTGGGGAGTAAGCATGGAAAAAAATCCCTGCTTTGTAAAGATAGCTATTTCTGCTTAACACAGGCAGAAGATAATTTATTTCACATGCACTCTTCCCCGCACACTGAAGTTATCACGATCTGAAAGCACGTGACAGTCAGATGGCTCTAAGAGGCAAGGCATCGTGTGCCACAGCCCGATGTAAGGGAAGCGCCCTTGGAGAGAATATAAAGACCATTTGAGAGGCGTCTGCTGAGCAGAAGGCAACTCCTTTGGGCATCTTATTCAGAGGAGCCACCAGCCCATTCCTTAACTGTGCACTCAACACTGGACGGAAATGCTCTGTTACGTTTACCGGGGTGAATCCACCACCGTGACCACGCATGGAACTCAAACGTCTCAACAGCGAAAAGATAAGCAGTCCAGCTGAAAAATGGACAGGTGGTCTTCACAGCCATTTCTCAAAAGAAGACATGGAAAAGGCCAACAGGTATATGAAAAAAATGCTCAGTGTCACTAATCATCAGGGAAAGGCAAATCAAAACCTCCATGAGGCATCAATTATCTCAATCCAGTTAAGATGGCTATTATCAAAAAGACACTGTAAGCCCAGCACTTTGGGAGGCCGAGGCGGGTAGATAACCTGAAGTCAGGAGTTTGAGAGCAGTCTAGCCAACATGGTAAAACTCCATCTCTACTAAAATTACAAAAATTAGCCAGGCATGGTGGCACGCGTCTGAAATCCCAGCTACTCAGGAGGCTGAGGCAGGAGAATGGCTTGAACCCGGAAGGTGGAGGTTGCAGTGAGCCGAGATCATACCATTGCACTCCAACTTGGGCGACAAGAGTGAAACTCTGTCTCAAAAAAAAAAAAGACACATACACACAAAAATAACAAATGCTGGTGAGGGTGTGGAGAAAAGAGAACTCTTTTTTTTTTTTTTTTTTTTGCAAGACAGGATCTCGCTCTGTCTCCCAGGCTGGAGTGCAGCAGTGCAATCTCAGCTCACTGCAACCTCTGCCTCCCAGGCTCAAGCGATCGACCTGCCTCGGCCTTCCAAGTAGCTGGGACCACAGGCGCCCACCACCACGCTGGCTAATTTTTGTACTTTTTGGAGGGGGGGGGGTTCACCATGTTGCCTAGGCTGGTCTTGAAGTCCTGGGCTCAAGTGATCCACCCAGCTTGGTCTCCCAAAGTGCTAGGATTACCAGCATGAGCCACCGTGCCTGGCCAGAAAGGGAACTCTTATGCAATGTTGGTGGGAATGTAAACTAGTAGAGCCACCACAGAGAAGAGTATGGAGGTTCCTCAAAAAACTAGAAATGGAACTCCCATATGACCCGGCCATTACATTACTAGGTATCTGTTCAGAGGAAAGGCAGCCGTGATATTGGAGAGACATCGGCACGCCCATGTTTACCGCAGCACTATTCACAACAGCCAAGACAGGGAATCAACCTAGGTGTCCATCAGCAGATGAGCAGATAGTAAAGAAAAGGTGGTATCTACACACAGTAGAATACTATTCAGCCATGAAAAGGAACAAAATCCTCTGATTGGCAGCAACACGGATGAAACTGGAGGACGTTACATTAGGTGAAATAAGCCAGGAAAAGAACATTAAACAGTACTTGTGCTTACTCATACATGAAAGCTATAAAAAGCTAATCTCCTGAAAGGATAAAGAAGAACAGAGGATACTAGACACTGGGAAGGGAAGAAGGGAGAGATAGGGAGAGGTTTGTTAAAGGATACAAGATAGGAGGAATATGTTCCAGTGTTCTATAGCCTTGTAGGGTGACTATAATTAGTAATAACATGTCGTACAGTTTCAAATAGATACAGGATATTCAATGTTCCTAACAAAAGGAAATAGTAAATAATTGAAATGATGGATATGCTAATTAACCCTGATCTGATGACTCTATTCTTTGTATCAAAGCATCACTGTGTGCCCCATGAATATGTACAATTATTATGTGTCAATTTAAAAAATAAAATAAGCCTGGCAAATACGGCAAAACCGAGTCCTTAAAAAAAAAAAATTAGCTGAGTGTGGTGGTGTACACGTGTAGTCCCAGCTACTTGGGAGGCTGAGGGGGGAGGATCGCTTGAGCACAGGAGGTCAAGGCTGCAGTGAGCAGTGATCACATCACCACACTCCAGCCTGGGTGACAAAGTGAGACCTTGTCATAACATAACAAAACATAACAAAACATAACATAACATAACATAACAACATAACAACATAACATAAAATAAAATAAAACGTAGGCTGGACGCTGAGGCTGAAGCCTGCAATCCCAGCACTTTGAGAGGCTAAGGCGGGCAGGTCACTTGAGGTCAGAAGTTCCAGACCAGCCTGGCCAACATGGTGAAACCCGTCTCTACTAAAAATACAAAAATTAGCTGGGCATGGTCGCCGGTGCTTGTAATCTCAGCTACTCAGGAGGATGGGGCAGGAGAATTGCTTGAACCTGAGAGGCAGAGGTTGCAGTGAGCTGAGATCGTGCCACTGCACTCCAGCCTGGGTGACAGAGCGAGACGGAGTACATAAATGAAATAAAATGTAAAATAATTGTTAAAGTTTACAGTGGTAAATACGCCACTATGGCCAAGAACAGGACACCTTTCTCGAGGCTTCCTTCAGTCTACAGCACAAGCAGTACCTGCTATATCCTGCCTTGGAGAGCTCGGTACTGAGCCGGCTTGCACGGCACTATAAGGCACCCTCAATAAACTGCAAGTGAACGTCAGTGAACTACTTTTTTTTTGAGACAGGGTCTTGCTCTGTTGCCTCCAGGCAGGAGTACCGCAGCGTGATCCTGGCTCACTGCACTGAGCCTTGACCTCCAGGGCTCAGGCTATGCTCCCACCTCAGTGTCCTGAGCAGCTGGGGCTACAGGTGCACACCACCATGTCAGGCTGATTTTTTTTTTTTTT
>NW_012118032.1:72447-78531 GCF_000951035.1 Colobus angolensis palliatus
AAAAAAAAAAAAAAAGAAGAAGAAGAAAAATAAAAAGAAAGAAAAAGAGATTTAATTGACTCACGGTCCCGCACGGCTAGAGAGGCCTCAGGAAACTTACAAATCATGGCAGAAGGCGAAGGGGAAGCAGGGCACGTTTACCTGGTGGCAGACAAGTGAGAGCGGGCAGAGGAGGAAGTACTACACTTTAAAACCATCAGATCTCCTGAGAACTCTCACGAGACAGTACTAGCGCAATGTTGCTAAACCACCAGAAACCACTCCCATGATCCAACCACCTCTCACCAGCTCCTGCCTCCAACACTGGGGATTACATTTAAACATGAGATTTGGGCGGGAACACAAAGGCAAACCACATCATCAACCAGTAAGTGTGTACCAGACACCTACATGTCCGAGGCACAAGTTGTACTTCTGCGATTTTCTCATACCGACCAGGACAGAGACTCATATTGGCTCAACGTCATGTTTTCTATTTAGCTTCTTTTGACTTAGATACTCTAATTCAGGTATTCTAGCAACGGAAATACCTTATAAAATGGAGCTTTCAAATGATACCCTCATTGACGATCAGAAATGCCAATGAGCAAAAATAATTCTCTTGCAGATTCCAAATCACTTCCTGACCTTAACGAAATTCAGTGGAGTGGGTGGAATGAGAGGTCTCCAGAAAGTCACACCTGTGATCTTGCCCCACCAACCTGTGAATGGGACCTTATTGGGAAATAGGGTCTTTGCAGATAGAATTAACTCGAGGAGCTTCAGATGACATCATCCTAGAATAGGGTAGGTCCAAATCCAATGACAGGTATGATCGTAAGAGACTGAAGAGAAGGCACACACAGAGGAGAAGGCCACATGGGAACACAGGCAGAGATGCAGTGAAGCGGCCACAAGCCCAGGGACTCCTAGAGCCCCCAGGAGCTGGGAGAGGCAGGGAGGATCCTCCCCTAACACCTCCAGAGGGAACTGGATACACCTGTAGTGGATTGAACTGTGGCCTTCAGAAAGATCCGTCCACATCCTCATGCCCAGACCTGGAATGAGACCTTATTTGGCAACAGGGTCTTTGCAGATGTGATTAATTGAAGGATCTTGAGATGAGATCGTCCTGGATTAGGGTGGCCCTAAATCCAATGACAGGTGTCCTTCCTTCTAAGAGACTGAAGGGGAGACAGAGACACAGAGGAGAAGGCCACATGAAGGTGGAGGCGGAGACTGCAGTGATGCGGCCACAAGCCCAGGGACGCCTGGAGCCCCCAGGAGCTGGGAGAGGCAGGAAGGATCCTTCCCTGGAGCGCAGTCCTGAGGCAGTTTGATCTCAAACTTCTGGTCTCCAGGACTAGGAGAGGATAAAATTCTCTTGTTTAAACCTTCCAGTCTGTGGTAGTTTCTAACAGCAGCGTCAGGACATTCATATGTAGAACTACACACATGAACTGTCCAATACACTGCAGTGAAGAAAAATTCAAAGGAAAACAAAGAGGAGAAATACAAAGTACAAAAATGAAAATCAATGGCAGAGGTGACAGAGAAGTGGGGGTGGGTTACATGAGGAAATGAAAGATACTAGAGAAAGGTAAATGATTAGCTGTGTGTGATGTGGCCTTAACACAGCATTTCTTCCTTCTTAAATAACCTTTCAGTTGCTCATTTTGCACTTCAGCACGAAGGTGACTTTTCCAACAGCATCTCTCTTTGGTCCGCTGGTTCTGGAGTTACGAGCCACCACAACGTACTGATAAACCACCCAGGCCAGGCTGGGAGGCAGAGCTCTGAGCACCGACACTCCGACCTGCACCAACCCTGCCGCCTCAGACGTGAACAACCTCCCAAGCCCGTCCTCCCTCACCCACCCGCAGCGTTCTCTGTAACAGTAGCTGGGGGACTTGTATTCCTGTTTCTCTCTAGGTTTGGGTGGTGAGCCTGTCTGAATACATTCAGCTGTGTGACTTGATCGGGGAAATGCACAAATACAGGAATGGAGCATTAAACTCCAGGAGGAAATGTGTCATACATACCTAAAAACATTTATGGAGAACATTAAACGAAGTGCTGTTGGACAGTAGACAATACATAAGATCATGGGAAAGGTATTTAATAAGCAGAAAAAAATAAATAGTAAGTGAGCACTAACTGATGATCTTGCCCGAAAGAAAAAGCAGAGACAGTGTGTGTGTGTGTGTGTGTGTGTGTGTGTGTGTCTGAGAAACAGCACTCCCCCGGGCGCCTGGGCAGTGCCCTCTGAAACCCTCCAATTTCTGTCTCTAAACATACAGACTGCTTCCAATTCCTACCAAGCGGAGAATAAATTCTCATTATACGGCATTTGGCATTATTAAGCAAGCTAAATTGATCTGTGGTGACAGCTATACTAGTAAGGACAATCTGCTAATCAGCATGAATGCAAGCTCAAGATTTTCACCTGAAAAATTCACGCTCAGGCTAGGCACAACGGCTCACGCTTGTCATCCCAGCATTTGGGGAGGCCAACGTGGGAGGATTGCTTGAGCCCAGGAGCTCAAGACCAGCCTGGACCACATGGTGAGACCTCGTCTCTACAAAAAATTTAAAAATTAGCTGGACGTGCTGGTGTGTGCCCGTGTTCCCAGCTACAGCTTCTGTAGTCCCAAGAGGCTGAGGCAGGAGGATCGCTTGAGCCCAGGAGGTTGAGGCTTCAGTAAGCTATGACTGTACCACTGCATTCCAATCTGGATACAGAACAAGACCCTGTCTCAAAAGAAAAAAAAAAAAACAAAAAACGCTCATGCAGTGGCTCAAGGCTGTCATCCCAGCACTTTGGGAGGCCAAGGCAGGTGGATCCCTTAGAGCCTAGGAATTTGAAATCAGCCTGGGTAATATAGCAAGACCCTATCTCTACAAAAAATTTTTTAAAAATTAGCCAGGTACAGTAACGTGTGCCTGTCATCCCAGCTACTCAGGAGGCGGAGGTGGGGGGTTTGCTTGAGCCCAGGAGGTCGAGGCTGCACTGAGCTGTGACTGCACCACTGCACTCCTGACTGGGCAACAGAGCAAGACTCTGTAAAAAAAGAAAAAAGAAAAGAAAAATGAAAAAAAAAAAAACACCAATTGTGCCACTAGCTCTATCATATGCCAGTAAAATTTGAATGTAATTATTCCTTCTATCTACATCTTCCAGTAAAGTGGACGGTTCAGGCAGAGATGCCCTGGGCACAGTGAGCTGATGTTCTCCCTTTTCCTCAGCTGGAAAAACACCCTCCTAAACTATCGGCTGACACACTACCTGCCCCACTTCCGAAGGCCGGGGCCGGCCTTGGAAGATGGGTGCTTTGGAAATGCATTCATGAAAAGGAAGGCAGAGGCTTTTAGAGAAAAGAAGAAAGCCGTCACTAGAAT
Organism: Colobus angolensis palliatus; assembly: GCF_000951035.1. Lineage (NCBI taxonomy): Eukaryota > Metazoa > Chordata > Mammalia > Primates > Cercopithecidae > Colobus > Colobus angolensis. Next base: position 75,826 of record NW_012118032.1, read on the forward strand.
TTCACTAGAATTTCATCCCACCTTGACTTCTTCCTCAAAAATCCTTCTCCCGATACCTTCAGATTAAAATCTAAAATCTAGGCCAGGCGTGGTGGCTCATGCCTGTAATCCCAGCACTTTGTGAGGCCGAGGCACGTGAAACACTCAAGGTCAGGAGTTTGAAAGCAGCCTGGCCAACATGGTGAAACCCCATCTCTACTAAAAATACAAAAATTAGCCAGGCATGGTGGCGTGCACCTGTAACCCCAGCTACGCAGCAGGCTGAGGCAGGAGAATTGCTTGAACCCAGGAGGCAGAGGCTGCAGTGAGCTGAGATCACGCCACTGCACTCCAGCCTGGGCGGCAGAGAGAGACTCCCTCTAAAGAAAATAATAATAATAATAATTAATTAATAAATATAACATCTGTGCTCCTCAGATAAACCAGGGTGGGTGAGGTGGGAGATGAGAAAAGGGAATTCAAGGGCCAGATAAAGCGGAAGGAGCAAGCACTGGGGTGTGTGAAGGTTGGGGCCGAGCGGAGGGTGAAAATATAGCCCCGGGCACACTGGCTTGGGCATCACAGCAGTGGCTCTCAAAGTGGAGTCCCAGGGTGGCTTCCCGACCCCAATTTAGGGATGGGTGAGGTCGTTTTTCTGACTCCAGTTTTGAATAGTGATGGATTTTCTTCCTCTGCCTCAACTCAACAACACGCTGTGCAGCACAGCAGACAGGCTGCAGATGAAGGGAGGAGCGGCCAGCAGTCCTTGTGAAAGCTGGACACTAAAAGAGATTCACAAAACCCAGAAAACACGGCCAACCTCCTCACGAACGTTTTCTCTCTGTCACCCAGGCTGGAGTGCAGTGGCGAGACCACAGCTCACTGCAGCCTTGACCTCCCAGCCTCAGTGATCCTCCCGCCTCAGCCTCCCAAAGTACTGGGACCATGGGCGTGCACCAGCATGCCCGGGCAATTGGTTTATTTCATTTTATTTTTTGTAGAGATGGGGTCTCACTATGTCGCCCAGGCTGGCCTCCAACTCCTGGGCTCAAGTGATCCTCCCACCTCAGCCTCCTGAAGTGCTAGGATTACAGGCGTGAGCCACAGCGCACGGCCTGAATGGTTTCAATTCTAGAAAGTGCAGTTACACATTTTTTTCATTAAAAAATGCCATTTATGTTCACCTCTGTGATTATTATTTAACTTCTCATATATATTATTTATGTATTCTGTTTATTTATATTTCAGTCCCACTTTAATTTCAAATGCAGTCAGCATGGACAGCTGTAACACACACAACTGAACGTTCTGTAGGTTAATAACTCTGAGCTATGTGTTAAAGGGTTCCCGAGGCCAGCATGTTTGAGAACCACTGCACAACGCCTGACGCTCCCCGTGGAAGAGGCTTCATTGCAGAGAGATTCCACCTTCTCTAGAATCTTCTGCACCCTGTCTGCTATGCTGTATTGTCTTAGTTGACACCTATCAGGAAAATTCATCACTATTCAGATCTGTCGTTGGAAAAATGATCTCACTCATCTGCTAAAACACACTTCCAGAACCCCACAGTCCTCTGGGATGCCCCTTTGAGAATCGCTGCTGTCATAACTAAGACAAGATGCCCCGGGGGCTTTTTCTTACCCTACACTCTGCTCTATGCCGTGCGTGCCCATGTTTTGTTCTTGATGCTTTAGCTGATTTTTTTTTTTTCTTTTTCTGAGACAGTGTCTTTCTCTGTTACCCAAGCTGATATGCACTGGTGCGATCTCAGCTCACTGCAGCCTCAACTTCCTGGGCTGAAGCAATCCTCCCACTTCAGCCTCCTGAGTAGCTGGGACTATAGCTACATACAACCACACCCAGCTAGTTTTATTTTTAACTTTTGTAGAGATGGGGTCCCACTACTTTGCCCAGGCTGGTCTTGAACTCTTGGGCTTAAGCAATTCTTCTGTCTCAGTCTCCCAAAGTGCTGGGATGACAGACAGGCAGGAGCCACCACGTCCAGGCTTTACCTGACTCTTGAGTTAAACTCTCTGGGAGAATAAAAACACAGAAACGGATGAGAAAAGAGAGTAGGATGGGAGAAATCGGAGCTGAGCTTGGGTCCTTGGAAAGTGCATGAGTGATTTTGTTCCAGAATGTGCCACACAATTTTCATCTGACCTAAACATGTCTCGTTCCATGAAAATAAAATCTGCATCATGATATGACCTCCTTCCTAATCACATGGCAGATTTTACCAAACAGATGTTTTCCCCTGTGCTTAGTGGAAGATTGAGATAATCAGTTAAAGCAATAAAACAGACAAGGCACAGCCTCACTTGATCCTGCTAAGAGTGGGAATCCATCAAATGGAGCTGTAATAGGGAAGGTGCAGACACGGGCTGCGAAGGGAGCAGGAGAACTCTGACTGCAGACCGGCTCCACTTATGTGTGCAGCAACGCCCTCCCTCTAGCCACCAGAAGTTTCTGGGTTCAATGAGGTGAGGAGAGCAGCTTGGAAGCATTGCTCTCAGAGGCAGGCAACACATACAGAATCAAGATGGTTTCAGAGCTGCTAAGCAGTATAAAGAAAACAGATGGGCTGATCGGACAGGGCATGGCCCAGAACAGCGGAGGCCCCAGAGGGCTGTGGGAGCAGGTGACAGGTGAGCCTGCAGCATGTGCAGTGGAAGAGAAAGGGCCAGTCCTGGCTGGGCGCGGTGGCTCATGCCTGTAATCCCAGCA
>NW_012118032.1:79016-81257 GCF_000951035.1 Colobus angolensis palliatus
AAGGAAAGGAAGAAGGAAAGGAAAGGAAAGGGGAAAAAGGAGAAAGGGGAAAGGGGAAAGAGGTAAAGGGAAAAGGAAAGGAAAGGAGAGGAGAGGAAAGGAAAGGAAGAAGGGAAGGGAGATGGGAAGGGAAGGGAGAAGGGAAGACAAAGGAAGGTAGAAGGGAAGGGAGGAAGGAGAGAGAGAGAGCGGGAGGGAGGGAGAGAGGAAGGAAGGAGAGAGGAAGGGAGGAAAAGAAAAGAAAAGAAAAGAAAAGAAGGGAGGAAGGAAGCCAGCCTTTGGGCAGGGGGACAGGTCAGGCTTCCTGGCATGTTTAAAAAGCAGTGGGAAGACGAGGGGCCAGGCTGTTGTCTAAGGGGGGTGGACAACACACAGACAAACCATCTCAGAACCTCGTAGCTTCCGATTCTGCTCCAGTCATCCAGGAAGCAACAAGCGGGCTCCCAGGGAAGAGGGGCACAGCTGGTGGGCGTGTGGACAGGATGCCTGCAACTGCTTCCAGGAAAATGTACTGCAGGCGGGAGGGATGCAGGAGACAGTGAGAAGGCTCAGGGTGGTCCAGGCAAGCTGAGGCTGTCCAGAGCTGGGGAAGAGCCCAGCAATGCCTGGGAGAGTTGGGGTCAGCGAAGCTGGTTAACCCTCAAAACAGCCACCCATGTGAAAAGACACAGCGCTGCTGAGAAATTGAAAAAACAATATTCACCCAGAAATAGACTCTAGAAAAAAGGAAAATAAAGAGAGGCCTACTGTGAATCCATAGCTCCCTGGGCTTTCACTGGGAGACGGTTATTCATTTAATTATTCATTTTCTTCTTTTTTTTTTTTTTTTGAGATGGAGTCTCACCTCTGCTGCCCAGGCTGGAGTACGGTGGTGCGATCTCGGCTCACTGCCACCTCCCTGCCTCCCAGGTTCAAGTGATTCTCGTGCCTCAGACTCCCGAGTAGCTGGGATTACAGGCACCATGTCCGGCTTTTTTTTGTATGTGTAGTAGAGATGGGATTTCACCATGTTGGCCAGGCTGGTCTCCAACTCCTGACCTCAGGTGATCCACCCACCTAGGCCTCCCAAAGTGTTGGGATTACAGGCGTGAGCCATGGTGCCTGGCCTAATTATTCACTTTCAATTAGCCTAATGATTTATTACATTATAATTAGGTTATTTTCTATTCTATTGTATTCTAATATATTTAAATATTCCAATATGTTATAGCCTATTAACAATTCTCATAACTTTATATAATAATTCTAATACAGTCATCCTAATGACTGGGGGGGTAATATTCTATTCTTTTTAAATTTATTTTTATAAATTTTTAACTTCAACATACCTTGAAACCAATAGTGTTTTAATTATATTCTAATAATTACATGCTGTATTCTAACAATATGTTCTAATAGTATATTGTATTCTAATAATAGTCTACTCCATCCTATAATCAATAAAATTTGGGGCACATGAACCTCACTCTATTTAAAACTATTAGACTACAGGATACAACAATCCTCAGGCAACACTGCCCTCGTGTGGTCAGTGTTATCACTGAAGGAAAATGTGGTGCTTTTCCTGGGTTGGATGCTGATCAATATGCTAAGTGATTTTTACAACCTTTTGAGTTTGCCTGTGACATAATGGGCTAGAGTGCATATTGAGAAGTTTAGTTCTATACGATTTGTAGGCATGTCTCAGCAAAGAGTAATGGAAAATTCAAAAGACCAACAGGCAGGTAGGTAGGTAGGTTATTGATAGACGAAAGGTAGAGATAGATGGATAGGTAGGTAGGTAGATGATTGATAAATAGATAGATATATAGAAAAGCAGATAGATGAATAGGTAGATAGATGATTGATAGATGGATAGGTAGGTAGGTAAACAGTTACATAGAAAGACAGATGATAAATAGATGGATAGGCAGATAAATAGGAAGCAGATGGATAGATTGGTACATGAATGACAGATAGATGATAGGTAAATACATAGATAACAGGTAGGTAGACAGATAAAAAGATTGTAGAGATAAAGAGATGGAGAGAGAGCGATGGATATATAAATATATAAATGACAACTTAGATGACAGATAACGATAAATGGATAAACACATACATACATACATAATAGGTAGCAGACCACAGAGACAGACAGGGATAGGTGCGTGGGTGAGTGGATGAATGGATGGATGGATGAAGGGGTGGGTGGGTGGATGGATGGATGGATGGATGAAGGGGTGGGTGGGTGGATGGATG
>NW_012118032.1:81708-88268 GCF_000951035.1 Colobus angolensis palliatus
GTAGATGGATGGATGGATGGAAGAAGGGGTGGGTGGATGGATGAAGGGGTGGGTGGATGGATGGATGAAGGCATGGGTGGGTGGATGGATGGATGAAGGGGTGGGTGGATGGATGGATGAAGGGGTGGGTGGATGAAGGGATGGATGGATGGATGGATGAAGGGGTGGGTGGATGGAAGGATGAAAGGGGTGGGTGGATGGATGAATGAAGGGGTAGGGGGGGTAGGTGGGTGGATGGATGGAAAAGTATACAAAGATAGACAGACGGATGGGTAGATGGATGGATAATAACAATATACATGGATAGGCAGACAATGAAATACAGGTGTTTGTGGGTTCCACTCTCCTCCTGTGGCATCTCAGGCTCCGGTTTTGTGGTGGAATTCTTTGGCAGTGCTTGTTCAACATCGTTCTGATCCCTAAGCTAGTGTGGAAATTAACGGATTCACTTTCTTCATAAAAGACGGCAGAGATAAGCACATGGGACGATGACCCCTGTCTGCTCCCCAAACAAAAGTCAGTGACTGCCTGGATTTCCTAAGGTGGATGTTAGAATGTCAGAATGTCACATGCTCCACACCCCCAGGAACAAGCGCTGGGTCTGGGTGCTCCCCGCCAGCAGGATCTGGCTTAGACACGCCTTCCCAGCAGGAGAATGCCTCTCTTCCTTCCCTCCTTTGTTTCCAACTGAAAGGGAAAGTTTCCCAGTAAAAACCTCTGGTCTTTACCCCCTGCAGGGAATCAGAGAGATGTGAGCGAGGATCTGGCTTTTGCGACAATAGAAGGCACTCAGAGGATACGCTGGTGTCTGTCTTTGAGATTCAGGGGCAAGCAGAAAAAAGAAGGAAACAGGAAGAGAGAGAATACAGAAGGCAGAGTGTGGGCTGTGGCAAAGCACGGCAGAGGATCCCCCAACCGGTGTTCTGGGCCCTCGTAGGCTGGGCCTCCTCTCGTCTTCACCCCAGAGAGAAGAGCCCAGAGCCACACAGTGCAAGAGTTCCTCTGCACACACGTAGCTCACTCCTTCCTACAGGTTCCTTTCTGGAAAAGTGCCACGCTACTGAGTCGTCTTAGGGAATTAATAGACATGCCGGGTACTAACAACGGAACGAGGATGACGCCCACGTCCTGGGTGTCCAAGTGTTGCATGCTTCCTTTGCGTTTCTGGTCAAGTCATAGTGGAGTTGTCTCAGGCATATGCTAGACTTGAACACTCAATCATGCTGACATCCCAACAAATGACCGACCTCTCTGTTATGTGGTGGCAGGGAGGATGGCACCTCCCCTGACTTCCAAACGTCACCCAACACAGGGATCACAGGCGCTGGAACCAGGGCAACTCCATCTTGAACAGGGGCCAGGTAAAATGAGGCTGAGACCTACTGGGCTGCATTCTCAGACGGTTAAGGCATGCTAAGTCACAGAATGAGATAGGAGGTCGGCACACAAAGACCCTGCTGATAAAACAGGCTGCTACTAAGCTGGCCAAATCCCTCCAAAATCAAGATGGCGACAACAGTGACCTCTGATTGTCCTCACGGCTCATTATACATTAATTATAATGCATTAGGTACTAAAAGACACTCCAGCCAGCGCCATGACAGTTTACAAATGCCACGACAATGTCAGCACGTTACCCTATAAGCTCTAAAAAGGGGAGGAACTCCTCAGCTACAGGACTTGCCCACCCCTTTCCAGGAAAACTCATGAAAAACCCACCCCCTGTTTAGCATATAGTCAAGAAATAACCATCAAAATAGCCAACCAGCAGCCCTCGGGGCTGCTCTGCCTAAGGAGTAACCATACTTTTATTCTTTTACTTTCTTAATAAACTTGCTTTCACTTTATGGACTTTACCCGAATACTTTCTAGCGAGAGATCCAAGAACCCTGTGTGGGGGTCTGGGTCGGCACCCCTTTCCTGCACCACAGGTGTGCAGTTTTAGGGAAGAACATATTCTCACCTTCCTCGCCGGCTGTTCATGCAGAAACCACTCAATTGTATTTGGCTGATTGACCTTGACCCAACCTGTGCCCTCCTCAGCTCTGCAGGTTACTTCGGCACCGGTCTGTGCAGAAGATTCATTTTTAATTTAATTTCTAAATTCTTTTTTAGACTAATTAAACACAGAAATGATAAGGGGGAAAAGAGTAGAGCAAGGAGTTCAATCTGTAGCTAACTGTAAAAACCAACTGAGATAATTCACTACCTTCAGAGCAGCCCAGAACGTTCATTTTATATTTAAGGAAGATATGGATATTTCAATATAAAAATCTCAATGGCATGCATGGGTGGTTCCCTCACAAGTTTAGGTTTTTGCCTCTTACTCAAACAAGCTCAACTGCTAATTCACATTGCCAACCTCAGCAGGGCAGCAGACGTGTGTGCGGCCACACTGTGTGTTTATGATACTCACGTACCGTTTTCAAGGTTACAGAAATGCCGAGGGGATGAATGGGTGGGGGAAGCGGGTGCTGGCCTGTAACATGAAGATTCTCTACAGAGACTCCACTTACCCCGACAGCATCTCGAATATCAGGATGCCGAGGGCCCACCAGTCCACAGCCCTGCCGTGGCCCTTGCTCTGAATGACTTCCGGGGCCAGGTACTCGGGTGTTCCACAGAGGGTCCAAGTCCTACATGGGCGACAGAGACAGACCCCCACAAAACTCAGTGGTGCTTGGCTAATGCAGTCACCTTAGAAGCTCTGATTGTTACAATAACTTAGCTGAGTAAAACCGCTCCCTTTACCCTCCTGTGCACACCTTTTACTGTGTCAAGACAGTAACATTGCTTTTCTGATTCCTTTCCATAGTAACATTTCTTAACTGGCTTGGAAACGAAGAACTGGTTTTATCATCCTTGCTACTGTTGCTGGTGCTGTTACCACTGTTACTCAGAAGCAAAAAAAAAAACTCAGTTTTTTTGAGTTATTTATACCGGTCTTAGTATAAATCATAAAGAATAAAATTAATTAATTAAAGGGAAAAGAACGAGACCATGTCCTCTGCGCAGCGTGGATGGAGGTAGAGAGGCCATTCTCCTAAGTGGACGCACATGTTCTCACTTATACGTGGGAGCTAAACACTGGGTACACACAGACACGGAAAGGGGGAGAAACAGACACCCGGCCACTGGAAGGTGAAGGACAGGAGGATGAGGATGGAGAATCTACCTGTCACGTACGATGCTTATTACGTGAGTGACAAAATAATCGGTACCCAAAGTGGCATACAGTTTACCCATGTAACAAACCTGCACATGTACCCCTGAACGTAAAAGTTTTCAAAATAAATAAATCAATAAAATTAAGTAAAAAAGAAAATCCTTTATCCCCCCGCCCCCCCTCCAAAAAAAAGTGGCAGTGAAAAAGAATAATTCAAGAACTCACTTAGGCCAGGCATGGTGGTTCACACCTATAATCCCAGCACTTTGAGAAGCCAAGGTGGGCAGATCACTTGAGCCAGGAGTTCAAGACCAGCCTGACCAACATGGTGCACTCCATCTCTACTAAAAATACAAAACGAGCCAGGCGTGGTGATGTGTGCCTATAATCCCAGCTACTCGGGAAGCTGAGGCAGGAGAAATGTTTGAACCCAGGAGGCGGAGGTTGCAGTGAGCCGAGAATGTGCCACTGCACTCTACACTCCAGCCTAGGCGACAGACCAAGACTGTCTCTCAAAAAAGAAAAAAAAAGGTGCAAGAGCAGAGGCTATACTGTAACTGAGACTGGATGGTTTGCAAAGTTTACCTACGTTCTCTTCGGCTGTTTACACCCCCAGCCCCACCCCCCGAAAAAGTTTTCTTGCCCCCTGGAAACCAGTGTAAAGAGAACAATACACTTCCTCCCCCGCATGCCATTTTCCTTTCAAAGTGCCTGCTTTGTGCTCCAAAAGCAAAGTGGTGGTCTCAAGCAGGAAGCCCGTACTTCTTCCCCTAAGAAAGCTCTGGAATAAAAAATCTCTTTCTTTATACCGGACCTCGCTCTTGCTAATTGCACTCTGCAAACGGCGAGCGACTGAACCTGCATTTTGGTTACAGAAGCATCTGCTAAACAAAGTCAGGGAAAGATAACAAGGACCGCAGCAGAAGCTGGAAGACTCATGGGCTGGAAAGGAGCTGAGCAGCAGTAAGCCCAGAGACGGGGCCGTGTCTGGGCCACACTCCATTGGCATTCTACTGCTGGGTAGAATGTCGCTTCGGGCTTTCAGCAATTCAGACCCATAGCACACCTCCAAGCCACATCCACCCTTCCTGCCAAGTGCTGCCTTGGTATGTGGAGCCTGTCTGTAGACAGTCAGGAAGAAGAACACCTTCGGAGGGAAAAAGTATATAGATGCTTTGCAAAAGACCCTTCCCTCCCACCAGTCAAATCAATAAAAGAAGAAACTCTTATTTTGTAAGTTGAATGTAAAGAGAACAAAAAACAAGTTCCACAGAGTCTGGTAATGTCCATGTTTATCCACTCTCAAGTTCTTTGCACAATGTATCAAGCATGTGTAAAGCCTATTTTATACCCAGCACATGTTACCTGAGTCCGCCCTTGTTTGCAGTGGTGTGGGCATGTATCTTGGCTTCAGCTTCCTCAGCTTCCTGCTTGCAGGAACCCACCCAAAATGTTGTTACTGTTATCTCTCCTTCCCTTCCCCACCACACCTCTGTACCCCACCTCTTTCCAGACAACAGAGACCAGCTTGGGCAACAGAGCAAGACCACTCCTTTACAAAAAAAAAAAAGCCAGGTGTGCTGAAGTGCGCCTGTAGTCTCAGCTAGTCAGGAGGCTGAGATGGGAGGATCACTTGAGCCCAGGGGGTCAAGGCTGCAGGCAGCATGATAGTGCCACTGTACCCCAGCCTGGGCAACAGAGCAAGACACTGTCTCAAAAAAAAAAAAAAAATACTGCAGGATCTAGCAGATGTAAGTCAGGAAACCAGAAAAGACGACAAGGAGAGAAATTGAGTTCTCTTCCCACGGAAGAATGTGGAAGGGACTTACTCTCTATCTGCAGGTTAGATCTAACTATGGAACAGAGATCACCATGTGGTCCTGTTAAGTGCTTCTCACTCATTAGAATTAAGTCTACAAATGGAAAGTACAATGCACACTATTTTAGAAACATGCTCTCCCCTGCCCTGCCCAGCAGTTGAATCAATTCCAAGTACACCCCGGCTGCTTCGACGCACGACACTTCTGTCATTCTGCAAGACGAGTGACTTACTGGCCTGCTAGTTTTGTATTTCCACCTTGCTAGCCCATCCAAAGTGGCCTGAAAGTAGCTAAAAGCCTAGAACTTAGCTGATATGAAGCCCACGTAGAGGCCACAGGTCATGCTACAGGCATTAGCTGCAACTTCTCCACTTACCTTTTGAAAGATGAGACTCTTTTTGGCTCTGTGTTAGGGTAAGGACACACACCTAAGGCTGTGTAAGTTTCCAGGTTCTAACTTGCCTCCGAAGACTTTGGGCCCATTAGAGTTACTGCTTCCTGCAAAAACCCCAATGCCTCACTAGATGTACAAAGAGACATACGCTGCTATGGAGAGACGTCGACTGCGTGAATATGAGATGAGACAGTCTGAGTGTTATGTCGACACCACTGGTCTGGGCAGTGAATTATCCACTTTCCTGTTCCTGTCTCCTTTTGCTCGCCTGTCTTTTGGGTAGAAGGAAGGTGACACCTGCTGTTCTGTTTTCTCACTGTTCTTAGTTTCACTATGGCCAGGGGGAGGGGAGGGAGGAGGCCGCGTTAACGAAGCAGAAACAGAGCTAAGGATAGGATTCTCTGTAAAGTACAGATATCCAATGACTCCTGTGTTCTTAATGCCCACGTCTTCCGCCACACCTGCACTGGTTGAACTGTGCACCCCCCAAAGTCCTAAACCCCAGTATTTGTGAGTGGGACCTCATGTGCAAACAGGATCTTTGTAGCTGCAGTCAAGTTAAGAAGAGATCATCCTGGCTTAGGATGGGGCATAATTGCTTAACAGGTACAGGTTCTCTTTTGGGATGACAAAATGTTCTGGAACTAGAGAGAGGTGAGGGTTGCACGACACGGTAAATGCAATAGATGCCACTGAATTGTGCACGGCAACGTGGTTCAAATGGGCTGGCTACAGTGGCTCATGCCTGTAATCTCAACGCTTTGGGAGGCCAAGGTGGGAGTATCACTTGAGCCTCAGGGTTCCAGACCAGCCTAGGCAACATAGCAAGACCCTATCTGTACAAAAATATTTAAAAATTAGCCAGGCATTGTGGCTCACACCTCTAGTCTCAGGCACTCAGGAGGCTGAGAGAGGAGGATTGCTTCAGCCTAGGAGTTGGAAACTACAGTGAGCCGTGATCGCACCACTGCACTCCAGCTTGGCTGACAGAGAAAGACCCTGTTCTGAAACATAAAAAATGTTAATAAAGATGGTTACAATGGTACATTTTAAGCGTATTTTACCACGGTAAAAAGAGAAAAATAGGTCGGGCACGGTGGTTCATGCCTGTAATCCTAACACTTTGGGAGGCCGAGGCGAGTGGATCACAAGGTCAGGAGTTCAAGACCAGCCTGGCCAC
>NW_012118032.1:92523-93349 GCF_000951035.1 Colobus angolensis palliatus
AAGCTGAGTTTCAGTCCAGTCCCTCTTACGTCCCAGCAGGTGGCGTCACCAGCCTCACCTTCTGTCTCTCCTCATGGTTTTATGACATGGTGAGCATGTCGCTCAGCTAACAGGGGCATGGTGGGGCTCAGGAGGAAGGACAGCTGATGAGAGCTTTTACACTTGATTACAGATACAAATGCATTTTTTTCCTTTTTATCAGAAAAGTATGAGCTAGTGTTTTGTCTGAGTTTGGTAATGCAGGAAATAGACATTAGCTCAGTACTCATAGTGAAAATACTACATTGCATTTTCTTACAGGATCTTGGGTTACAATGAAGAAGCAGGGTGTGGGGTTTTTCATAAAAACGGAAGATTTTGTCATTTTTTTTTTATGGGGACACAATCACAGTTCCTAGAACTGTCTGATGGGAACAAACAGTTGAGAATTTCAGGCCCGTGAAGGGAGAAGGTGCATGTCTGCGAGCATGGGACAGCTTCTGACGGCCAGCCCAGGTGCTGGGAGGGGTTTCCTCCACGACAATGGCTCCTAGACACCACTGACCAGCAGGGAGAAGGGTGCCTGTCACCAACCTCGGCACAGTAATACCCACCTCCTAGTATGAACTACAGCAAAATTCAAGGGAAAATAGCAACACCGACTGCAAATAGACTCGACGTCTCAGGCCCTCCTTGGCTTCCGTCAAATACTCAAAGTCAGACACTAAGGGAAAACGTCTCAAGTAACTAGAAAGATTTTTCCGGTGTTACGAAATATATATAAAACAATTATGTATTTATAAATGTGTATGTTTAAATTTGAACTTATAATCTAAACAGTAAATGT
>NW_012118032.1:94057-95829 GCF_000951035.1 Colobus angolensis palliatus
TCCACTGCTGGAACTTCTTCATCATTCCAAACAGAAACCCCGTCCTCATTAAACGTCATCTCCCCCTGCCCTGCACCTCCCCAGCCCCTGGCACCCACCATTCTATTTTCTGTCCCTATAATTCGAAAGATTCTAGGGCCCTCCTACAAGTAGAATCACACAATATGAGACCTTTTTGGTCTGGCTTATTTCATCCAGTATCGTGTTTTCAAGGTTTATCAACATGTAGAATGTATCAGAATTATACTCCTTTTCATGGCCAATAATATTCCACTGCACAGACAGAGCTCCTGGCCAATTTTAACCAGTTCACCAAGCAAATGGCCTGGCTCAGGGGTGGGCAAATATTTTCTGTAAAGAGCCAGATGGCAAATATTTTAGGCTTTGTGAATCACAAGGTCTCTGTTACAAATATCCAACTCTGGTACTGTAGCTCAAAAGCCCCCAAGATGTGACTGTGTTCCAATAAAACTCTATTAACAGACACACAGGGGGCTGGATTTAACCTACGCAAGGCTAATTTTTTTTGTTTTCGATGTTTTGGAGAGATGAGGTCTTGCCATGTTACCCAGGCTGGGCTTTTTAAAAAAAAAAGTTTTGTCAGATGTGATAACGCCACTGAAGTTCTTTTTTAAAGGGAGTTATCTGTTAGAGATAGGATAAAGTACACCTGCTTTAAAATAACTTAAGAAACAAATGGGTGAAGAGAAAAAAACACAAAGTGGCAAAGCTTTGATAACAATCGAAGCTGGGTGATGGGGCCATACGGTTTCAACGTGAACTAGTCTCTCTACTCCTGCGTGTGTGTGTGTGTGTGTGTGAAAGGGGTAAGTAGCAATTTTGAAAGACGAGGTTCAATATTACCCCTATAAGGCTAGAAATAAAAATCCAGAGGACAGTAATCAATGTAACATCTGGATTTAAAATGCTACAACAGAAGAACTAGGAAAGAGCTGTTGCGTCCGGCATGGTGGCTCACGGCTACTGTCCTGGCACTGTGGGAGGCCGAGGCGGGAGGGCTGCTTGAGGCCAGGAGTTCAAGACTATCCTGGCCAATATAGTGAGACCCTGTCTCAAAGGAAACACAAAAAAACAAAAACTGTCACAGAGAAATAAAAAAACACCAAAAACAAACAAACAAAAAAGAGCTGTTGCAAAGAAAGAACACCATCTGTCATGGTTTAAAGACAGATGTACAAAGGTCGAACATCGTTAATCCAAATCTGACATCCCAAATGCTCCAAAAGGCAATACTTTTCCAGCACCGACATGAGGCTCACAGCTCAAAGGAAATGCTCACTGGAGCATCCTGGATTTCAGATTTTCAAATTAGAGATGCTCACAGGTAAGTGTGATTCAAATATTCCACAATCTGAAAAAAATCTAAAACCCAAAACAATTCCGGTCTGAAGTATTTCAGGTAAGGGATGCTTGTGTTATGCATTTGAATTATAAAATCAAATTAAACACATCAGTATTTTATTTTGAGCATTTCATAAAACAAGAAATAATTCTAGTTTGCCACCAAATCTTTTAGGGGAGCTCTCTAGATAATATAAAGTGTGTGTGCAAAATATTTAAAATACAAACGTAATATTGCTGTTAGAAAACAAGAGCCTGGTGAACGCAAGTCACAAAAGAAAACCATCTGAACATACTGACAACCTAGGAAAGTCAGAAATCAAGTCACCAAGAGCAGTGGTTTAAAATAAGTAGGATAGTCATTCAGTTAACAGGGTTGCTAGGGGAGGGGAGGAGAGGGGAGAGGAGGA